>NC_090922.1:233726007-234026908 GCF_040938575.1 Ambystoma mexicanum | reverse complement strand
TATCAAATTATTATCACACCCATTTAAAAACAAAGACCATAGCTCATTGAGATCTTCCATGTTGATACCATTATTGTATGCTTTCAAATAACTGGTTCTCACTTTATTTAGGCTTTCACAAACTATTAGCAAATTTTCAATCGCTTTGCCATCTCCTGTACCACAGCACCAACAGCATCACGCATAATGATTTAGAAAATGGGACTCTGACACAGACAATCTCAGCATTGCATACACTTAGGGTGGTCATGGAGAAAGAAGCAGGAATTACGAAGGACCCTTGGTTGGACTCTTTTTTTTCTTGGGTACCTTCTTGGAGGACTCTTTTTTTTCTTGGGTACCTTCTTGGATGAGTATAGCATTGAATATCCTTATGATGATTTTTGTCTTGTTGCTTATTCATTTTTGGACTTGTCAGATGCTCTTAAGATTCTGTTCTGCTAAGATACCAAAGGCAGAGGCCATGATGACTGTGAAACTGTCTAAGGTTAGGGCCACTGCCATTTTATATCACATGGGTACTCAGACTGAGTTAGAAGTGGATCCAGGGTTGGTTGGGATATCCAGGGGCTGTCCTATGTCCTCCACCAAATTGGGATGATTGTGTGGAACAGGGGGTAGATTGTGGAAATGCTGAGGGAACGAGATGGGTTCGTTCATCGGAGGAGTATGCCCATAGGGGGACAAGCATGAGAGATGTTTGTAGGGTCTTGATTCCCTGAGAAGATGTTTTAAAAGAACAAGGACATGGAATGGGTGTATTTACAATAACAACAAAGCAGAACTTTATTTCAGCCTTGGCCATAAAGGAATAGAAAAATACCAACATTAAAATGTTCTAAAACTACAACAATAAAACAATACAGTAATTACAGAAAATAAAATAACAGTCGATGGAGTCAAAGTCCTTGAGCACACATGCGCCTAAATATGAATACAAATCAACAGTTTTAGAACAAATTCAAGATAATTAGTAAAATTGAGAAAAATTACTAAGACAGCAGGAGGGTCCTTCTGGCCATAGCTTGCCTTAAAAATGACAGCAACGACCAGCTCACACGCAGGTTTTCTGCCCATATTAAATATAGTAGTGCCGGCCAACACTGCACTAACTGGCTGTCTTTCAGAACATGAACCAGGGTTGCTGCTCTAATGTCTTTGGGCCTCATCACGAGTTGGGCGGTATCCCGGCAGTGACCTGCTGGGATACCACCCGTGCTAATAGCACTACCGCCGCCCGGTCCGGCGCTATTATCGCTGGATCACGGGTTTGGCGGATTCAGGAAATTCCCATTTCCCATTGGATCCAATGGGTAGTTTTCAGAGCTATTACCGTGCGGTAATTGTGCCGAAAATCAGCAAATTCAAAGCGGATTTCCCCCCATCTCAGAGCTGGGGATAAATGCTGCCAAACCCGTGATTTGGCGGACCCTTAAAGGAATGGATCGGTCAAAATTTTGTATTGCCCCTACGGGTCGGCCATGTGTTTTTAAGCCTAAATCGCTCGATTTTAGAAAAATTTCCTATGAACCTTACCCGAGTTTTCGTCCATTAAACGCACGCGAAAACAGGCATCAGGGAGCTACCATTTTGTGATAATCCTATCATTTCCCCCATCGCCCTGGCTGACCTGCTTTTGTGGCACTAAATCATATCCCCCGCCCCTGACCCTGACATTATCAAAACATTCCTATTCCCCGCCTCTCTCTGTGACGTTTCTGTGCTGCGTAGGCAAACGCGCCCAGTCGTCTTCTACGCGACTTCACACAGAACCCGGAAACCAACACAGATCAGCTCACAACACAGCGCGCCACAATTCGGAATATGAAACTGTACTTTAAAATCAAACAGCAACACGGTAAATTTGGTAAAGTACATTTATTTGACATTAAATGTTTATAGAATATTCAGCAATTGCCATATGAACTCCGAAAGTAATTTATTTTCTTTTATCTCTATCCACAAATCCGTAAAACTTTATCGTGAGTCACGCGCTGTTCCTTTATGGTACACAGGGTGTTGGTTTTCGTTCAAAGAAGCACTTTTGTCGCACATTGAACCGCAAGGCTTTCCATCAAGTAAGCACTAGGTCAGCGTAAAGGTTGATATGTTGCTTCTAGCCACTAGTACCGCGTAAGGGCATATGGGCCCTTGGCGATCGTCCCATAAGATCATCAGGATTGTGCAGTTGTTTACATTAAGCTGCAGCTGGCGGTTAAAAAAACCATCTGCCGGTGTCTGAAACTGGTGGCAGTGGCAAAAGGGAAGGATAACCTGTTTTGAAAACATAAAATTCATAATTAGTCTCGCCAGCCGATCTTTATTAATATTATTCATTTTATTTATTACGGCCGAGCTGAAACTATTTGCGTTCAAGGATAGTGCAATGGAGTATGTTCGGCTCTAAAATCAATGCGAAAACTAACAAAATAAATCGAGGTTAGTACACAATGAGAAACAACTTTTTGTCTACATGCGTGTGGAATGTGGACCTGCATGCCCATGTGCCTGCTACAAGGACGATCCCACAAACCTTTTCAAAACTCTTCATTCATTCATTTATTCATGCATACATTCATTAATTCTTCATTCCGGTATAAAAGCGTCTAAAGAGTTACTTACATTATATTTGCAATTTCCATTGTGTCTCTGCGTAATGCAGTCTGTAAATCCCACTGTGCTCTTGACAACGATTTTTCGTATACTGAACTAACATGAAACTCGGTCTAGTTTCAGAATTTTCTGCCTTATCGTCTTTTATGTTTTTGCACCCCCCACCTTCCCTTCAAATGAAGTTCTTTCGGCATGGTCCCTGTCTCTCAAGGTCAAAAAACAATAGAACCTTATACTGCCAGTGCAAGTTGTGGGCCTCTTCAGGGCGCGAGCTGAAAATCAAAGCCGCTGACCTTCACTAGAAATGAGCATGCATTCTTTCTTTGCAACATCCCGTAGTAAAGCCATCTGTGAGAACTTGAAGTTTCGAATCCATCTATGTAGTGCGCCTCAATGTGCAAATGCGAACTGGCTTGTCTCCCATCTGCAACGGCTCGCTTGGCGCGTTCTAAGGCCCCCAATTTTGTCCTTGTTGTCTGCGAGCTTTGAAGCCACAAAGAACCATAACTATTGAGACTTTTAATTTTTTGGGGAAGGTCAGGGAAAGTATAAAGTACCCCAGGAGTTGAGTTGAAAGTGAGATTTATTGTTTGTTTGTTTTATTATTTGCAATACGCAAGCCTCCCCTCGGTTAACAGTGCCCAGCATTTAGAAGAGATTGCGAAAATTAGTTACATCAACAAAAATATATACATACAATATAGATAAGGTCAGCAATATGAGGTGAATAGAGAGAGAATTCAAAGATGACACCCAGGTTGTTCTGCACCCAGGATGGTGAAGGTAGGGGTTAGGGTTAGCGTACTTTGTATGCACACTGTACAATAATATTTATTTACAAAAAGACAATCGTATTACAATTATTTAAACCGGGATTTGTACTTCACAACCAGCTCTCCTTTGGGTGGACATGAGACAGTGGCAATGTTGGGTGGCAATGGATCAGTGCTCTGCACAGAAACGTTCAAAATTTCATATCTGTGCTTCTCTAATACAGCAACAATAAGGCTTTTGACAAAGTCGAACTCCATTTCCTCATAGACTGGTTTGATCACCTATTGCTTACTTCTTTTTGAAAAGGCCTTAGTGTAGCGAGGCATCCTTACATTACCCTTAGTCCTAGATTGTTCACGGCCGAGATTCTCGTAATGGGCCAAAACCGCTAGTAGAGTCCTATGTCTCATGCCCTGTATGCTGAAATGCAAGCGCTTTGGCCTGTACTTTAGGCACATATTGTGGAACACCTCCAAACCTCCTGTGTGACAGAATTCTGTCAGTCCCCTCAAATCTCTTGATACAGTTTTATCGAAAACAATCTTCTCAATGGCTTTGTGTGTCGGTGAAGATGGATTCAACCACTTCTTCTTCCATGCCTCCACTGGGGACAAAGGGCCATGTTCACATTGGTGGAAATGTAGGTTTTCTGACCAGCGGTGCACGTTGGTACAATGGTGCATCAGTGACCGCCATTTTTCAAGTAGTATTTCCACTGACCCTTCACAAGTTTTGGAGCTCCACCAAAGATGGTTGCTGATAGACTGGGACCACTCTTTTCCAAACCTTTTATTTTCCCTGCAGCCAAGATTTTCTTATTGATTGATTTAGCAAGATGCCATACGTCAAATTGATGTTTAATATGTGGGAACTGCTCTCTTATTGTCTTGGCAATTGAAACGTGTCTGTCCGTGGCTATGAGGTCGATGTGCATTCCCCTCAATTGCAGATATTCCACTGATTTTAAAAATCCTAGTTTCTCCATGGCCACTGAGGATGTACATTGTGTTACCTGCACGACCACCAAACTCACAATTTTCTTACTATCCATGTCCTGAAAGTGGTAGGTGCAGTACTTGGCAGAAAATCCAGGGCTGTCGCACTGTCCATCGCTGGCTAGCCTGAATCGTATACCTTCGAATGTACTTGCTAGAGGCAATTGTTCAATTTTCCAAGCATCACTAATGGCCGGAAACAGATAATCATGTTGGTATTTGTAGTACTGCGTTTTTTAAATGAAATGGAGTCCCACAAACTGAAAGAAAGACTTTAACTTTCTAAAACTAGAGCCACTAAAAAGTGATGCAGCTGCACACAGTAGATTGCCTGCTGGCAGTTTCCCCAGCATCGGTTGTGCAGACCATGAGAACGTATGATGTAATCTACAGGCGGCATGCATTGTGACGTTACTGCCTTGTTTTTGACGAGTCACATGAATCAATGGCTTCCCACATACTTTCCCTCTGACGGAATGCCCACATTTCAGCATACTTATAATATCCATCAAACAACTGTCGAATACTATGTATTTGTCCTCTTTCATTAGACTGTCATCCTGCGTCAAAGTTGTTTCGGCCTGTGACGTTGAGGCCATATCACCACATTTGAAAGAAATATCGCTGCTATCAAGTTCTGATGCGTCGGTGAATGCTGCTGCTGGTTCATTCTCTGTCATTTCAACATCTGCTACTTCAACATTGATGGGAGAACAGAACAATGTCGACAGCTTTTTTGGTGGCAATTATTTGGCGGGTGTAGATTGTGTGAATTGATCTGCGACTACTTCAGAGCTATCTTCAATACATCCAGTATCATGTTGTTGCGGTGGTGCGGTCGTACTGTAGCAATGGTCCAATACAACTTTGCTGGATTCTCCAGACACATTAATTTCATTTACTGTACATTGGACATGAGCATCCGGAGTCTCAACACGCCGCGTCTGAATTAATAGTTCCTCCATAGCCTCCATAGTGTAAATGGTCTGGCAAGCAACATCTCTCATTTCGCTTCACTGTCTGTGTATTTATAGTTCGTAGACCCACGGGTAACTAGAGGACAGATTGGAAAAGGGATGTTCAGTTTAAACACAAGATAAAGTATAGTACAATTGACTTGAAAAAAACATAAAATAGTCCCCAGCACAAAAAAAATTCTAAAGTTATGAACTGTTTGTAACTAACCTTATTTTTGTTTCTTTTCTTTGCAACTTTTTTGACTCGAACCTTCAACATCTGCACACTGTTGCTCCGATACGTATCCGCATGTCTCCCCTTCCTCTTGTGCTGCAACAACTATATTTTCTGTATCCGCATAGACAGCACAGAATGAGGCTCCATCGACTCCCTGAAACATAGTATTTTCATTACTATGTATCAAAATATTGTTAGCATAAAACACACGTGAGGATGAACACACATGTACATCTCAATAGCCAAACACGATTTAAACATTGTGTGGAACAATCAAACGACAAGTATTCGAGCTCTGATGACCTAGTTCGATGGAGCTGTCAGTATCCATACCTCTGGCTCTGCATGGACTGCCACAAATGATTGTATTGAAGAGGAGGCATCAGCAACTCTCTGAAACATAGTACTTGCGTTAGTATGGTTTTCAATATTGTAAACATAACACACACTTGGGGTCGACGGCACAGGTACATCTAAAGAGATAACCACAGATGTTGCATTGTCTAAAAGAATCAAGGAATATTTAAATATGATCAGATTTAATCGACTTATTTCTCCTATTTCTTTACATCTGGATCATCTAAATGGGATCTTGTGATTGTAGTGGAAGCTCCATCGTCTCCCTGAAACACAGTACTTGCGTTGATAGGGAAGAAAGTATAGCAAATGGAATCACGTTATATGATCACGCTCGATGGAGCTGTTAGTATCCATACCTCGTGCTGCTGAAGAATATCTAGGGCTGTTGTCAATGTGGTTTGCACTTCCGAAAGCTGTTGCGCCGATTCGTATCCGCATGGTCCCGCTTCCACCGGAATTACTTGAATGTCAGGCTCTGCATCAAGTGCGTGGGTTGACGATTCAACAACTGCCTGAAACATAGTATTTGCATTATTAAGGATTACAATATTAAAAACACAACACACGCTTGGGGTCGACAGCACAGGTACATATCAACGGCTAACCACAAATGAAACATGGTGTAGAACAAACAAACGACAAGTGTTGCAGTCCTGATGATCACGGTCGATGGAGCTGTCAGTATCCATACCTTGTGCTGCTGAAGAACATCTAGGGCTGTTGTCAATGTGGTGGACGCTTCAGCATCTCCCTGAAAGACAGTACTTGCATTAGTATGGATAACACTAATTATAACTGAAAACAAACACCAGGGGAGGACAACTAAGGTGTATATCAATTGTAAAGCACTAACCATACAATTGGTAAAATAATCACACAATACATAAAAACTATTACTTGACATGCATAAAACAAGTCTGTAGCGGAATAGCCAATTATGATTACCTGATACGCGCTAGAAGTGGTTGATAACTGCGAGCACGTGACAGAAGTAGAATGTTCTTGCTTCAGATTCAAGGGATAGTCAACAAGTTGTAAAGGTAAATTATTGTTTGATAATGAAATGCCAATATTTAAAATTGCCATGTAAGGAGACAGAATACTTGAGTAATGCGCAATATAGCACAGTTGCCTGTGCCCATATGTAGATTTCGTTTGTGGGTTATGAAATCTAAAAATAATATATTGATAAATGTCATTATTCAAAAAGCTATACACTCATATCAATGTCGAAAGTATTACAAATTGGAAACAACACCTAAAATATCAATGAATCCATTCGGCTACCTACACACTACCGCAAGGCCTAAAGCTAAAAACGGACACTTGACTCACCAGTGGCAGATTGTGGACGAATAGAGTGGGAATAGCGTTTGCGAGCAATTTTCGTGTCGATCGCCGTTTATTCTTCTTTGTTACCCAAGATGTGGTGTACATGTTCGAGGGAAAGTGCCGGCTGCAGATGCAGTATCGATTACCCCTATTGTCCTCAAAGACTTGTTGGACTCTACTTTCCAGCTCATCCAGTGGATATCCACAATGTCTGACCCATTCTCTTATTCGATGAACAGTTTTCGGGAAAACATGCATTGTAGTGCCTTCAGATTTAGCATGGGTCTTCGAAGGGCAACTGCTAATCGAACAGGCAGGCATTGTTGAAAATTCTGAAACTTTAATATCAAGATTATTATAAAACCTTGATGAATAAAAATGTCATAAAAAAGTAAATGAACCATACCATGCTCAATGCAAGGTTTGTTTTGGTCGCCGGAACTATACCAGTTCATCATGTGCGGCTTAGTATTTGCATAAGTTACAGACATTTTTCAAATTATGTGACTAAACTCTGAACATGTGACTCGTCCCTTGGATGTTCTGTCTTGCACGAAAAGGAAACATGCTTACATTATAGACTGGACCCCCGAAGGATGCCATTCGATGACAATTGACACAGATGAAAATAAATAGATCTATTGATAGCATAACAATTGAAACTCAAGTCAATAGCAATGAGACCAATGACCACAGCTCTATTGGGTACTGTAATAGCAAATAGATTGAAATGTAAAAATGACCGAAATATGACTAAGATATATGGCCTTACCTTGACCAACAAACAGTTGGATTCAGCAGGCCGAGCAGTATGTTGCAGGAGAACAGGTAGATGGCCACAGGTAGCACACTGACGAGTTTGCTCGAAGCGGTCACAGTTAGCACGGCGACGAGCAGATTAGCATAGATCCCAGTGCTTGTCAGGTAGAAGGTTCAGGAGTTGACTTGCAAAGCACAAAGATGTTCTCATGAGACATATCAAGTGGTTTATAAAGTATTAGAAACAGGGGTGTGTTTGTGAATGAATGATGTGTGTATGTCGTGGTATTATGTTTATTGCAGGGGTGCAGCCTGCCTCGGGGGGAGGCCTGCCTGGAGACACGGGGTCTGAGGAGGCCATGTGAGTGATGGCCCCTGGGCGTGGGATACCTTTTGAAGTGTACATGCTGTTTGGCACCTTGGCCGTTTGCGCCCGTGACAGCCCCCCATGCCAGCGCTCATCCCCGGGTGCGAACCGCCTTTGATAGAGGGGGTGGGATGGATGGGCCTGGGGCGTGCAGATAAGACACAGGAAGACTGCTGAATGGAGACATACTTATTTGGATTGCAGGGGTGCGGCCTGCCTCGGGGGAGGCCTGCCTGGAGACACAGGGTCTGAGGAGACCATGTGAGAGATGGCCCCTGGGCGTGGGATACCTTTTGAAGTGTACATGCTGTTTGGCAGCTTGGCCATTTGTGCCCGTGACAGCCCCCCATGCCAGCGCTCATCCCCGGGTGCGAACCGCCTTTGATAGAGAGGGTGGGATGGATGGCCCTGGGGCGTGCAGATAAGGCACAGGAAGACTGCTGAATGGAGACACACTTATGTGGATTGCAAGGGTGCGGCCTGCCTCATGGAGGCCTGCCTGGAGACACGGGGTCTGAGGAGGCCATGTGAGCGATGGCCCCTGGGCGTGGGATACCTTTTGAAGTGTACATGCTGTTTGGCGCCTTGGCCGTTTGCGCCCGTGACAGCCCACCCTTGCCAGCGCTCATCCCCGGGTGCGAACCGCCTTTGATAGAGGGGGTGGGATGGATGAGCCTGGGGCGTGCATGCAAGTGTGTGGGAGTGAGGGGCCATCAAGCCCCTCTTATCCTTTACTTCTCAGTAGAAACTCGTACCAAGTGCCTCCAGTAGTGGGTTTGCCCCTTGCCCTTATGTGATGTTAACTTTGGATGACATTTGCATACATGGGAACACTGAGCAGGACACGGGGCATCCATTTTTGTACCCCCTTTCCACTCCATCTTGGTGACCAGGCCTCACTGCGATAGTACAGCGCGCAGAGCACATGGCCCACACCCGCGTTCCCACTCTGACTGAAAAACTCCAGAGGTATTTGCAACATCTAGTAAATGTAACACATCACTCTCTGAGATCACGGTCCTGCATGTGAACCGGCCTGAACCAAGCACATAGCTCGTTCATCTCCACAAACGTGTCCTTGCCCACGCACCCTCGCCAGTGGAAACTTACTGCCATTCTGACCGTGTGTCCCTGCAAGGTATTCTCTTCATGTGCCAGACCACTGACCTAACATTAGACCCCTACTGCAGTATATCGTTGCCTATCAATAACAAATGCCACATACCGGAGATTCTTGTGAGCACAGACCCACACTTCAAACAGTGTATTATAGTGGTCAAGACCCTTGACCTAAGGCCTGTATAATCCAATGTTAATTAATAGTATATATGTGTGACTTTTATAGAGACATAACCGACTGAAAGACTTTGAACAAGTGTTATTTAGTGCATGCATTATTGATAATATATTATGTTAGCTTAGATAGTGACCACCCCGCTTCACAGCGACCTGAACTTCACCCATTCCGAGCACAGATGTCCGACGTCCATCCTTGAATGGAGACACACTTGATTCATTTACAAAATCGAAACTATATGTGGTGTTTTATTTTGTATCTTATTTTGATGACACAAAAATACAAGACTTTAAACATTGTACAGTTCAGGTTGCAGCACAGCGAGAGAAAATCCCCTGTCCTGACCGCTGTCACTCGGGAACGTTTCTCTTATGGCACGAACGGCACAGGCGGGTATCACTCTTCGAACGCGGTGTCCAAGCCTCCCGTGAAGCCACCATGTAAAGGAACGATAGGCCACCAGCCTGTACCACCTGTGGAAAGGAATGAAACAAACTGTTTTTAAATGACCAAGATAAGTTTAACAAACGTTTGTCGTCAATGACAATTCTTGTAACTAATGGCATTCTGCTCGGACAAATGCTATCTAGACAATGCACACTATTGAACGACTTTCGTGCGTTACAATGATATGTATATGTAATTTTGGATATAGTAGAAGACCATGAAATAGGAGTGGCATGACAAGCAGAGTATACTTACTTGTTACTCGGATTACGAGGACGAACAGTTGCGCGAAGTTTGTGCATAAGCACCATCATTATCCTCAACACGGACCGTGTGAGGCAGGCTGCCCTGAAGTCTGGCAGCTCGGTGATGCATGCGGTCGTGGCTCGCCTTCCGAAATGTAGGCCAGGCATCCTGAGTTTTCACAGCAGCAGCAGTTCTCCTCCTCGGTTGGCATTAGCTTGCACCGATTGCATGTGCACCAGGTGGAAACACCGTCCATGCGACTAGGTCCAGGCTCTTCAGCTGTTTGATCGTCCTCCCAACTGCCGTCCGAAGACCCATCGTTTTCGCATGTTTCCCTTTCCAGTAGTTCATCCTCGGTATACTCGGGCTCGTACATGTAGGGCATTATTGTAGCCATTGTGTGTTCAGAGCACAGAAACGAGTCATAGAATACTCAAAGTAACACAGAGAGAGGAATGGAATCGAATAATCTGCTGCTGTGTGTTGTAAAACGGTCTGTTTATACTTATTGAGGAAAGAGGAGTCCTGCCATTTCCATGGCAACACGTCATTAGCTGAAGCGCAGCGAATGTTGACACGAAACGTGATTTGGCATTGTGAAATGGGCGGTACGCGTCTGCTGATGACAGGCTCAGGGGCGGGGGATATGATTTAGTGCCGCAAAAGCAGGTCAGCTAGGGTGATGGGGGAAATGATAGGATTATCACAAAATGGCAGCTCTCTGATGCCTGTTTTCGCGTGCGTTTAATGGACGGAAACTCGGGTAAGGTCCATAGGAAATGTTTCTAAAATCGAGCGATTTAGGCTTAAAAACACATGGCCGACCCGTATGGGCAATAAAACATTTTGACCGAACCATTCCTTTAAATGCGGCGGTAATAGCGTTACCGCCGGATTTAAGGGTTACTGCACAACTGGTGATGACCCTGTTTGAGAACTGGGCAAAAACAGGGTAATACTTATAGGAAGGCAATTCAATCTAGCTCTTGTCAGGAGATTTCTTTCAAATTGATTGTTTGCCCACAATAAGTAATTTTGGATGATATCAGATGAAATAATAACCAGATTTCTGCTGGACCCCTTCTGAATTTACAGGGCTTCCCAATCAGCTCTAGATGTTGACAGTAATTGATACTTGAGATGTGTTGCTATCGACCGAGTAATGAGCTTAGAACTGTTCAAATAGTGTTCATGATCCAGTTTTAACAACAGCTTCTTTACATGGACCAGCCAGGGTACAGCCGGAAACCCCCTTGCCCAACAGGTACATAAATAGGGATTGTTTTACCCCCACCCTGGGATTAGCCCATAGTCTGAGCCAATGCAGAGCGGGTTCCAAAATCATTTCACCTCCTGAAAATGGGATGGCCAGCTCAATGTGTGCACCATAGTTGGCGTGGATTGTAGGAGACCGAGAATTACTTTTAAGAGGTCTCCATGGCTTGCAGAGTCTGTATATCACCAAGACCCCATAGCGTGGCTCCATGTTTGCCCACTGATTTTGTTTTAATTGCACAAACTGTCATTATCAGGGATAATGGCTTTGCACTCGACATTGACATGAATCTCCTTACCCCCCCAAGATCTTGTTTAAACCTAGCTCCTTGTTTTTCCATGGGTTTATTAATTAATGAATTACATAAAGGGGGGAATGTTGGAATTCTCGATAATGGTTTCAATGGGAAAGAAGGGTTTGTGTTGCATGTGCCATATTTTTGACTGGGGTACAGGCAATATCAGTGTGATGTTGCAATCTGGTATGTATCTAGTATATTGAATGAGAATGGGATGAGTGTTACTATCAGTGTTATTTTGTGTATAGTTGATACATTTTAGATTTTCATACACATAGCAACATATTGACAAGTATGCGGATACAGTGTGAACACAAAGTAGTTGTGTGGTGTGCAATGTAGTGCCTAAAGGTGGGAAGCGAGGAGCTTTATATATGCAAATGAGAAAATTGATTCGTGGATGGGGAAACCACTATGAAGAGATACGATAGTCATGAACACGTGCACAGACACAGGTTCGATCCCGGGTCCACGCTTAGAAACCTCTGGGTATTAATCGTGTTATAAATAACCTATCATATCATATCATATCATATACAGCAGGTCCCTCATAGTTGGGGTTTGTGTAGGCTGCAGAAACCTGGGTTGGCGAGATAAACTTGTGTGACCTGGAGAGTTGTTTGACTAAGGTCAAAGGATGGGGGAACGCGGCTAACTGCATTTGCAAGCTGCGATAATATCAAATGGTCAGTTGCAGCCAGTACGAAATGAAGTCCAAGTGGTTCATATGTTTACAACTTGGTGCTGATATGGATACCAGATGTAATCTTCCTGCGAACATGGGAGTTTGTTATTCAGTGACCAGGAAGGTCCGGACACATGGCAGGGTGGACTTGGGGCCAGGTAATAAATCCGGTGCAAAGGGTGCTTAAGGTCCGGTGCAAATGGTTTATGGATTTCAATTAGGTTCACCGGGAATTTACCACAATGTGGCCAGAGACCATGTGAGCTGAAATGGATAGATTAGCGTGAAATGAGAAATACCAAGGATGCCATCAAGTCTGGGTATATAAGATGTTTATTACCAGTTCAAAGGAAACTTGTTTATTTCTCTCCCTCCTCATATTGATGAAGTGTTGTCGTAAAATCCATGTGCATTACCCCCAGGGTTAAGAGGTCCTCAACCAGATGGAACTTGTAATAAATTAGTATTGTTTTAGGTGACTATGTAATCATGCCATGATGTCACAACCGACTATGGAAAGAGATCAAAAAGGGGTTGTACTGTAAATATGGGCTAATGCAAATGTGTATTGAAGGGGGTGGTGGTTAAGTGAATGTATCCAAAGAGAGCGTCGGAAACTCACTGGGATTCAATTTTCTTGTACAGGGTTGATCAATCATATTTGAGGGGGATGACTTTGTAACAAAATATGTGCGAGTGTGTTAAATGTTGCAACAATGTATATAAAGTGTAACTTTTGTGTGGTTCGGGGAGAGTTTGGTTTGTTGTCATCTAGCCCCTCCATGCCATTTGTATACAATAAACATGCTTTATGGACAAATGTGCACTCACTTCTTGAGAGGCAGGCCTATTTTGAGTATGGAGATCAGAGGTCCACCCCTACATTGGAGTACTGAATCCATGGTGGTGTTATTTTGGATTACTTTGGAAAGATTGTGGGCGGTGGCAGTGGTGTATGGGCTCTCATATTTTTAGATTTATATGCAGCATTTTTACACCATAGACCAGCCAACACTTCTGAGTTGTGTATTTGGATCTGGCATCAGAGGAAAAGCACTGGCTTGTCTTTCTGTTCTTATTAGTCGAACCAAGCAGTCGCCATTTCCCCATTGGAATCAGACCAGGTAGCTGCCAATGGCAGAGTTTCTCAGGGCTCGTTGCTTACTCCAGTGCTTTCTAACCTTTATTTTAGCCCTTACAGGATTTGATTTTCTCCTTTGGCATTGCCATTACATGTATGCTGAAGCTAGCCAGACTGTTGTTGGACTGGATGTCAGCCTGTGAGCTACTCTTGCTCGGTTCAGCAGCTGAATGGAGAAGGTTGGATTCTGGATGAAACCGTTTAGGTTTAATGCCTCAAACTCGGAAGAATTATTATGTGGACATTTCCAATTAAGTTTCACTCAGATCAACAGCTGTAAAAATAGTATATGCAATTTCTGGTCACAGGCTCTTCGTGTCTGTTCACTCGTAGTAGCCAAAGGGCCTGATTCACAGAGCATTTTCCTCTGGATTGTATGCTTGTTACTATGTTTTATACTGCCCCAAATCACCACCATATTAGTACAAAATCAAGCCTTTTCGTGTATTTAATATTTTATTCCAATAATCCTCTGATGTCTTCCTTGTTATGTTCACTCCTTCTGTACAGGAGGTTAGTTCTTTCACACGATTTGTATCCAAAGTCAGTTTACTCCAGTTTGATAAGACCTTGGCTTCTTGGTGCTCCTCCAACCTCGCCTTTCTGAGTTCTGCTTCTGTAATTCAATGTTTGTTTTTAAAACTGCGACACACTGAACTGAGGCCTTTTTGCTAATGTCCAACCTGCTTTAATACGTTTAGTGGAAACATCCATTATCTTCTTATTCCTATGTATGTATACGTTGGGCTTGCCACAATCTACTTTACTATAAGCTTAGAGCTAGCTTCACGATTACTTTACTTCTTGCGTTTCTTCTGTAACTGTACACGTGTAAAATGATTTAATATCTTCATCCGTTTCTGTGGCATAAGTTTCTACACCTTGAGCCCACAATGTCACTTATCCTTATTGCTTTCTTGATGCCTTATAGAATATATGCATTGTTTGATCACTGCATCTTGTTATGTACTTCATCTTCAGCTTCATATAACATATATTTTGGCAATGGCTGGTACACTTATCATTCATCCTTGCCGTTTATTGGTTCTGCTTGTTCAGGGATCTCCTTCAGATGGCCATCATATTTCTTTGTATGTAGATATGGTTTTCTCAATGGGTACCTTGGCTCCCAGATTCTCTTAGGTATTGGTTCTTTCATTGGGACTGGACTGAGTCCATATTCTGCTCTTTGTCGATTCAGCTGCTCTGTGTATGTCTCATACTTTGGTTTCCAGCATACAGGTAAAAGAGATGGGGTGAATGAGGTGGGGTACTTGGCTCCTTCTCTACACTCCCCAACTCTGGGCAATTCATTGACCACTTCCACATCATCCTTCACATTAAGGCCACTTGGCTTGGAGAATAACTCCTTTGGGACACATATCTTGATGACTCCCTTCAAACATCCTGCTGTTTTCACATGTTCATGTTCATCCTTATTCCATGTCATAAGATGCCACTTGGACTGCAGTATATCCTTGTTCCCACATATTTCTTATGATTCTTCGGATACAGGAACTTTGTCCGCTCAGGTGCATGGAAACTATCCTTCACAAAGTCTCTGATCTCTTCATCTGTCAGACCTTTGGGCTTCCAGCCTGATTCGACATCAATCATGATCTTCATCCCTATGGCCTTCTTTGCTGTCTTCTTGCATTGTGAGATTATTATCTTGATTACACAAAATCCAAACAATATCATCACTATCAGGGCTCCAAGGAACTTGAAAATGTCTGCCATCCATTGTGGGACCCAAGAGAAGAGTGATCCAAACCAGCTATCATCAGCAATGTCTTCTACTTGCCTCTGTCACTGTTCCATTTTCGTCATCATGAGACGGTATAAATGTGCAACATGATTCTCTAATTCTTGCACAAACACATCCATCCATCGCTGTGATCATGTCCAAGACATATCTATTCTGAAGAGTCATCCATTTTATGGCTCTCAGCTCTTCCCTTATTGCATTGAATCCTTTTATTGTAGTGTTAATTGTCTGCAGCAATTCCCACCTGGTTATCTGTAACCACTTGGTGTTTGCTCCAACCTGACCAGCAGGCATGAAGTTCAATGAAAACACAGATGAGTTCTGGCTAAACAGTCTGTGCTCATATGGTATGGCATCAAAGGCTTATATTGACTTTGTTGAGAATAAATCTCTCTCTTCATCCTCTTGATTAGCTCCACAGACCTTTTCTTCCTTAGGTGAGCTTCTGCTTTTGGGAAACTGTCAACGTGCAAATCAACCTTTTGGAATCACTAATGCTGGAACATGGACATTCACCAGTGTGCATATTCCTCCCCAGCCTGCAGGCAATTTGATATAGGCTCTGGCTGCACAAGCCCAATAATGATCCATGATCACTGCTGTACCATGTACCATTCCTGGAACATCAAAGATTTGTCCCTGGTTCTTATTCTTTCCAACTTTTCTTGTGCCATTATTTCTGAAGCACAGTTTTGAACTTTCCAAGGGTACAATCTGCAAAGATCCTCCTCTGTCTTCAACCCAAGTTAGTTATTTAGCAAGTCTTGGCTATAATGGTTTAGAACCATTCTGCACAATGTCGATAACTGGTTTGTAGCATCCAATGATCACCCATGCTCTGCAGATGACCACTCCTTCTCATCCATCGGGTGATAACACAGATCCCCAGATCTGCATTTGTCCTCTATTCTTCCATCTTCGAGCGCCTTCTGCCGATTTCTTTGCAACCTCCAGTTTCTAGTCATGTCCCATCTGATTCCAGCTCTTTTTACTCCAGGCTTCTCATATCTGATCACATGATTCTTGGTGGGAGCTCTGTTTCTTGTTTTAGTATCTTGCACATAGTCATCTTCATCTGGATCTGTATATTCAGTTGCCCATTTGAGGTAAGCATCTTGACCCATAAACTGGCCTCTGGTTTTGCAAAGTGTTAGGTGCAAAAGACAATGAGCTGTCTGGACATCTATTTCGATAGCTGTGAAGATTTTGGACTTCCTCATACTTAATGGTATGAATGCACACACAAAGCACTCCTCTGTTGAGGTTCTTCTTCCTACTTCTTTCATGTGTTGGTACCAAATGTTATTTCCCAAGTGTGCTGTACTGTCTAAGTAATCATTTAGCTCAGTCATCTCCGTGGGTGTTTCTTTTAGTTCTCATTCTCCTCATGTGACTTTCCAGAATCATGTCATGAAGTATGCCAGCATAACTCCTTCTTCCTGGATAAATCATAGGCACATCTGTCATCGGACGATGTACCCCTGTTACTGTTCCCCTGGTGGGAGAAAGTTCAGAAGGTTTCCTTTGCTCAGCTGCCCATTTAACCGTAAAAAAGTCATGCATAAACTCCATATATGTCTGTCTTCTGGGAGTTATCTTTGGGTTCTTTACTACAGGATCAGATGTATTTGAATGTATTACTTGCATAGGCACTTTGTCTGGCAACCTCTCATCTTTCCCATTTTGCCAGACCTGCTTTTCGTGTCCACACTGAATTACTACCACCTTTCATGCATGTGAATGATTGCTAATGGTGCTCATCTCAGACTCAGATAACGTGTCACATTTCTTTGGAACAGGAATAACTACATAGGGCCCTGGGTGTTTCGTAGTTGACACAATTGCTACCTCCTTTGCTCAGGAAGATTCACTGGAGTCTTAGCCCCATGTATATCAAGGTAGTAGGATGTGCGGACTCTGAGTGAGAGTAGTATAATTATAAACAGAGCACATCCATAAATAAGACAAAGGTACATGGATGTGCAACACCACTTCCTTGGACAATTTGAATGTCTTTCTGCATCCGGGATCACAAGGTTGCTACAAGAACTGCCCATGTTTATTGCTTTAGGGAAGGAAAAAGTCAGTATTTAATACATTAGCATTACACACTCTTTCTGGAAGTTGCTGTCCTGTTTTGGCACCATTGTTATGATCCACCAATCTGCTTGCTGAATAACAGAAATAAACTCTTGATCTTTATTTTCCTGGAGTCAGTTCTTAACCATGCGAAAATAGAAATGTCTCCAGCAAGAAGAAAACTGATCTCAATATGTCTAGATCAGTTCCACGATATAGATCAATTGCCAGTCCACTCCTCGAATTTGCTTTAAGCCAGATGACATGATGAACTTCTTTCAGCATGAAGCACAATGTCTGTCTTTGTCAGCAACATTCTCGATCTGTCCCTCGAAGGAAAGTTTCACACCACTGTCCTGTGGGTTCGCTCAGAATATAAGCTTACTTGAATGATTATTCCCTCCAAGATCACAGTTAAAGTTTCAGTATTTCTGGGGTCTCTTAGGAACATGAGTACACCTGTGTTTCTGCCAACACGTTGTGGATATTCTTCAATTAGATGAAAAAATACCACATTGACAAGTCTCTGTGCAGCCTCAGGTGACAGGGGTATTTATACTATCCCCACTACACTCAGCAAACTGCAACACTTGCTCGATAATTGCTGCAACTAGCCTCCTTACTATTGGACCATTCTTTAGATCTTGCAGAAATGTACGCAGATTAGAAGTTCTCCCCACGATCACTGGATAAGAGCGCAGCACATAGAGAAAAACTTCATATATGATCCTTGAGACGTTTTCATTGGATAACACCATAGGCAAATCCAAACAAGAACTCAGTGTGGAACGAATCAGGATACTGCACTTTCTTCTAGTTATCAAAGCCACAATCAGAGTCTGGCATCTCTCTTCTTATCAAGGCTTTATCATGCTTCGGGCCAAAGTCAATAAGCTCCTCTGTGGCTTTAAAACAAATACTTTTCTTTAGCTCTGATATATCAGCACAGAGTGTTTGCATCAGCTTCCTTAGACCCTTTGAAAGATGGCTTGAAAGAGAGTCTGAGCCAAGCCATAGTCCAACAAATAGTCTTTATTTCTCTGTTTATCAGCTTCTGCGTCCTTCTTCCTCGTCATAGATCTCGTCTGCACGTCCTGTGGTTCTTCCCCGATGCTTGTACTTGCTTCTCGGTGGGGTGCGGAGGGCAGAGAGGTTGTTCCAGAAAAGATATTTACATCACCAAGAACAATCCAAGCACGCCTGCCTTGCACTTTGACAGCAGACGGCGTGATGTCCTCAACCACGAATGGTCAGTTGAAATTAGTTTTGTCCCACCTTTTTCTTGTGTGGTTCCGAATTAGGACCTCATCTCCGGCGAATAGTTGAGGAAGATGTAGTTCTTTAAGTTGATCCGCTGAAGCATCTCCTTCTGTGTTCTGTACTGCCCTGCACTCTTGTCGCTGCAGCTGTCCTGAAATGACAGACATACTTGAAGTCATACAGTTCAAATAATCGTGCATTTCTTTTCCAAACACATCTGCAGTTGACTGAGCATCACTTCTTACTTTGGATGGAGGCATTGGCGGTGTTCTCATCCGCCTTCCAGTCACGATTTTGGGAGGCGTGAGATGATGGTCAGAACCTGGTTGGTTTCTCAAAGCATATAATGCCAGTGGTAGGCAATGCAACCACCCTTTCTTCAGAGTAAGCTTCAACTTGGCCATCCTTTCTTTAAGCAAGCCATTGAGCCTCTCACAAAATCCATTTCCTTGCGGATGATAAACCGAGGAAAACTTGTGCTTTATACCAAGCAACAAGCTGATTTGCTCAAATATTTGGTCCACAAAATGTGGACCATTGTCAGACCTTATGACCTTTCCCATCTAGGAAACACTTCTCGCACCAAATGTTTAGCTGCGCAGGTGGAGTCTGGATGCGTACAGGGACCCGACTCAATCCGCCTTGTGAAGGAACAGGCCACAACAATCGTGTATCTGTACCCATTACATACATGAATCATATCAACATAGTCGATATGCAAATGTTGAAAGGGCCCAATGGGTCTTGGAATGACCCCCCTAACTGTGAGCAGTGTATGCTCAGCCATGAATTTTTGACAAATTATGCAGTTCGTCATAAAGAAGGCAACGTGCTCTAACAGATTTGGTACAAACCAATCTTCAGCAATTGTTGGCACAAGTTTCTCCCTAGTTGTGTGTGCAGGGTAGTGTAGCTGATCTAGCGCCACCCTCAATAAGGCTACAGGCATCACCAGTTTACCAGTGCTGTCGTGTCGCCACAATGCTTCAGAGGGGTTGAAAGAACACCCTCTACGTGTCCACAAATCTTTGTCATCCTGGGGTGCTTCCCCCTGAACCTCCATAAACTGTGCTTTCAATAAATCACTATACTTTTCAACCACATTAATCAACACAACAATGTTTTCTTTTACATCAGGTGCTTCAAAGGACATTATATTCTCTGAACATGCAGCGATTTGCACTTCATCGTCTGCTGCCTGGTTCCCGAGTGAAATAAAGTTAAAGTCTGTCTTTTTAGTATGAGCTGCGCATTTAATGACCGCGATGGCCACTGGGAGTTGTAGTGCCTTAATAAGCCATCCAATAAGGCTGTGTGCTGCACTGGCGTGCCATCCGCTTGGAGATAGCACCTCCTTTTCCAATATGCTAACCCTGTGTGCACCGTTAACGTCACAGTCGCTGCACTCTGTTACTTCCTGGTCTGCATGGTTCTCGAGCATGACAATCAGCGCCACTAATTCTGCAGCTTGTGATGAATAATGAGATGGGAGCCGTGCACTTACCAATGTCTGAAACTCCCCATTGACTGTGCATTTTACCACAGCAGCGCCTGTATATCTTTGTCCATCATTTTGATCTATTCTTGAAGAACCGTCAATAAAAATGATTTCTCCACCTGGCAAGGCATTTTCTTTTACTCTTGGGATTTCATCATAGAAATCTTCATAGTTTGCACAGTCATGTGCATGCTCATCCTCTGCCAATGGTTCAGCTACAAACATGGCAGGATTCACTAGTCTGCATCAAACTATTCTGATCGCTGGATTTGATATAACTACCTCTTAGGCAGACGTCAGTTGAGAAGTCAATGTGCCCTTAGGGTTCTCTAGGATAGCAAATAGTGCATGCTCTACACATAGTGTCATGTAACATCCCATCACTATGCTCGCAGCTTTCTCTATGGTGAACACAGCGGCAGCCAAAGACTGTTCGCATGAGAAGGGACCTCTCATCACTGGGTCTAAAATTCCACTGTAATATGCACGGGGCTTGTACCCCAACGTGGTTCTCTGCATGAGGACTGCTGTCATAACAGTACCCCCTGTGTGTGAAAATAGAAAATATTCCTCAGCATAATTGGGAATCCCTAAAACTGGAGCTGCACATATTGCTTTTTTCGGCTCTTCAAATGCTTCTTCCATTTTCTCAGTCCACACATTTATTTCCTGTGTTGCCTGTGCTTTCTTTAAAGCCATTAATAAAGGCCTTATGTATGAACTGTAATCAAAGACCCATGCTCTGACACAATTGCATAACCCTAAAAATCTCTGCATGTGCTTTATCCTGTGTGGTTTTGTGGTTTTCAAAATAGCCTCAGCCCTCTCTGAAGTAACCTTCTTTCCTTCATGTGAAATCAATTGGCCAATATACAACACTTCTTGCTGACAATACTGTAACCTTTCTTTGTAAACTTTATATCCTTTGTCAGCAAGTATTATCATCAGCTAGACAGAATAGTGTCTGCATTGTATCTCTATAGTACTGCAAACTAATAGGTCATATTCGTATTACAGAACAAAACTTTCCAAATTGATATTGTTTAAGTCCATCTGTAGGACTCTATTGAAAATTGATGGAGAATCACAGTATCCGTGAGGCAGGCGAGTGCTTTTTAATCTCGTTTGTCTAAAAGTAGACTATGTCAGATCCTGTGAGTCTTTGTGCAATGGGATTGAGAAAAACACGTTTCCTTTATTTTCCAATGGTCCTTATCTGTTCTGCAATTTAACAGTTTTGACATTCACATCTGAGATTTTGACATTAACATTTACATCTGAGATATGGGATGTGATTTCTTGTAAAAATCAAAATTTTTCTTTTGATTGTAGACAAGTATAATAATAATAAAAAAAAAAACATGTTTTTCAAATCAATCACAGTGAACTATCATGCTTCAACAGGTATATTACATAGAATTGTAGACAGGTTCAGGACTAGAGGGAACTCGGCCTCTAAAATTTGGTTTATTGGCCTCATATCTTGTATTAGTCTCCAAGACCCCCCTTCCCCTTTTTCACTTGGTAAATTGCAGTATTACATGGTGACTCTGGCGTCACTAAGATGCCTTGCTCCATCATGGCAGAAATTGTTTTGAAAATACCTTCATCTGCCTCCTGAGACATGGGATATTGTCGTGCTTGAGGTAAAATTGCTCCTGGTTTCAATTTAATCCTTACTTCCTCAACCTCCTTCAACAGGCCTACATCATAGGGGCCTGTGGTCCATAATGAAGCTGGCACTTTTGCCATATCTTCCTCAAAATATTCGGGACGTTGTCGTGGTATCTTCATTTTCTGAGGCACTTCTCGTTTGATTGCTTTTACCCATAAGTAATACTCATCTCAATTACTATTTTGTCATCAGATTGATGATTGCCAATATGTCCTCATCAGCGACGTCAGTTAATCGGTAACCTTCTCCGATGGCAATCACTGTACACCATTGTCTGCTTTTGTCACCGTTCCCATCAAGCAAAGCCATTTCAACTCGCACTATGGCTGCTTGCAATTCCAAAGGAAATACTTGCCCTTCTTCTTCGCGCATAGGTATCTTTGGTCTGAACAGAAATTCATCACTTATTCTCATTGCCTTGCAAGCTAGGCCAGGCAAATATGCCAATAGAACACGCGCTCCATAATAAAAGAAATCTGGCTCCAAGGGTATTGCTCTTATCTGTCCTGCAAATGCTCTAATAATCTCACACACGTTTAAATAATGCATCCGTGGAGTTGACCACACTATGCCTTCATCGGTAAACGAGATCGTCATATTGAGCTTTGTCATCAAATCTCAACTCAATATATTGACAGGTGTCTGCCTGTAATATAGAAGAGGCACCTTCATATCGCATTCCCCTATAGAGACTGGTAACTCTTCAGTGAAAGGAACTCGACTTGTAGCTCTTGAAAAGCCTTGAGTATTCATGGCGGTACCAGACATTAAAAACCTTCCCTCACATATACATCAGTATGTTGCACCCGTGTCTACTAGAAATGAAAAATGTTTGCCCCGTATAGTGATGTCAACCCTTGGTTCCTCATGAGGATTTAGCGTCACGGATAGGACTGAACACATCGAGTCTCCCAGTGAGCTGTCCTATTGCAGGTACAGACTCATTCCGTTGCCTGAAACGGATTCCCTCCGCTAACTGTGACACTCCCTATCCTAGGTGTAGTTAACTGTTGACTACTTGTACTCTGCTGAATTTGCATGGGCGCATGCTTCGACTGCCCTTTTGGTGGAGCCACTGCTATCTTCTGTGTCTGCAAGCCTTGCTGCACTCTCGGTACTTGCTGCTTTTGCACCGTTTGATTCTGAGCAAACCCATCATTATATTGCTGCGAATATGCAGGCAGGGTTACAATCCTCCCTCTTGAAAATTGGACATTTTGTACGAACCCTTGACTTCTACAAATGCGAGCAAAATGCCCTGTCATCTCGCATGTCCAGGATAGGGGTGGCCTACCAACCTGCCCATCCTGTATATTGTGACTGCATGTATTGAAACCCTGCTTGATTTTTCTGAAAACAGCCCTGATTATTCTGCCAATTTCCTTGATTATTCTGAAAATCTCTTTCTCGAAATCCACCCCTTCCCCGCGGTGTAAACCCATTTATTACTTTGATCGAACTGCCTCTGGTTATTCACCTGTGGCGTGCTTGCATTCTGCTGCGGATTTGCTCCATCTACACTCGTCAATGTTGCCCCTTCAATGGCATATTTAGACCGTTTTTCTGCACTAATTTTGCCCCCTCCCCTTTCTGGGCATCATCTTTTTGCGATTCTTTTCCTGTAGGAGTCTACAATAGTGTGCAATGGTCAGTTGAATCTCGAACCACGGTGTGGCTTCAATACCCACTAATTTCTTGAACTGCTTTTGTGCAGGATCTGGTAACCCTTGACATAGTATATCATAGACTACTGGTATAGATTTTGCCCAAGATTTGCGTGTTTCCAAAGCCCAAGATTTCTGAAAATTTAGAATGTTAAGCAACAGATCATCTCCGTCCTTCATCTTTTTCGTCATTATAGCTCCCATATCAGACGTGTCCGGATATAGTACTCGTAGCACTTTCCAAACTGCTGCCCTACAGTTATTGAATGGTGAGCCATCATGAGCAGTGTTAACTATAGTTACACCAGGGTACCCCGCCCTCGCCCATACGTCATCAGCTCTCTCACCAAGTATGGCATTAAGGAGACCTTTAATGTCCCCTATAGTTAACGTGTTTCCTCCTGTCATTTTCTCTAACTCATGTATCCATTTCCCAGTACCCGAAGTTAACATGGGGAGTTTACATCTTAAGTTATTTTTGTCCATCTGGGGCCACAGTATATACTGTGGTCGCGCCCCTCCTTTTCCCAATAAGGGAAACTGTGACACCCCAAATTCATTCTCATCTCTCATCATTTGTCTGTCCAATGCAGGAACGATATTACCACATCGCCTTCTACCAGGTAGTGATCTTAGTCTGCTCACATAAGGATGGCGATTCTCCCCTTTCACTGTGGAATTGCTCCTTGGGTCGATCTGACTGCGTCAGTGGCTCTGACACCCTGGTTACAGGTGTGTTTAAATTAGACCATCTGACTTCTTTCTCCCTTGAAAAACATCCCTCAGGGCCCCATATGTCCCTTTTTTCTTTCCCTTGGGAGGTGTCTCTGTCTTCATCTGACTTTTCCTGTGCCCACTTTGTGTGACTTTTCTCATCGTCCTCTCTGCTCAGAGTCAGTCTATCTAGAGACAGCTCCTTTGGCCTCGCACTACATGAGGCTTCCTCTGTATCATATAACTGAATGCTCTCCAGTCGATCATTTTTTCCTTTCCCCTTTAACTCTTTCTGGGTCTTCCTTTCATGATATACTTTATTGATTGCTTTCCCAATGCTCCTTGAGTCAAACTCGTCTTCTAGATTTACTCTAGATGGGCCTGGTAATGACTAGTACTCTGGAAAAAAATCCTCTATATCGTCCCATGCTACTTCTGGCTCAGGAGCTCTTATCTCCTTCTCTAGGCGATCAAGATCGCATGCTCTCTGCCTTCTTTTTCATTCCAAATCATCATCAAATTCTCTTTGTTTCCTTGCTTCCTCTCTTACTCTGTCTTCCTCTCTTTTCTTCGTATCCCTTCTCTCATTTGCCCTGCGTATTTCTTCATCTCTTCACCTTTGCATTCTTTTATTCCTTAATTTCTGTTGTTCTACTTCTATTATTCTTTGTTCTAGCTTTTCCTGCTCATCGATCGCTCTTTGTCTATTATCACATTTTCTTTGCTCCTCTGCTCTCTGTTTTCTCGATTGTTCTTCTTGATATAACTGCTCTCGTCTCTGCCTATCCTTTCTTTTGCCCCTTCATCTATCAATCGCTCTTCTCTTTCCTTATCTCTTTTGTCTTGATCTTCCTGTTGTCTTAGATCCTCAATGCTCTTACCATCAAGTTTCAATAAAATCTGACCACCCAGCCATTCATTCTGTAAAAGGGCGATCTCATCAGCATTGTCTCTATCTCCTTTCCATCGTTTTATTTCTCTTCCTATATCTAGAGATGTACTTGCTCGATCACTTCTATCCTTATCGCATCTATCCTTGTCCCTACAGACAAGGAGAGATGCGATAAGGATAGAAGTGATCTAGAGATTACATCTTTCTCAGTATCTTTCTCTGCGCCTTCGTCACTACTTAGCGACAGGTGATTCATATGCTGGGTTGCTATACCCTGTCGCTGCCTTAAGTTCCCTCAATGGATATAACCCATTGTCTTTCTTACTTTCATCTCCTGTTTCAGCTGATGCGGGAGGAGCAGAGGGCTCCTCCCCCCTCTTTGCATATATTAAGTACCCAATCTATAGGAGTTTCTTCCTCCCTCTCCTGTTGGTACATCTTCCAAAGTTCTGAAGTAGCTGGTCACTTTTCTAGCTTCTTTCCTGTGAATGCTGCATGCAAACTTGTCGTCATATGATGCAGGACTGACTTCGATATCGAACCTCCTTGTGGCCACGGCATAAACATTTTATCCGTGGTTCCTTTAATCCATTCCGCACTGTACTGTTTAAGCTTAAGTGCATGTTTTGGTAGCTGCTTACAAATATGTGTATGTGGAGTAATATCCTCCATCCTTAACTCATTTACCCTTAGATTTTTTGTGTGGCACTTCGTACTTTCTAATCACAGTTTTTAAACACGCTCCAATCCCACTAATCACAATTGTTTACTTTAATCTTACTAAAAATAACCATCAGGCTTGATTCTAGTGAAACAAATAATATTTTCCATTTATGACATCATTGCTCATAAAACCACATAAAACAAACAGACACACTCAACCGGTTACATACATTTCTTCTAATTCTCTTCTTAATACTTATCGGCCCTCTACAAACACTCCAATTGGTGTTTAGGTTACCCCTTTGGTCCTGTCTTAAACCGGGACTGTATTCTATGATTCCACTATGGAACTTTGGGTTCAAACTGCTTCTGTTACATCATGAAGATGCAGGCCAGGGCGTATTCTCCTATCGTGTCCACTCTCACAATTTATCTCATTGCTCGGCCACACTCGAGTCAATATCTCATTCCCCACATATATAATACACTTACTCTCACATTATATTTTATCCCGCCTCCCTCTGTTACTCTCTTTTTTCTTTACTCTTCACCCGTGCTTTTGTCAGCTTGCTCTGTTTTTTTTTTTAGTCACCGATATCATCTTTTCCTCTTCCGAATCTCAGGATTGTCTGCCTTTTTTACCACCTCTTCAAACTTCCGATCGATCCGCTTCGCCTAGACATGGGAGGGGATTCTATCTGAACATAGGGGACCCATCACACCTGGTCTTGCAAGACACTTGTTTAATTTACTCTAGCCACTATTTATGGGGAGCTTCACGTTCTTTCAGCTGAATGGCAAAGGTCATTCGATATTACCGGGACTCAAGAGTTTACTCATGTCAATGGCTCTCGAACCATCCTCTCTCTGCTACCAAGTGAACTGGACTGTCCAGCTCCTTTGATGAGCAGCAATTACCTTTGAGATGGATGGTGATGCAGATCTTACTCATACACCAAATAATAGAGCCGACTCAGGAAGTTAACAAAAGGTAGACTGTTTTAATATCAATTATCTAAAACAGGGAGCATAACGAACATCAATGCGAACGCTCAATCTTCAACTCTCAACACATTAAAGGAAAAACTGTATTTTTATAAGCCAAATGTGTCATCACTGACGTCAACCCTGCGTGTTGCCAATGTCATCCTACGTGGCAAACTACAGAAACCTAACGGAGGGAGTGATTGGTTCTCTGTGAACATCTAAGTATATGCTTCATACTAGTCTAAAAATGTGTAACTATGTGATTGGTTATTTAACTTCATGTGGGCAACTAAGCCCTCCTCTAAAAATGACCACTGTGAACGTCACTAAATACATGATGTTCCATTAGTGTTCATACTATAGGACCCCTAAATACGCAGGTCCTCTACAATTGGTTGGCACTCTGTCCATCTTCAGTATTTTTCCACCTATGTTAGCAGCTTGCAGGCTGGCCGTCCAGATGCTGGTGAGGTTGCCTTAACTTTAGCTTCCCACCAATTAGCACATCAATCCATCATCACCTCAGTGGTCTACAGTCAATTAGGCTTTTGAACTTCGTCCTTCAGTGTGTTCTTTGCTCTGAGAAAATAAGGGAGTGAGCAACACAGTCTGCCTCGATGCGCAGGTGATCATCTTGTTCGTCTACTTCATTCTTCCATGTGACTAGAGCCCATAAAATCAAGCCTTTTTGTGTATTTAATATTTTATTTCAATAATCCTCTGACGTCTTCCTTGTTATGTTCACTCCTTCTGTACAGGAGGTTTGTTCTTTCACACGATTTGTATCCAAAGTCAGTTTACTCCAGTTTGATAAGACCTTGGCTTCCTGGGGCTCATCCAACCTCGCCTTTCTGAGTTCTGCCTCTGTAATTCAATGTCTGTTTTTAAAACTGCAACACACTGAACTGAGGCC
Source organism: Ambystoma mexicanum (assembly GCF_040938575.1). Taxonomy (NCBI): domain Eukaryota; kingdom Metazoa; phylum Chordata; class Amphibia; order Caudata; family Ambystomatidae; genus Ambystoma; species Ambystoma mexicanum. Next base: position 233,999,011 of record NC_090922.1, on the reverse strand, counting down.
TTTTTGCTAATGTCCAACCTGCTTTAATACGTTTAGTGGAAACATCCATAATCTTCTTATTCCTATGTATGTATACGTTGGCGCTTGCCACAATCTACTTTACTATAAGCTTAGAGCTAGCTTCACAATTACTTTGCTTCTTGCAATTCTTCTGCATCTTCACACATGTAAAATGATTTAATATCTTCATCCGTTTCTGTGGCATAGGTTTCTACACCTTGAGCCCAAGATGTCACTTATCCTTATTGCTTTCTTGATACCTTATAGAATATCCGCATTCTTTGATTACTGCATCTTGTTATGTACCTCATCTTCAGCTTCATAAAACATATATTTTGCAATGGCTGGTACCCTTGCCATTCATCCTTGCCGTTTATTGGTTCTACTTCTTCGGGGATCTCGTTCAGATGGCCATCATATTTCTTTGTATGTAGATATGGTTTTCTCAATGGGTACCTTGGCTCCCAGATTCCCTTAGGTATTGGTCCTTTCACTGGGACTGGACTGAGTACATATTCTGCCCTTTGTCAATTCAGCTGCTCTGTGTATGTTTCATACTTTGGTTTCCAGCATAGAGGTAAAAGGGATGGGTCGATTGAGGTGGGGGTACTTGGCTCCTTCTCTACAATAGCAAGATTGAGAAAAATTGGTTGAACGGCCACATACAACCAGCGTTGGACTCGGGCATAAAATGTTCTCGGGCACCAATGAAAAAGTGGCCCAGCGATGGAAAGGGCAACTGTTTGAATAGTACCCAAGGGGGAGTTTTTTGATAAAATGTGATGCAAATTGTGCATTTTAAAGAATATGGGCCTCATTAGGACCCAGGCGGTAAGGGGTTTACAGCGGCGTAAACAGCGCCGACCCTTACCGCCTGATTCCGAGGTCCCTTAGCGCCATGGAGGATTTAACACCTGCTTTTAGCAGGTGTTAAAATCCATGGCGCTAAGGGACCTTGTTGTTAATTACGCCACCGTAATTTACGGTGGCGTAATTAACGCCTTCCCCACTCCCATTATGCCCTATGGGGCAAAAATGGGAATGGGGAAGGGTAAATGGGTTAATGGGGACTTACCGCCCCGCCAACCTCGGAATGGGCCGGTAAGTCCGCCAACCACCATGGCGTAAACGTAGTTTACGCCATGGTGGTAAAGGTACGACCCAGGCGGTAACTTACCGCCTGGGTCGTAATGAGGCCCAATGTATTGAGCGAAACTGGTCAAACCTACTAGATGCATAGTGAAGTAACTGTTATATTCAATCTCAACTTGTCTTTTGTAATTGGAACAGCCTTTGCAAATTGGAACAAAAACGAAGAATCTCCTACCTGAAAGACAGATGGGCGGTAGAATCCTGGTCAGCTTGATATTCGAAGTGAAGATCAAGAATGGAGCGTGTGTATGAAGTTATTTCCCAGCTGAGTTAAGGAATCCCTGAAAACCCCTCCGGAGCCCAGCTCAAATGCTTGGCTGCCGGAGGGATCACAGGGAAACCCTCGCGGGGGATAAAACCCTGCGAAGTGCTGCTGGGGAGCGTTGACTCCGTGAGACGGGCAGGAAGGGACTGAAGATCCGTCTCTACTCTCTGGTATTATTTATACTGATCCGGTACTGGATGTTATGTTCCGGCCATGGAAGGTTTGGCATAGATGGTCCCTTTCCCGACTTAGGTGATCGGTCTATGACTAGAACCGTTACGTACGGTCTAGTCTTCTTCCAAGATGGCCGCCTCCAGGCAGCGTTTCTATAACAATGCACTGAAACCTACGTTCAGTGCGTTGTATCGCTTCCACTTCCTGTTTTTGCTTCGGTACTCTTGTTCGAGTTGCCAGCTGTTCGCTCTTGGTCCTGGTCCTTCTTGCGGGAGTTTTCTTCGGCTTCCGCCCCTCCTCGCTCCGCCCAGCATCTTTCCTTGCCTTCTTCCCTCGCTCCCACTCTCTCTCATCCGGCTTCGGTTGAGTGCTCTCCTTCTGCTCGCCTCCGGCTCCCTGTTTCATCTCTGTTCGGGCTGCAGGATTCCTTTCCTTTCCTGTGCCTCTGCACTCACTAAAGCCTCTCTAGGCGTTCATCCGTATACCTCGCTCTGTTCTGTCTTCCTCTTCTTTCTGCCTTTCCCTATTATCTTCCACGGAGCTTCCCCCTGAAGATTGGATATTTCTACGGTCTACAGTATCTCAACCGCCGGTCCGATCAAGCTCCACGTTCTGCCTGTGTGCTTCAGGGTTTTTTGGTGCCGCAGAAGCTTTTTCCCTGGATACTCGGACGGGCTTACTGGGGGTCCCTCTTGGCGGGGAGTTCCCCAGTTGCCAAGGTGGCCTCCAGTGGAGCCCGTCCCTACCTCCATGATAAGAAGGTAAAGGGCCAAGGAAAGAAGACCCAGACGGCTACTACTAGAGGAAGTAGAGGGACCTCACGAAAATTGAACACATCTCCAGGAACCTCAGGTGAGGAGGGGTCACGAGAGAGAGACCTAGCCGTTAGCAATCTTGACAGTATACAACGCCAGAAAACATCTATGGCTACCTTGGAACAATATCAAGAGTTGGTGGCTGCCATCCAGGGACTTACAGTGAAAATGCAAAACAAGCAGGCAGAGAACAACTCTTTGAGACTTCAAGTGGCCGCCCGCAATGAGGATAGAGGTGACCTCCCCCCGATGCCTCTGTCGTTTGGCAAGTATGATGGAAATCCCAGGTCATGGAAGGAATTTATGGATGCCTGTAAGGTGTACTTCATGTTTAGACCAAAGACCTTCGAGACAGATAAGGCGAAGGTGGGTTTCTTAATCTCAAGCTTGGTGGGGAATGCGTTGGCATGGGCCACTCCACTAGTGACTAATAATGACCCGGTCTTACAGAATTTTGATCACTTTTCCCAACAGTTTCAAGCAAGATTCGATCGCCCTGAGGTGGTTTTTGCTTCATATGAGGCTATGTTGCATGTCAGGCAGGGTGGTGCTGACGTCCAAACTTATGTTTCCAGATTTCAGAAGTTGGCTACCGAGTCTGGATGGCCTGATTCGACACAACAAACCATCCTTAGGAGGGGTTTACACGAAGAACTCAAAGATGAACTAGCACGGGTTTCACAACCTGGTTCGTTCCAGGAACTGGTTACCTTAACCCTACAGATCGAATATCGGTTGAATGAGAAACGTATTGAGAAGAGACGGCAACGGGGTTACTCTCTCTTGAATGACACTCCTCCAGCAACCAAGGTAGTACCTAAGCCGGAGTCTGTATTTGAAGAAACTATGCAGATTGGTTCAGCCAGGGGCCCGCTGACACCTGAAGAAAGGCGAAGAAGACGTGAATTGGGTCTATGTATGTACTGTGGGTCATCTAAGCATTTACTCCGGAATTGTCCCGATGTGCCTCCCCGGAAGAAGGGAAACGCTACCCCCCGCCCCCGAGTCTGTGCAGGGGCGACGTCGGGGGAAACCATCGAAAGCCCTGCGATCACACCCAAGCCTCAGGTGTAGCCGAGGATTCTCGCTTGATGGTTTTCCAGGTCCGATTACAGTTGTCTACCGAGAAGTCTGTGGAGGTTTTGGCTATGTTGGATAGCGGCGCAGCAGGGAACTTTGTGGATAGAGTCTGGGCTACGGATCAAGGAGTTCTCTGTCAGACTAAACACCGAGCCATTCCAGTCGAAGGAGTTGATGGTACGCCTCTCGTTTCTGGACCCATAGTTTCAGAGACCGAACCTATATGGGTACAGATGGGAGATCACCAAAAAAGGATCAGTTTTGACGTGATAAGAGCGGCTCATTTCCCCATTATACTGGGGATCCCTTAGCTCAGAAAGCATAATCCCTGCATTGATTGTCCCTTAACACTCTAAGATTTGACTCTGAGTTTTGTCATGATAACTGCCTCAGTAAGCCGGAACAAGTGAGACAGGAGGGGCAAGGAAACACTCTACAGACTAAGGTGGTCTCGAGCATTCCGCTGATATACCAATGCTATTCCGAAGTATTTGAAGACAAGGTTCCACGCCTCCTGCCACCACAGAGACCAGAAGACTGCTCCATCGAGTTACAGGAGGGTGTAGTGGTGCCCTTCGGAAGAATGTTCCCTTTATCTCTTCCAGAAAGGAAGGCCCTTAAGGAATATCTGGAGGAGAATCTGGAGAATGGACTGATCCGGGAGTCACGATCTCCTGGTGGGGCCTCCCTGTTCTTTATACCCAAGAGGGGAACTACAGAACTAAGACCCTGCATTGACTATAGAGGTCTCAATAGGATCACCTGTAGGGATAGATATCCAATGCCACTGATAAGAGATATCCTGGAGGCGGTGCAGGGGTCACGTCTATTTACCAAGTTGGATCTAAGGGGGGCCTATCATCTCCTTCGGATTAAGGAAGGAGATGAATGGAAGACTGCTTTTAGGACTCCCCTAGGCCATTTTGAATACAGGGTGATGCCTTTTGGTCTGGTCAATGCCCCCGCAATATTCCAAAGATTTATGGATCGTATATTCTCAGATTTACTATATCGATCCGTAGTTGTTTATCTTGACGACATCCTTATATTTTCTGTACATTTGAACGAACACATCCAGGTGGTAAAGGAAGTTCTGAGACGTCTCCAAGAGAATCAGCTTTTGGTGAAGCTCGAAAAATGTCAATTTCATGTTGAGTCTATCCCCTATTTAGGTTTCATCCTATCCAATAAGGGTGTCAGGATGGACCCAGGGAAGATTGAAGCCATATTACGATGGCCATAACCCAGGTGTATCAAGGAGGTTCAAAGGTTTTTAGGGCTGGCAAATTTTTATCGTCGATTCATCCCTCACTTCTCTAAGATTGTTCTACCACTCACAGCACTATTGAAACAAGGGGTTAGGTTTCAGATGGACTCCGACGCAATACAATCTTTTCAGTATCTCAAGAGTTTGTTTACTTCTGCTCCCATTCTGGTCCAACCTGACCAGACACGTCCCTTTGTTTTGGAGACCGATGCGTCTGAGAACGCTATTGTAGCGGCCCTGCTCCAGAACTCTGAGGACGGAGCGGAACATCCGGTAGCTTATTTTTCCAAAACCTTGAGCCCTAGTGAAAGAAATTACTCGGTATTGGAGAAGGAACTCCTGGCAATAAAGAAAGCTTGTGAGGAATGGAGGCACCTCTTACAAGGATCCCTTGAGCCCTTTGTTATAAGAACTGACCATAGTAATTTACGGGTGCTGCAACAGATGGAGTGCACCAATGCTAGACATGCAAGGTGGGCATATTATTTTTCTCAATTCGACTTCCACCTTACGTATCTACCAGGCTCTCAAAACATCTTGGCAGACGCCTTGTCTAGAAGCTGGGAAGTTTCTTCTGAGACACAGTCCAGAAACGAGCTGCTACTTGCCAACAGGAAATTTATTTCAGTGGTTTCTAGTTTTCTGCAAGCAGTGCAAGAGGAAATTCAGCGCAGCAACCGTATAGACCCTAATCTCCTTCTCAAAGATGGACTATTATATCACGACTCAGCTTTATTCAACCCAACACATAATCTGAGGACGCAGGTGCTGAGGTGGTGCCATGAGTCTCCCCTGGCAGGACATAAGGGCCTGAGGAATACGACGGAATTGGTGAAGAGGCTTTTTTGGTGGCCAACCATGTCTCAAGATGTCAAACAATATGTGTTCTCTTGTCCTGTATGTGCTGTTAACAAACCCCAAACTGGTAGACCTTTGGGTCTGTTGCAACAACCGGAGGTACCCTCTCAGCCCTGGGAACACGTGTCTACTGACTTTATTGTGGATTTGCCACCCTCGGAAGGTCACAGAACCGTTATGGTCACAGTGGATTCCTTTAGTAAGATGGCCCACTTTATCGCACTTGCGGGACTCCCAACAGCTCCAGAAATGGCAACAGTATTTCTTCGTGAAATAGTTCGACTGCATGGGTTACCCAAAACTGTACTTTCAGACCGAGGGTCGCAGTTTACATCACGATTCTGGGCTTCCTTGTGTAAACAATTAGGAATACAGAGAGCACTATCATCGGGATTCCATCCACAAAGCAATGGCCAGACTGAGAGGCTGAATGCCACCCTCGAGCAATACCTCAGAAGTTTCTGTAACAGGGAGCAGGACAACTGGACATCCTTGTTACCCTTGGCAGAATTTTCGTATAATAACACATATCATTCTGCCATAAAGATGAGTCAGTTTTTGTGCACCTATGGATTCCACCCTTCCCATGTACCAGGCCTTCGGAAGAACTGTTCAGACTCTCCCACCGTGGACAGTTTATTGGAAGCAATTCGATCCACCCAAAGGATGGCCCTGAAAGCATTGGAGGACAGCCGCAGGAATACCAAGGAGCGGGAAGATCGGCATAGACGAAGCAACCCGGAATGGACACCCGGCACTTTGGTTTGGCTTTCGACCAAATACCTACCTCGATGGTTACACCTTGGCAAATTCGCTCCCAAGTACCTGGGTTCCTACTCGATAATCAAACGAGTTAACCCAGTGGCATACCGTCTTCGTCTCCCCCAGAAGATGAAGAGAATTCACCCTGTTTCATACTTCTCTATTAAAGCCTTATATACCGGATCCCTACCAGAGACCCAGAATCCAACCAAGGATACCTCCTGTCTCGGAGCCGGAGGAATATGAAGTGTCTCATGTTGTGGACTCTAGATATTACCAGGGGTCCCTACAATATCTGATTCATTGGAAGGGATTCTCAGTGGCGGAACGTACCTGGGAACCCTGTCATCATGTCCATGCACCTCGTCTGTTGCGATTGTTCCACAGTAAACATCCTGGCAAGCCGGGGGGGACCCCGAGGAGAAGAAGTCATACTGTTATGTTCCGGCCATGGAAGGTTTGGCATAGATGGTCCCTTTCCCGACTTAGGTGATCGGTCTATGACTAGAACCGTTACGTACGGTCTAGTCTTCTTCCAAGATGGCCGCCTCCAGGCAGCGTTTCTATAACAACGCACTGAAACCTACGTTCAGTGCGTTGTATCGCTTCCACTTCCTGTTTTGGCTTTGGTACTCTTGTTCGAGTTGCCAGCTGTTCGCTCTTGGTCCTGGTCCTGCTTGCGGGAGTTTTCTCCGGCTTCCGCCCCTCCTCGCTCCGCCCGGCGTCTTTCCTTGCCTTCTTCCCTCGCTCCCACTCTCTCTCATCCGGCTTCGGTTGAGTGCTCTCCTTCTGCTCGCCTCCGGCTCCCTGTTTCATCTCTGTTCGGGCCGCAGGATTCCTTTCCTTTCCTGTGCCTCTGCACTCACTAAAGCCTCTCTAGGCGTTCATCCGTATACCTCGCTCTGTTCTGTCTTCCTCTTCTTTCTGCCTTTCCCTATTACCTTCCACGGAGCTTCCCCCTGAAGATTGGATATTTCTACAGTCTACAGTATCTCAACCGCCGGTCCGATCAAGCTCCACGTTCTGCCTGCGTGCTTCAGGGTTTTTTGGTGCCGCAGAAGCTTTTTCCCTGGATACTCGGACGGGCTTACTGGGGGTCCCTCTTGGCGGGGAGTTCCCCAGTTGCCAAGGTGGCCTCCAGTGGAGCCCGTCCCTACCTCCACGATAAGAAGGTAAAGGGCCAAGGAAAGAAGACCCAGACGGCTACTACTAGAGGAAGTAGAGGGACCTCACAAACATTGAACACATCTCCAGGAACCTCAGGTGAGGAGGGGTCACGAGAGAGAGACCTAGCCGTTAGCAATCTTGACACTGGATGGGATATTAGAGAGAAAGCATAGGGTTCAGTATAAGGAGGTAGTGTTAACTTAATAAACATCAAATAGTAAAAGGTCTTGAAATTACCAAATGAAGGAGTAGGTCAGAGAAGTCTAGTTGTTGGGGGAAAGTCCATGCGTGCACAAGACAGCTGAGGAAATATCAGAACTGATTAAAGAACAAGAACAATGTATGAAAGGTTAAAGGAAAAAATGCTTAGAGTGAACCAAGACCAGCCGCTTACATGACAGTACTCAGCTGTTTAGTATAAAGAGACGGCTTGATGCCTGGAACTTCCTTTGCGTACGTTAGGAACTGCTCTGCAAACGAGAATACAATGCTTCCTATTACAATGATGTTACGGCCAGTAAAGATTGGGTATGCAATACACAGGTTTACAAAGGGAAGCCGACCTGGATGGTAAACACGGGACGAAGCCGAATGCAGTCACGTACAAAAGATGCGTGGTTTGTTACTTTCGGTTTCAGATGCCTCGTTCTGTTCTAATGCGAGCTCTGTGAGCATGTTGAAAAATAGGAATGAGGAGTAAGGAGGTGAGTAAGAGGCAACAAATGGAAATGTTAGAAAATATAGTGATAGAAGGGTAGCAATGGCTATACTCACGTAGCGTTTGTTTACTCCTATGAGAGTAGCAACGCATCGACCTTCTGGGATTCCTGGCTGATATGCAGGTAAGGAAGTGACCTCATCGTCCTGCATTGCTCTATGGGAACAAATGACTAGACTGCTGCTAGTGATATGGTCACAACCAGGCGCGGCCATGATGGAGTAATTACAATGTGGGTAATTCGTCTTTATAATCATTACAGTAACTCATCAAACTGGCTCACATTGGGCAGAAAAGTGGCCCACTTTGACCTAAAAAACTGGCCCACACTAGCAATTTGCCTTTTTGGTTCGGGCATTGGCCCTCATACAACTCGTGTTTCATACAACACTTACTGACTTCTCTTTGACTTTTAAAGCAGCCTACACACGAATTGTCAATTTTACTATGTGCCCTTTGCTTCTTAACCCCCAACCTCTCACCCCTCTGAATCCACGTCCTCTACAAGACAAACAATCCCTAGTTAGACCATGCAGACCCTTGCCACCTTACTGACACAAGTGACTCACGGCATCATGGCCTGCAGGCCCGTGCCCCCACGGTGTGGGCCTGCAGGCCTGAATGAGAGACGGACTCAGCCATTCCTCTTTGGGAGTCTGCAGCCGTTCTGATGCAAGTGCCCACACACCATACTCCTCCATTTTGGTAACAAACAAATGTTACTGAAACCTAAATGATTCCTGCCCCCATTACAGAACAACAATACACATACCACATGGGAATTGCAGGGTAGATAACTAGTAGGGTATGCTACTGATACACACATAGGGACTCCGGAAGTTGCAGACATGAGACACATATCAACATACTCTAAACATAATCAGCGAGTTACAGTCTGGAATGTTGGCAGCTCCCCCATCTCTCACACAACCCTTCATTAACCTGGGGTAAATGGGTCTTCCACCACTGAATGACGCCATTGCTAGCTGCTGGCACCATTTAGAGCATGCCTACAAACTACAGGAGCACAGCTTCACATCCATTTACCTGGGGCCACTTGCAGGCTCACAAGCATCTAAACACATTTTTACTGCGTCTTCTCCAAGCACTTGCAGGATTGCAGACCAGTGCACTTTGCTTCAGTGTCCGTTCGGGATAGTCATTCCCACGGATCCAGGTCCATTGATGGTACAGGTCACAAACCAGCAAAGCCGCACCTAGGGCTACCAGGGGCCACATCGGCTTAGCCCATTGATGTTAGGGTAGGCAGCGAGACGCAGGTAGCTGGGCGTCTAGGCTGTGCCACATGATGTTGACAGGGCATGAGGTGACAGCACGTTACTAACCCCCTTTTTCTTGGTCACGCTCCCACTGTGGGATGGCGCACAAGCACTCTTGCCAAACTGCAACCCTCACTTGCCTGTTGCACTTCTTCTTGGTGGCGGGTGGCAGTGCCGCATGACGTTGGTTGTCCAGACACAGGTGATGGAGTGTCTGGGCCATTCCTTTTACTCCCCCAGGCAGGAGTCACTGCTGTTGATGGAGCAGCAGTCCTAGCCAGTCCTTCTTCCAGAAAGGACAATTGGGCAGGGGAAGTCCTAGTTTGGGGCTGCCTGAAATCGCACCCGGGACCACATCGGCCTGGTCCATGGATGGTGGGCCGGGTAGGGTTACATTAGTGGCAAGGTGACAGGGCCACTTGCTGATAAGGTCTCTCCCCCAGGCAGGAGTGTGGGCAGGAAGCCGCCAGTAGCAGAGGGCGCACACCAGTAGCAGGGTGCTGGGGCTGCCTGCCTGTCAGTAGGGCATGTTGCACCTGGTGAATTTCCCCACTCTTTGGGGTGGATGTGGGACAGGTAGTGAGACACTGCTGGCAGGCCTGTAGGCTCTGCTATTCACTTCACTCTGTCTTGAGCTCTTACCATGGAGCCTGCAAGCAGCACCCAGTTCCAGCATTGCAATGCACTCTTCACACAATCTGTTAAGGTGGTGCTCCTAATACTGAAGCGTGTCACTTATGCAAGCATGATGTGTACACTATGTGCATTTCCAATGCACCTGGTTGTTTGGATAACTGCCACTTCAAATATTAAAAAGCTGCCATTGCGAGCAGATGGAGTCTTGCACTGCTTGTCTTTCTCGTCTGGTGCCTGCACTGCTGGGATTGAAACCTGCGACCCCGCACATCTTTGTGCAGCAGGCGCTGCACCCGCTCAGCTATTTCCCCTTCTGCTCCGATGACTTCGGCTTTTGGCCGCCGCGTTTACCGGCATATATTTCTTATTTGTGAGGCAATTTCTGGAAATACAGCAGCCGATTCACAAAAGTGTGCTTCTACAAGTCACTTCCTAGGACACATGCAAGTTACGCCCGACTGTTCATATATTCATGGTGTAGTGCATGCGATTGGAAGCACAGGCGCCAAGCACACGACTAGAATTGGGCAGGCATCGCCTTTGTTCGTAGCATTTCTAGGCGCCAAGCACACGACTAGAATTGGGCAGGCATCGCCTTTGTTCGTTGCATTTCTGACATATGTTTGCACATCTTCCATAGACGTGTACACGTGTACAGAAAGATCCCCGAAATGCAATGCTGACTAGCTGCATTTCTTTTTCAAAATGAAAGGTTGCATTTCTGTGACATTTGCGACACTTTTTCATGCTTTACCCAACCATGTGGCCTTGATGGGAGGCCTTGAGTAAACAGATGTTCCCGGTGAATGACTCCCTTTTATGCATGCACACAAACGCCTGCGCAAAGTGCCCCCTTGATAGCCGCTCTCACATTTCGGAGCAGGACATTTCTGTGTGGCCAGTTCGGCGCGGGCTGCCGCGCCGAACCGTCTCCCGCCATGAACCGGCCGCGCCAAATCGGCCCGCGCCGAACCGGCCGTGCCGAAATGTCCTGCTCTGCACAGTCAAACACTGTTCACGCCGCCACCCCCTCCCAGGCAGTGGTGTGTTGGTAGGCTTGTGTTTGTTTAGGTCTGCCACCTTCTCTTCTAGTACTCAAACAGTAGAGTTCAGTTCCCACACTTCAGCGCCACAGGTCTGCATAGTGGCATGGCATGGTGAGCAGACGTGAGATGCTTGGCTGCGTGTGGGCTTTCGGTACTAGGTCAGCCAGGAACACATTTAAAACAGCACCTTTTTTTTTTTTACATTCATACCTTTCCCTGGTTCACGCTCCGATGACAGAAGTGCTATAATTGCTGCCCAGAGAATTGCAGGAGGGGCCACTGGCAGCATATAATGTTGGCAGGTGCAGGGCCACAATGTTTCCTCCTTTGAGCTCCAACATGGAGCATTTTCACAGCTGGTGTGCTTTCTTTGCTCCAATGACAGGAGCACACACATTTCACTGCTGGTGGCCTGGGATCTGCAAAGGGCCATGTACTTATGGTTACTTAAGGTCCGACGTGGAGCACATCAAAAGCGCACCGCCTCCTAGCTCGGGCTCTCGTGAAGGCTTCAAACTTTGCTTCACTCCAACCTGGAGCAAAGCATCATGTTCACCGCCTGGTGGGCCCGGGATCTTACAATCCTTCAGTGTATTTCAAAGGCCCGCTCTGGGCACTTCACTTAATCAGCACCGGGCGGCCTGGATTCTCTCATCGGATCCTCTATTCTGCTCAGACATGGAGCGCATCCACTTTTCACCGCGTCGCAGTCCCGGGGTCTTCTGAGGGTCCTGCAAGTGTTGTTTCATGCAGCAACATGGAGCAGCTGACTATGCTACCACCGCCGATGCGGCTCGGGATCACTGTAGGGCCATATGTTCTTACTTTTACAGTGCTGACCTGGAGCACACACTTGTGATTCACCGCTGGGCGGCCCAGTGACAGATAGCACCCGACTAGCAGGATGCCCTTCAGCTCATTGGACAGTTACCGCGCGTTCATGGAGCGCTGAATTATTGTGGCTGTCGGGGCACCCCAGGATTACAGTGTGGAGTGCCGGCATGATGTACTTTCCCCAGCCTTCTGCTCGGCGCTCTTTTTGGCTTACTGCACAAAAACCCAGACTCATTTAAAAGTGGAACAGGTCGCTTTAATGTGACAGGCCAAAGCTTACAATTAAAAGCTTACCTGGCTCCATGGCCTTACAAACTAAAGAAATATTTTAAACAACCAATTAACGAATTAAACATTTTCAGTTTCCCCCAACAATTAAATAATTAAATAAAGCCATTTCCTCCTTAACCATCCCTTGGACCCTACCGTCTCCTTACCCCTTTTCAAGGTGTCCTGCTTTCTCCCCGGGCCATGCCCCTCCAGGCTATATACCTGTTCCCCTGGGGTGGCCCGCTTGTGCAAACAGCATCATCCCATCCTTTCCCGTGTCATTCCCCCATTGTGCTTCCCTCCCCCCACATCAAAAGGGGCCATGCCCCTGGTACCAGAAAAACCCTCCCCCGAGGTGTTCTTTCTGCCCCACCCTCCCACCCCCAATTTTATTTACCTTCAACTCTTTAACCAATCTTCCAGCCAAGAGCCCAGGTCTGCCAGATAATGGTTATTCCCATAAATCGACAAGTGTACCCCATCCTCTCTAAAGATCATGAAACCTTCATACACTATTTCCTTATGTGTTACACGTCGCTGCAAGTGGTCTTTATGGGCACGGACCCGCTTGTGCGGCGCCCTGATTCCTAACATTTCTAAGATGGAAGCTGGTGAATTTCCCCGACCCGCTGGCAGTGGTGTAGTAGTTGCACGCTCCCTTGACGTGCGGTCGACCGATCACGTGATCCTTTATCCGGAAACAAAGCGACCAGTGCTTCGCGTCGCTTCTGCCTTTGACGCTCCGTGAGTTCGCTTCTGAATCCTTTCTCTTCATGCTCTCATTTCTCTCTGTCATTTGCGGTTCCTACTTACCCTGTGTTACTTTCTCTCGTCAGATCCTCCTCTCAGCCTTCGCTGGTTTCATTCTCAACCGGCTTCGCGAATCCATCTTACTTGTCTCCCATTCCGGCCAGATCCACATCTGAGTAAGTTCCCTTTCTCTAGGATTCCCTTGAATATTTTGCCAGGTCCTCATCTCCTATTATCCTTCCAGACTCTCCCGACTCGCCCGAAGCTGTCCTTTTCAGCCAGGTTCCAGATCCGAACTTTCCCTCAGTCCTTTTCGGGTGAGAGTGTTCCCATTGATATCTCTTTCCTTTCCCTTCTATGGGCCCTCCTCTAACCTAACCCTCCTCTAACCTGCTCTCTATTTCTTTACTTCTCATTCCTGCAGACAAAGTGTCTTGTGTGATTCCCGGGGGTTCCTGTCGGAGACGTCCAACCTTCCATCGTAAAACCTGATCTGCACGAGCTGGGATTTCGTCCAGGGTTTTCTTCCCATTGAGGGTTTCCCTGGGAGTCCTGCCCGCTCTCCTGGGTTACATTACCCTGGGCTCAGTGGCCAGGGCTGTCACTGGGAAATCTTCACAGCTGCTTAATCCTTCCAGTTGGAGTCATCGATTGCCAATGTGAGCTGTTTGAGAGCTATCACTTGATTTAGAACTACAACAGCTTACTCATATTTACACAGTTCCCTAACAGTATTAACAGTAAGTGACGCCCGAAGGAATATTGGCAATCGTAATTCCAAATGGAACAACAAATGCAGCAGCTAATGACAGCCATGCAGGCCATGTCATTAGAGGTACAATCCTTGAAACAGGATAATGGTCAACTACGACATCACGTAGCTAGAGCTTTTTCAGACACTCCCCCGTCGTCCTTACATTCCATTATGTACGACTCTGATCCCTAAAGACTAAAAGAATTCCTTGACAGTTGTACCGTCCAATTCACATTCAAACCTCGCTTCTTCCCTACCGATAAAGATAAGGTAGGCTATGTTATTTCCCACCTTTCTGGTCCAGCGTTAGCTTGGGCGACTCCTTTAGTAACCTCCAACAATGTTATTCTTGATTCTTACACCGCTTTCACTAACAGCCTCAAAACCATGTTTGGAAGAAAGGAGATTTCAGTTGCCACACAAGAGAGACTTCTCGATTTAAAACAAGGAAACAAAGAATTACTTTGGTATATCACTCAGTTTAAACAACTATGCTCTGAACTAGGCTGGCCAGATGAAGGTCTCCTCACTCTTTTTCGGAGAGGTCTCACAGATGAACTAAAAGACAAGGTCTCTAAAGTCCCTTGTCTCGCTAAACTAGCTGATATGATCACATTAACCATGCAGATTGATTACCGAATGCATGAAAGGACATGCGAAAGGAAAAAGGGGAAAGGAACACGACCACAGTGGGATTATTCCCCAACCCCTCAGAAATCTCTGTCTCCTACTGAAGAATCCATGCAAGTTGGGACCATTCGAGGACCAATCTCAGCTACTGAAAGGGATAGGAGAAGATCTTTGAAACTATGTATGTACTGTGGGTCCTCTAATCATGTTTTGAAAGACTGTCACTAAGTTGCTCCTCGTCGCTCTCCTATTCCCAAGTCGCGAAACTTCAAAGCCTTACCGTTGGGGGAAGACCGGTAAGTGCCCAGCATCATTCTTCCCCGTATCAGACCAGTATGTCACTTGACAACTCTCTCAGCAACCAGGCCATGGTGGTAGTTTCTCTTTCCATCCTGCTACCAGAAAATGTCATCCCAGGTATTCCGGCCTTAATAGACTGCGGAGCGGCTGGTAACTTTGTGGATGTGGAGTGGGCAAAATTACACGGTATCTCTCAGGTACCAAAGACTTTGGTTACTCCTATTCAGGGAGTAGATGGTACACCTCTGAGTTCGGGCCCCATTAAAGAGCAAACCCTTCCACTCACTTGTAAAATATCTAGCCATAAAGAAACCCTGGTTTTTGATGTAATCAGAACTGCCCATTACCCAATTATCCTTGGACTCCCTTGGCTGAGATTACATAACCCATTCATAAACTGGGCTGCTGGAACCCTTTTTCTAGGGTCAGAATATTGTGTCCGTCATTGTCTTTCTCAAGAATCAGTGGGGATCCGTATACCTTCAGATGATACTCTCAAACCGACTGTATCTTCCATCAGTCAACTTGAGATTCCTGACTGTCATAAGCCTTACTGATCAGTGTTTGAAAACCCTGAATTTCCTAATCTCCCTCCTCATCGAAGAGATGACTGTCACATAGACCTGCTTCCCGACCAGCCCATTCCCTTTGGCCGCATGTACGTTCTGTCGCAAAGAGAAAAGGCGGCATTAAAAGAATACCTTCAAACCCATTTACGGAATGGTCTCATTTCTGAGTCGGTGTCTCCTGCAGGAGCATCATTATTCTTTATCCCCAAAAAAGACTCTGATGAGCTCCGTCCCTGTATTGATTATTGGGGTCTCAACAAGATAACCACTACTGACAAATATCCCATGCCTCTCATCACGGACATTGTTGAAGCGGGTCAAGGGGCTTCTTGGTATACCAAGTTGGACCTTCGTGGTGCATATCATCTTATTCGTATTGCACCCGGAGACGAATGGAAGACCGCATTTCGGACTCCTTTTGGACATTATGAATATCACGTTATGCCATTTGGCTTAGTTAATGCTCCTGCGATATTTCAGAGATTCATGGACCATCTATTTGCCGACACATTGTTCCGGTTCGTCATCATCTATCTCGACGATATCCTTGTTTACTCCAACAACCAAGAGGAACATATTCATCATGTTAACACCGTACTAGAACGCCTGCAATCCAACCATCTCTACTGCAAAGCATCCAAGTGTGAATTCCATCAGAGACAAGTTACCTACCTAGGATTTGTCCTATCTTCCCTGGGCATTTCCATGGACCCCAAGAAGATATCCGCAGTTGTGGATTGGCCTATTCCAACAGGAATAAAGGACATACAGAGGTTTTTGGGGTTCGCCAATTTTTATTCTAAATGTATTCCTTCCTTCTCAGAAATCATACTCCCCTTGACTCGACTTCTCAAGAAAGGGGTATCATTTGTCTGGAATGAATCAGCTCAGAAAGCCTTCGATATTTTGAAGGAAATGTTTACTTCCTCAACAATTTTGATCAACCCTGACCAATCCAAACAATTCATTGTCGAGACAGACGCTTCTCAGAATGCGTTAGGAGCTGTGTTGTTACAGTCATCAGAACAAGGTGAAGAAAGACTGGTGGCATACTTATCCAAGACATTTAATTCTGCTGAGATAAATTATTCAGTACTTGAGAAGGAAATGATGGCTATCAAACGCGCCTTCGAGGAATGGAGACATTTGCTTTTGGGCTCACCCTTTCCTGTCTTGGTGCGTACTGAGCACCAAAATCTCAAGGTTCTCCAAAATGCTTATACCACTAACAGCAGACAAGCACGTTGGGCTTACGTCTTCTTACCCTTTCAGATAGAATTTATTTACTGGCCTGGCAGACAGAATTTAAGAGCAGATGCTTTATCCCGTAAGGATTCTCCAACTTCCTCATTTTGCCCAGAAAAGATGTTTCCCAATGCTCGGTTTATTACAGTACTCACTGATTTCCTGCAAGAGGTACGAACAGCCACCGCTCTTAATAAAACTTTTTGTGAAGACCTGGCATCAACTTATCTTCTCTCCAAGGAAAAAGAATACTACTTTCATGGTACTCAAGTGTTGATTCCCGTTCCTTCTTTACAACTGGAGGTGTTATAAATCTGCCATGACTCACGAGCTGCAGGACATAGGGGTGTACTTCCCACATTGGAACTCATCCAACGACATTTCTGGTGGCCTTCCATGAGATCTGATGTCCGGGACTATGTTGCCGCCTGTAAGATCTGTGCTCTTGCTAAGTCTCCTCGCTCACCACCATTAGGGTTATTAGCAAGAATGCCCATACCAGACCGTCCTTGGCAAATCATTTCCACTGATTTCATATCTGACCTACCGCCATCAGCGAATATGACTACTATCATGGTAACGATCGATTACTTCACCAAGTTAGCACACTTTACCCCTCTGCGAAGATTACCAAATGCTCCTTCCATGGCCAACATTTTTCTCTCTGAGGTATTTTCTCGCCATGGTCTACCAGACACAATTGTGTCGGACAGAGGTCCCCAGTACACCTCTCTCTTTTGGCAACAGGTCTGTCGCATTCTGGGTATTAAACGTGCCCTCTCTTCTGGATACCATTCTCAGACGAACGGTCAAACTGAGCGATTGAACCAAAACCTCGAGGGATATTTACGGTGCTTTATTTCTGCGGCTCAAGACAATTGGGTGGAACTGCTCCCACTAGCAGAATTTGCGTACAACAATTCTTTACATTCTGCTCTCCAGTCCACTCCCTTCTTCTGTACCTATGGTTATCACACTTCCTTTGCTCCGAATGTGTCTTCCTCCGATTCTGACTGTCCGGGTGTGGATTCTCTGATTGCAGATATCCACGAGGGACAGAGACTGGCTAAGAAGTCGTTGCAGAAAGCTCAGGATCGAGCAAAGAAGTATGCTGATCGTCATCGTCGAGACTTTAAGGAACTGACCATCGGGGATTCGGTTTGGTTGGCTTCCAGATTTCTTCCTCGTCATTTGGTCCCATCTAAGCTATCTCCCAGATACTTTGGTCCCTTTCTAGTTCTCTCCAAGATTGGGGTGGCCGCTGTCCGACTTGCCTTACCTGCTTCCTGGTCTCGGATTCACCCGGTTTTCCACCTGTCTCAGATTAAGCCAGTGGTGCGGGATCGTTTTCATCGCAATAGTGATTCTCTACCTCCTCCGATTCTCACTGACAGTGGTCCTGAATTTGAGGTAGCTGCTATTTGTGACTCACAATACCATCGTGGTCGATTGCAGTTTTTGATTGACTGGAAAGGTTATTCTCCTGCTGAAAGAACTTGGGAGCCAGCTTCTGGGGTTCATGCACCCCGTCTTGTGCGGCGTTTTTTCCTGCTTCATCCGGGTAAACCAGGGGCGCCCTCCCGGAGGAGAGGGCATACTGTTACACATCGCTGAAAGTGGTCTTTATGGGCACGGACCCGCTTGTGCGGCGCCCTGATTCCTAACATTTCTAAGATGGAAGCTGGTGAATTTCCCCGACCCGCTGGCAGCGGTCTAGTAGTTGCACACTCCCTTGATGTGCGGTCGACCGATCACGTGACCCTTTATCCGGAAACGAAGCGACCAGTGCTTCGCGTCGCTTCTGCCTTTGACGCTCCGTGAGTTCGCTTCTGAATCCTTTCTCTTCATGCTCTCATTTCTCTCTGTCATTTGCGGTTCCTACTTACCCTGTGTTACTTTCTCTCGTCAGATCCTCCTCTCAGCCTTCGCTGGTTTCATTCTCAACCGGCTTCGCGAATCCATCTTACTTGTCTCCCATTCCGGCCAGATCCACATCTGAGTAAGTTCCCTTTCTCTAGGATTCCCTTGAATATTTTGCCAGGTCCTCATCTCCTGTTATCCTTCCAGACTCTCCCGACTCGCCCGAAGCTGTCCTTTTCAGCCAGGTTCCAGATCCGAACTTTCCCTCAGTCCTTTTCGGGTGAGAGTGTTCCCATTGATATCTCTTTCCTTTCCCTTCTATGGGCCCTCTTCTAACCTAACCCTCCTCTAACCTGCTCTCTATTTCTTTACTTCTCATTCCTGCAGACAAAGTGTCTTGTGTGATTCCCGGGGGTTCCTGTCGGAAACGTCCAACCTTCCATCGTAAAACCTGATCTGCAAGAGCTGGGATTTCGTCCAGGGTTTTCTTCCCATTGAGGGTTTCCCTGGGAGTCCTGCCCGCTCTCCTGGGTTACATTACCCTGGGCTGAGTGGCCAGGGCTGTCACTGGGAAATCTTCACAGCTGCTTAATCCTTCCAGTTGGAGTCATCGATTGCCAAGGTGAGCTGTTTGAGAGCTATCACTTGATTTAGAACTACAACAGCTTACTCATATTTACACAGTTCCCTAACAGTATTAACAGTAAGCGACGCCCGAAGGAATATTGGCAATCGTAATTCCAAATGGAACAACAAATGCAGCAGCTAATGACGGCCATGCAGGCCATGTCATTAGAGGTACAATCCTTGAAACAGGATAATGCTCAACTACGACGTCACGTAGCTAGAGCTTTTTCAGACACTCCCCCGTCGTCCTTACATTCCATTATGTACGACGGTGATCCCTACAGACTAAAAGAATTCCTTGACAGTTGTACCGTCCAATTCACATTCAAACCTCGCTTCTTCCCTACCGATAAAGATAAGGTAGGCTATGTTATTTCCCACCTTGCTGGTCCAGCGTTAGCTTGGGCGACTCCTTTAGTAACCTCCAACAATGTTTTTCTCGATTCTTACACCGCTTTCACTAACAGCCTCAAAACCATGTTTGGAAGAAAGGAGATTTCGGTTGCCACACAAGAGAGACTTCTCGATTTAAAACAAGGAAACAAAGAATTACTTTGGTATATCACTCAGTTTAAACAACTATCCTCTGAACTAGGCTGGCCAGATGAAGGTCTCCTCACTCTTTTTCGGAGAGGTCTCACAGATGAACTAAAAGACGAGGTCTCTAAAGTCCCTCGTCTCGCTAATCTAGCTGATATGATCACATTAACCATGCAGATTGATTACCGAATGCATGAAAGGACATGTGAAAGGAAAAAGGGGAAAGGAACACGAGCACAGTGGGATTATTCCCCAATCCCTCAGAAATCTCTGTCTCCTACTGAAGAACCCATGCAAGTTGGGACCATTCGAGGACCGATCTCAGCTACTGAAAGGGATAGGAGAAGATCTTTGAAACTATGTATGTACTGTGGGTCCTCTAAACACGTTTTGAAAGACTGTCACTAAGTTCCTCCTCGTCGCTCTCCTATTCCCAAGTCGGGAAACTTCAAAGCCTTACCGTTGGGGGAAGACCGGTAAGTGCCCAGCATCATTCTTCCCCGTATCAGACCAGTATGTCACTTGACAACTCTCTCAGCAACCAGGCCATGGTGGTAGTTTCTCTTTCCATCCTGCTACCAGAAAATGTCATCCCAGGTATTCCGGCCTTAATAGACTGCGGAGCGGCTGGTAACTTTGTGGATGTGGAGTGGGCAAAATTACACGGTATCTCTCAGGTACCAAAGACTTTGGTTACTCCTATTCAGGGAGTAGATGGTACACCTCTGAGTTCGGGCCCCATTAAAGAGCAAACCCTTCCACTCACTTGTAAAATATCTAGCCATAAAGAAACCCTGGTTTTTGATGTAATCAGAACTGCCCATTACCCAATTATCCTTGGACTCCCTTGGCTGAGATTACATAACCCATTCATAAACTGGGCTGCTGGAACCCTTTTTCTAGGGTCAGAATATTGTGTCCGTCATTGTCTTTCTCAAGAATCAGTGGGGATCCGTATACCTTCAGATGATACTCTCAAACCGACTGTATCTTCCATCAGTCAACTTGAGATTCCTGACTATCATAAGCCTTACCGATCAGTGTTTGAAAACCCTGAATTTCCTAATCTCCCTCCTCATCGAAGAGATGACTGTCACATAGACCTGCTTCCCGACCAGCCCATTCCCTTTGGCCGCATGTACGTTCTGTCGCAAAGAGAAAAGGCGGCATTAAAAGAATACCTTCAAACCCATTTACGGAATGGTCTCATTTCTGAGTCGGTGTCTCCTGCAGGAGCATCATTATTCTTTATCCCCAAAAAAGACTCTGATGAGCTCCGTCCCTGTATTGATTATCGGGGTCTCAACAAGATAACCACTACTGACAAATATCCCATGTCTCTCATCACGGACATTGTTGAAGCGGTTCGAGGGGCTTCTTGGTATACCAAGTTGGACCTTCGTGGTGCATACCATCTTATTCGTATTGCACCCGGAGACGAATGGAAGACCGCATTTCGGACTCCTTTTGGACTTTATGAATATCACGTTATGCCATTTGGCTTAGTTAATGCTCCTGCGATATTTCAGAGATTCATGGACCATCTATTTGCCGACATATTGTTTCGGTTCGTCATCATCGATCTCGACGATATCCTTGTTTACTCCAACAACCAAGAGGAACATATTCATAATGTTAACACCGTACTAGAACGCCTGCAATCCAACCATCTCTACTGCAAAGCATCCAAGTGTGAATTCCATCAGAGACAAGTTACCTACCTAGGATTTGTCCTATCTTCCCTTGGCATTTCCATGGACCCCAAGAAGATATCCGCAGTTGTGGATTGGCCTATTCCAACAGGAATAAAGGACATACAGAGGTTTTTGGGGTTCGCAATTGTTATCGTAAATGTATTCCTTCCTTCTCAGAAATCATACTCCCCTTGACTCGACTTCTCAAGAAAGGGGTATCATTTGTCTGGAATGAATCAGCTCAGAAAGCCTTCGATATTTTGAAGGAAATGTTTACTTCCTCAACAATTTTGATCAACCCTGACCAATCCAAACAATTCATTGTCGAGACAGACGCTTCTCAGAATGCGTTAGGAGCTGTGTTGTTACAGTCATCAGAACAAGGTGAAGAAAGACCGGTGGCATACTTATCCAAGACATTTAATTCTGCTGAGATAAATTATTCAGTACTTGAGAAGGAACTGATGGCTATCAAACGCGCCTTCGAGGAATGGAGACATTTGCTTTTGGGCTCACCCTTTCCTGTCTTGGTGCGTACTGATCACCAAAATCTCAAGGTTCTCCAAAATGCTTATACCACTAACAGCAGACAAGCACGTTGGGCTTACGTCTTCTTACCCTTTCAGATAGAATTTATTTACTGGTCTGGCAGACAGAATTTAAGAGCAGATGCTTTATCCCGTAAGGATTCTCCAACTTCCTCGTTTTGCCCAGAAAAGATGTTTCCCAATGCTCGGTTTATTGCAGTACTCACTGATTTCCTGCAAGAGGTACGAACAGCCACCGCTCTTAATAAAACTTTTTGTGAAGACCTGGCATCAACTTATCTTCTCTCCAAGGAAAAAGAATACTACTTTCATGGTACTCAAGTGTTGATTCCCGTTCCTTCTTTACAACTGGAGGTGTTAAAAATCTGCCATGACTCACGAGCTGCAGGACATAGGGGTGTACTTCCCACATTGGAACTCACCTAACGACATTTCTGGTGGCCTTCCATGAGATCTGATGTCCGGGACTATGTTGCCGCATGTAAGATCTGTGCTCTTGCTAAGTCTCCTCGCTCACCACCATTAGGGTTATTAGCAAGAATGCCCATACCAGACCGTCCTTGGCAAATCATTTCCACTGATTTCATATCTGACCTACCGCCATCAGCGAATATGACTACTATCATGGTAACGATCGATTACTTCACCAAGTTACCACACTTTACCCCTCTGCGAAGATTACCAAATGCTCCTTCCATGGCCAACATTTTTCTCTCTGAGGTATTTTCTCGCCATGGTCTACCAGACACAATTGTGTCAGACAGAGGTCCCCAGTACACCTCTCTCTTTTGGCAACAGGTCTGTCGCATTCTGGGTATTAAACGTGCCCTCTCTTCTGGATACCATTCTCAGACGAACGGTCAAACTGAGCAATTGAACCAAACCCTCGAGGGATATTTACGGTGCTTTATTTCTGCGGCTCAAGACAATTGGGTGGAACTGCTCCCACTAGCAGAATTTGCGTACAACAATTCTTTACATTCTGCTCTCCAGTCCACTCCCTTCTTCTGTACCTATGGTTATCACCCTTCCTTTGCTCCGAATGTGTCTCCCTCCGATTCTGACTGCCGGGTGTGGATTCTCTGATTGCAGATATCCATGAGGGACAGAGACTGGCTAAGCAGTCGTTGCAGAAAGCTCAGGATCGAGCAAAGAAGTATGCTGATCGTCATCGTCGAGACTTTAAGGAACTGACCATCGGGGATTCGGTTTGGTTGGCTTCCAGATTTCTTCCTCGTCATTTGGTCCCATCTAAGCTATCTCCCAGATACTTTGGTCCCTTTCTAGTTCTCTCCAAGATTGGGGCGGCCGCTGTCCGACTTGCCTTACCTGCTTCCTGGTCTCGGATTCACCCGGTTTTCCACCTGTCTCAGATTAAGCCAGTGGTGCGGGATCGTTTTCATCGCAATAGTGATTCTCTACCTCCTCCGATTCTCACTGACAGTGGCCCTGAATTTGAGGTAGCTGCTATTTGTGACTCACGATACCATTGTGGTCGATTGCAGTTTTTGATTGACTGGAAAGGTTATTCTCCTGCTGAAAGAACTTGGGAGCCAGCATCTGGGGCTCATGCACCCCGTCTTGTGCAGCGTTTTTTCCTGCTTCATCCTCTCCCGGAGGAGAGGGCATACTGTTACACATCGCTGCAAGTGGTCTTTATGGGCACAGACCCGCTTGTGCGGCGCCCTGATTCCTAACATTTCTAAGATGAAGCTGGTGAATTTCCCCGACCCGCTGGCAGCGGTCTAGTAGTTGCACGCTCCCTTGACGTGCGGTCGACCGATCACGTGATCCTTTATCGGGAAACGAAGCGACCAGTGCTTCGCGTTGCTTCTGCCTTTGATGCTCCGTGAGTTCGCTTCTGAATCCTTTCTCTTCATGCTCTCATTTCTCTCTGTCATTTGCGGTTCCTACTTACCCTGTGTTACTTTCTCTCGTCAGATCCTCCTCTCAGCCTTCGCTGGTTTCATTCTCAACCGGCTTCGCGAATCCATCTTACTTGTCTCCCATTCCGGCCAGATCCACATCTGAGTAAGTTCCCTTTCTCTAGGATTCCCTTGAATATTTTGCCAGGTCCTCATCTCCTGTTATCCTTCCAGACTCTCCAGACTCGCCCGAAGCTGTCCTTTTCAGCCAGGTTCCAGATCCGAACTTTCCCTCAGTCCTTTTCGGGTGAGACTGTTCCCATTGATATCTCTTTCCTTTCCCTTCTATGGGCCCTCTTCTAACCTAACCCTCCTCTAACCTGCTCTCTATTTCTTTACTTCTCATTCCTGCAGACAAAGTGTCTTGTGTGATTCCCGGGGGTTCCTGTCGGAGACGTCCAACCTTCCATCGTAAAACCTGATCTGCACGAGCTGGGATTTCGTCCAGGGTTTTCTTCCCATTGAGGGTTTCCCTGGGAGTCCTGCCCGCTCTCCTGGGTTACATTACCCTGGGCTGAGTGGCCAGGGCTGTCACTGGGAAATCTTCAGAGCTGCTTAATCCTTCCAGTTGGAGTCATTGATTGCCAAGGTGAGCTGTTTGAGAGCTATCACTTGATTTAGAACTACAACAGCTTACTCATATTTACACGGTTCCCTAACAGTATTAACAGTAGGGTCCATAACCTGTACCTCCACCGAGGCACAAAACTTAACCATCTCTCTGTTTATCCCCTTCCTAGCCCGCTCTATCGCTCCCTCACTTCTCGCTCCCCTCCACACTCTCCACGGCAACAACTTAGTCCACACTACCGCTGGTTGAGGCCACATTTCACGCACCCAGACTAAATCCCTTTTCATTTTCCTTAGCAGAGCCACCCCGTGTCCCTTACCAGGTCATTCTCCCCTGCATGAATAATCACCACCTCTGGAGCCCCATAGAGTTCCCTCAACCCAGCCAACATAGGAAGCAACTGATCCCAGCGCAGACCCCCTAACCCGTGCCATTTTACCACCACATCCTTATAGCTACACCCCAGTTGCCTACCAAGAACCCTTTTCTCTGCTTCTCTCCCAGCCCACTTAACAATTGAATGGCCGACAATCCACACTTGCGCCAACTCCCACTCCTTTCGCACAGCATCTGAAAAAGAAATTACAAAAATCACTTACAAATCAAAACATTCTACCAATCGCTGTTGTCAACAAGGTCCTCTGCCACCTTCCTTCAAAATTCCCCTTTATCAAACTCCCTGACGTACCCCCTGTACCTCCTGGACCTCCAACGCCCCAAACTTTTCACCTTATCCTCTGAAAAACCCAGCCTATTACCCTCAGATGCTGCGCCCATCCTAAAGGAATGTGTACCAAAATCCCCTGCCTTTTCTCCTACCGCTACCAGAGCCTTTCGCAATACCCCCAAAACTTGTGCTGCTGAAACCGGCGACCCATCCTCATGTTGAAACACTAAACCTGTCTTACCCCCACAACGCTCCTTCCACAACCTGCCTGTCCGAACTGGGCATAAGTCCTTGCTCCCCTGACCCAACAAACCCAAGAACCCCTTCCCTTTTGGTCCGTCTTAGACCTATTAATCTTGATGTCCAAACCCGCTTCTGTAATTTGAACATCCTCCCACTGCAGTCCCCCTAAGCCCCCTTTTCCCCCCACCAACTCAGAAACCCGAAAAGCCCCAAAGAATAACCAAGTAAAACAAGCCGCAAACAGCTCCCCTTCCCATACCGACCAGCAAACTCCCCCACCACCTTAATCAACCTCTGTAGCAATTCCACCGATATCGGCCTCCTCTTATCCTTATCCCTCTAACTCTCCCTTGCCCATCCTTCCAACATCCTACTCGCCATTTCCCCCCCACTCGGCTGAAAACCCCAAAACCATTTCCCATAGAAAGCTATCCCGGCCAACTTCCCTGCTATAGTTGCTCTTGACCAGCCCCTATCCATGCACCTCTGGAGGAAGTTCATGACATCGTCCCTCCTCCGCTCTTCCGCATCCCATTTACCCTTCCAACTACAAGCTCCCCCCCCTATAAAATCCTCCCAGGCCCTCCTGTATGCCTCCTTAGATGCCCCGGCCAATGAACCCTCCACCAAAGCCAGCGCTCTCAGCTTCCTATCTTCCACGGAATCTCTGCCATTGAAAACGAGATAATGCATCAGCGATGCCATTATCCTTCCCTGGCACATGTGTTGCCTTAAACACTACATTCCATTCCATGTAGTGCAGAACAAACTCTCTCATCAGTCTTGCCACCCTCTGATCCCTTGCTGACTGCCTGTTCACCACATGGACCACGCATTCATTGTCAACATTGAAATTCACTTTCTTATTTTGCAAATCCTTCCCCCACAAATCCAATGCCACCAGCAAGGGGAAAAATTCAAGAAATGCTATACTCCTTCCCTCTTTCAACCACAGAGATGGCCACTTCTCCACACACCACTTTCCCCCCCAAAAACTCCGAAACCTCCTGCTCCTGCTGCATCAGAAAATATCTGTACTTCCCACGTCACCGGGTCTCCCTGCAACCACATTGACACTCTGTTGAAACTCTCCAAAAAGCGCAGCCAAATTCTGCAATCCTCCCTCACTGCCCCCGATACTCAAATCCGATGATGTGGGCATTTTTCTCCCGCCATAGCCCTCGCCATGTTCCTGCAAAACGTCCGCCCTGGGGCCACAACCTTGCATGCAAAATTCAGATGCCCTACCAATCTCTGCATTTCAACCAGCATCATTTTAATGCCCCCTACCGCTTTCTCCAGCAGTACTACCAATTTGCTCACCTTGTCGTGCGGCAAGCGTAAGGTCATGGCCACTGAATCCAGTTCAATTCCTAGAAATGTCAACACCACTGCCGGCCCTTCTGTTTTGTCTTCCGCTAAAGGAACACCCAACTCCTCCATCAGCTCCTGAAACAACTTTAGCATTTCCCTGCAATCCCCTTCTCTTTCTGCCCCCTAATGAACAGAAAATCATCCAGATAGTGCAGCACCCTCTCCCAACCCGAGTTAAATGAAAAAACCCACTGTAAGAAGGAGCTGAACCGTTCAAAGCGCAGGAAATTGCGCACCCCATTGGCAAGGCTTTGTCTATGTATATCCGGTCCTCGAACTGCAAACCTAACAACCAAAAATCCTCCAGGTGCACCGGCAATAACCTGAAAGCCGCCTTAAATGTCACACTTGGCCATGAAGGCCCCTCCCCCTTCTTTCCTTACCATCTCCACCGCCTGGTCCACACTTGTATATACAACCCCACATTCTTCCGGGGCAATGAAATCATTTACTGTCATGCCCTCCGGCCATGACAAATGGTGTATCAATCTGAACTCCCCCTGAGCCTTCTTGGGCACCACCCTCAGTGGGGATATAACTAAATCACCCGGTAGGTCATCAAATGGCCCCACTATCCTTCCCGCCGCTATTTCTTTGCTCAATTTTTGTCTTACCACCTCAACATTTTCTTTGGCTGACTTCAAGTTTTCAGCCCACCGACGCACCCTTGGGCCCTGGTACCCCAGTCTGAAACCCTGACAAAACCCCTCACTCAAAATCTTAGCCCCGTCCCTGTCCGGATAAAATTGCAACCATTTTTGCAGCACCTCCACTTTAATTGGAGTAAAAGCTTTTCCCCACAACCCCTCTACCTGCACCTCTCCCCCTCCCCCTGTCTCCCTGTTGGAAACACTGAGTGAGAAGGTGTTTCCCTCCACACTTGCTACACTCGTGCCTGAACCTACACAGGGTCCTTGTGCAGCCGTCCTTATTAAAAGCCCAGCATGCTGCTGAGGACTGTCCTCTGCCTCCTCCCCCCACCCCCTCATGGGCGGGGCGACCGAGAAAGGGCCGGTAAGGCACAGGCAGCCCACTTGCCATGTGCACTGTCGGGGCAGGCCTCGTTGGAGCCATCCATTGCAGCCAAAGATCCATGTCTATCTCCCCCCAGACCGCCTGACTGTCCTCCGCCATTCTCGTTCTGAATTCCTCATCATAGCGTACCCAGGCAAAACCCCCAAAACTCGTGAGAGCCTTCCTGATTACGTCCATATATTTAAGCAGGGCCACGCAACGCTCCGGGAATTTTTCAAAATATACACTGGCATAAATGATAAATGCTGACGTCCAATTCTCAATAGTCACCTGGACCCTTGGGCGCGAAGCCAGTTCCCTCTCTTCTTCTTTAGACCCCTCCTTTGCTCTCACTTCCATATGGAGCAACTTAAAAACATCTACAAATTCCCCCGCCTGAATCTTCTCCCTGGTCGATGCCATCAAGTGCGCCCCCAACGGTTTTGTTATGCCCATGTACGCAGTTTTTTCTCCTTACCTTTCACTACAACCTCCTTTTCTTTATCCACTTGTACCGCGAGCACCAATGGCTCCACCACCTTGTCCGTTTGAACCTCCACTGAGCAAATGCTCTTCTCATCCCCCACGGCTCCAATGGTCTGTACACCAACTTCTTTCCTCACCCTTTGCATTCCTGACCCTTCATTTCCCATCCCCCTTCTCGTGTCCCCCCTCTGCCATGCAGATGACCATTCCCTTTCCCGCTCACCTCTTTCCACACAGGCCGTTGGCGGTCTGGCGTCCACACCAATGCACCTCATCTCTTTTCTTAGCGGGCTCCTGCTGCGGGGACAAAACATATCAGCAGACTCACCCAACCAATAGTTCCCCTGCCCTCCTGCCCCCGACCACTTTGCACCTGCTTTTCCCGATCCCACCTCAAATTTCTTCTCTCCTCCCCCCTTTCCCTTACAGCCCCGTAACCTTCTACCTCCCATTGCCCACATAATCCTCCAAACCAACTTCATCATCCCTTAAATACCATTGTGGTTGCGAGCTCATGCCCGAGTTGAGTTGCTCTTCTTCCTGCGACCCCGGGGCATCCGCCCCGCCACTCTTTTGACGTCTTCTCGGCGGGGCCGCAGAAACCCCTGCCTGGTCCTCTTCTCTCGGGCGAGGCGTGCCGTCCTCCACCCTGGAATCCTCATCGCTAGGGGCTGTGCTGCACCCTCTAGGCTCTCCTTGCGCTGACCGAGGAGGGGCCGCTCTAAAAACCTCTACCTCCACCTGACCAGCAGGGGTTGCACCGCGCCCTCCGCTCTCACTCCTCCTACCCAGGGGGGCTGTTCCGCGCCCCACTCTAACCCCCTCAATTGATGGGGACCTCTCCCTCCTTCTCCCACCTGCACTCTTCTGCAGGTATTTACCCCCCTTCCCCTCTGCCTTGTCACCCCCTTTTGCGCCCCCTCACCGCCCCCACCTTGGTTCCCTTGCGCCACCTCCTTTTGCGCACTCCTAGCTTCCCTAGGGCTATCAATCACTGCCTCCCTCACTGGCTGCCCCCCCGAAATCATTCCTCCCCCGGACACCCTCCTGTCTATCTCCCTTCTCATCTTCCTGCCCCTGGATTCCCAAACCCCACCTCTCCCCGCCGCGGGGGTGCAAGCCACCACTGTTGCGAGTGCCCCATCTGCCGCAGCTCTACGCTGCGGCCTGCCCCCACCTGCCTCCCCTTCTCCCGTTACTTCCCCTACTGCCCCTTCCAATTGGACCTTAGATGCCCTCCTAATGATTTCCAGGGCCTCCCTCAGAGCCCTAGCATCCACCAAATCCTTCTTGCTAGCTCCCTGGCCCAACATTGTGCACCAATAATTTGGGTGTGCACTAAAATTATGCCCCCTGAAAGTTAAGCTAGCTAACTAAGCCCCCAAGCCAAAACCTACCCGTGGACCTATACCCAAAATGCCAAACTGCTAACTTTGAGCAGCATAAAAATACACCTCTTAAAAGGCCACTTGTAATATGTAAACCAAAATAGTATAATTATTTATTCATTTATTTAATCAATATTGTATTTTTTTAATTTTTAATTTTATCCTACCCCCCAAATACTGGCCCCTCTTACTGCCCGAACCCTCCGAGACCCCCCACTCCAGCTCTACAGTGCCCAAGTAAAGCCCTGCCCCCACCAGCCACAGAATCTACTTAAACAGAGACCCACTTGAGCACAATACCTCTCACACCGCCCCCTGGTGGATCGCGAGATGCACCGCACTGTCAGGGAATCAATGAAAAATTGCGCTGTCCCTTTAAGGAACCGCACTGCCCCCTCTGTCCTTAGCCTGCTACCGCGTACACTAATACGCACCGTCTCTTCTCCCCTTAACGGCCGGCCGACCCACGCACCAGGGGGACCTATGAAGTGCAGAACTGGTTCTGCGTTAACAGGGAACCTGCGCTGACCTCTCCCTCACCGTTGCAGTGCGGCGCACTGCTTCCCAAACCCAAACACCCCGCCGGCAAGCGACCGGAGGAAGGATGTGCCCCACTCACCCACGGCACCCCAGAGCCTTCGAACCACCCACTTCCTGCACTTCCCAACGGCACGCACCAGAAGATACGGACCCTCCGGTAAGCCGCAAGGGGTGTCTTATCTACGGCACCCCTAATACACGTTAAAACGAAACCTTCCCTGGACCCTTAAATACCCCAGGGAGGCGCTCTGTCCCCCACGGCCACTCGCTGGCCGTGTGCAGCACCAAAAACCTCCCCGGGGGGAAACGCTTCGCGTTCCCCCCGGTGCCCACCTATTCACTGTTGGGCCCAGGACCAATACTCATACTGCTGGGCCTTTTCTCCCGATCTCTGACACCGGAGCATCCTGTATTTCCCCTGGTTTCCCCTGATTTCCCCTGGTGTGGGAATAGGGTGGCCAACTCTTTGAAAGTCTTTCGCTGGACACTTACCCACAAGGCAGTGATGACGTCACGTCATTCACATTTGGCCCGCCCCTTTTTTAATGTCATTTTTTTTAATGGCTCTTAATTCCTGGCTTAATTGAAATGCAAAGGGTTTGTCTTTGGGAGGTGATGGTCACGTTTTTTAATGTCAAACCTGACCATCACCACCCCAGGAACAAAGCATTAGCATTTCAATTAAGCCAGGTATCAGAGCGTTACAGCTCGACCTGCAGGCTCAAAAGGAACCAGGGATGCAGAGCCGCCAGGGGAAAGAAAGCAGCAGGCGACAGCGCCCTGCTGTGTCCATGGCCACTTCAGTTTGCAGAGTGGCTGTGCTGGAGGCAGGTTGTCCTGACGAAAGTCGGGACATCCTGCGTCCCACACAGCCACTCTGCAAATGGCGGGACAGAGTCCCTAATTGCAGGACAATCCCGCGAAATCCGGGACAGTTGGCCACCTGGGAAACCTATTCTTGAAGCTCTTTAACCTTTCACCGCAGGGCGGCCCAGGATTCGGTCAATGTAGTGGGTCTCTATTCTGCAAACGGCGGGACAGAGTCCCTAATTGCAGGACAATCCCGCGAAATCCGGGACAGTTGGCCACCTGGGAAACCTATTCTTGAAGCTCTTTAACCTTTCACCGCAGGGCGGCCCAGGATTCGGTCAATGTAGTGGGTCTCTATTCTTACTGCTGTTGGAACCAGGACTGACTATTTACACAGCGGGCCGCTCTTTATTTGGAACTCCGACACCGGAGCACTGCTTTGTTCACCGCCAGCAGCCCGGGTGTCCTTATGAGGGCTGCCGGCCCAGTGAGAGCGCAGGCATGTGCCACTGCTGCTTGCTGGGGATGGGCACTCACCTTCTCTCCAGCTTGCAGAACCGGCACTCTCTCTCCCGGTGTCGGTAGCAATGAACAAAGCTTTACGGGCGATGCCACAGGGCTGCAGGCTGCCCCTCTCTTTGGCCGCACGTGAACCCATTCCGCAGAGGACCACGACCAGGGAGGGGTCTGCCGGCTAGGTTCTGGGCATTCTCCAACTCCTTTCCTTGCGGCGATTGATGTTGTATGCTGCATTCTCTCCCCCAGCGGAGGACAGCTTCTTTCCTCCTTTCTCGTAGCACGGCAATGGATGCTGCCTTCACCTTTGTCCCTCCTCCTTTCTTCTTCGAGAAGAAAATAAAACAAATTTGGGGGACAGTGGGGGGGGCCGGCTATTGGCATCAAGCCGGCCCCCATGGGTGCTAGGGGACACCAGCACCCTGGACGCCCAGCGGCCCGGTCCTAGGTGGGGGGAGGGCGGGCCATACCCTGACCATGCGGACACTTGCCACCTTATAGGCATGAGGGCCCCACAGCATCATGGCCTGCAGGCCTGTGCCCACACGGTGTGGGCTTGCAGGCCTAAATGAGAGACGGACTCAGCCATTCCTCAGCCATTCCTCTTTGGGAGCCTGCAGCCGTTCTGATGCACGTGCCCGCAGGGGCTCCTTTTATTAGCTCGGGCAATGACACAGTCATGGCCCATCTCAAAAGGGCAATAAACATGGGAGGGAGTCTGGGACACATCACATTAAAAGAGCAACTCACTTGGGAGGGTCACACACCACAGTTATAAGTGTCCAAATACGTGACTTGTGACTTCTACCCTTTTGTTTGATGAACCGCTATCAATGTTTGACGTTTACATTTGAAGGCGGTCGGAAACTTCACGTTCCACACATTGGTAGCAAAACAATAAACATCGCGTAAGTTGGACCTGAATAAAACACATCAAACACTAAGGGGGGTGTGGGGCAGGTCTGAGGCAGTCCAGCCTGTGAAGAGATTTGTAATTGAAGTGTAGCTGTCACCTGCAACGTGACATCTGTCAAACGGCGGCTTTCTCTACTTCGTAATCTGGCGGGAGGGAGCGTAACGTACCTGTTGCGTAGTGACTACGCGGTGGACAAGCATGCGCGAGCGGGACCGAGGCTCACGCATGCGCAGTTTGAATAAAGACGGTCCTCCGGCAGTTCGAGCCGGGAACCCGAGCAGAACACACGCATCCTGCGTGGTTCCTGGTGTGCGTGTGCCTGAGTGCGTGTGAGTGCCAGTGGGGGCCCTGGGCAGCCCACCAGCTAACACTGGCGACGAGGAGGCTCAGGAGCGTCCTGTACCTGCTCCGACGGCATCGGAGTGTGAATTGATGCTCCGTGTCATCTCGAACTCACGCTTCCGGCCGGCGGCCATTTTGTGTCATCATGGATTGCAGTGGTTGCGGCCCTGGAGGGTGCTCGTGCGCCGGCTGCGATCCCCAGTGCTTCAAGTACAATTTTTGGACCCTCCCACAGCCCTAGCTCACTGCAGGGCTGTGGATTCCACACAAAAAAAAAGAAAGGAGAATCTTTCCCCTTGCAGGGGATTGGAAGCTGTCACAAGGGTGCAAAGACTCTACAGGCTGGGCATTTACAGGCCTTCCAGCAACATTCACTGGTGTTTGGAGCACCATCATCCCCTCTGGTGCCTGGATCGCGCCTTCACCATCAAGTGTCATCGTGAGTACTCTGCCTGATCGCCATCATGGGGGAGGAAGGAGAGGCTGAGGGCGCCCTTGCGCCCATCCCACGTAGAATGCACAGCACACTAGCCCCCATGCCCGAATTTGACACCACGGGCCCACCTTCCAAGCTGGGGCCGAAATGGCTCCTGTGGGTCAAGAAACTGGAAATGTTTTTCAGGGCCTCTGGGGAAGAGTATGAAGACGCCAAAAATGCCATCATGGTGTATTCTGCAGGCACTGAGGTGCACAGAATTTATGACTCTCTCAATATCCCGGTGGTCACGTATGACGCAGTGAAGCAAGCCCTACAAGATCATTTTCTGCCCATGGCCAACGTGGACTTTGACAGATTTGTCATGGGCGCGGAAAGGCAGCATGAAGAGGAATCGCTGGACCAGTTCTGTGCGCAGCTGAGACACCTGGCAACCTCCTGCAGGTGGGTGAATGGAGGAGATGGTCCGTAACCAGCTGTTGCAAGGGTGCAGTTCTGGGAAGCTAAGAAGGCAAGTACTGAGAGAGCCTGGTCTGACCCTGCAGCAAATCCTGGACACGAGGAGAGCTTACGAGCTGGCGGAGGCCAGGGGGGCAAAGATGGACGCAGCCACGCACTCTGGCAAGCGCGAAGAGGCGTTTGCCATTGGACGCTCTGCCCCAGGGAGGGCGAGATGGACACCAAAGAGGGGAGATGGCTCTCCAGTGCCTGTGGCTGCTCAGTCGTGCCCCTACTGCGGATATGACCTGCCACACATGGGAGAGTGCCCGGCAAAGTCGAGGGTCTGCGGCTGGTGTGACACACCAGAACATTATGCAAGGGTGTGCAGGGCTACTGCGCCGGTAGCAGCCTCGAGAGGACCAGCGAGATTTGGCAGGAGCTGCACTCGGAGGGTGAGGGGCATGTCGGCTGTCGAGCAAGGCATGCAGGACCTGAACATTGCAGAGGAGGATGAGGTGGAAGAAATCTTCATCTCAAGCATCGCCAAGGGCCCCGGAGGAAGCCGACAAACGACATGTACAGTAAACATCGGGGAAGTCCCCACCCCAGTCCTCATAGACACGGGGGCGTTGGTTTGTGTGTTAGCAACTGACCATTATGAAGCACTTACTGGCCCGCCCGAGTTAGCAGAATCCACAGCGCGGATATATGCATTTGGAGGTGACTCGCCACTCCCTTATTCAGGGGGTGTTCGTGGCGCCAGTGTCCCACGGGCAGAGCAAGATAAAAGCGAGGTTCTTCGTCACCAGCGTGAGCCCGCACTCCCTCTTAAGTTGCGCTGCCTCGGAGGCGCTGAACTTGGTGCACTTCACGTTTGCCGTATATCATACTGACTTGGAATGCCTGCT
Organism: Ambystoma mexicanum; assembly: GCF_040938575.1. Classification (NCBI taxonomy): domain Eukaryota; kingdom Metazoa; phylum Chordata; class Amphibia; order Caudata; family Ambystomatidae; genus Ambystoma; species Ambystoma mexicanum. The sequence continues at coordinate 233,964,593 of NC_090922.1, read as the reverse complement.
GCAGCATTTCGACATGATCTTCCAAGGCATTGGGAAGCTAAAGGCCGACCCCATACGGCTTCACATCGAGGGGTCGGTGAGGCCAACAGCGCTCAAGCATCGCTGCATCCCGTTCCACTTGAGGGCGCAGGTGGAGAAGGAGCTACAGACGATGGTCGACTTAGACATCATCGGGAGAGTGGAAGGACCCACCCCTTGGGTCTCGCCAATAGTGGTGGCCCCAAAGCCGAAACAGCCTGGGGCAGTCCGCATCTGCATGGACATGAGGCTACCCAAGCTGGTGATCAAAAGGGAACGCTACCTCACGCCCACCCTGGATGACATTGTCAGCGAGCTGCAGGGGGCGAGAGTGTTCTCTAAACTGGACTTGAGGTCTGGCTACCACCAGCTGGAGCTCCACCCCGAGTCAAGATACATTACCACCTTTACGACTCATGAGGGGCTGTATCAGTTTAAGAGGCTCCGCTTCGGGTTCTCGTCAGCAGCAGAAGTCTTCCAAAATGCGATCAAGGGGCCCTGTCGGGACTTAAAGGAGTGATCAACATGTCGGACGACATCCTGGTGTTCGCAAGGTCGGAGGCGGACCACCTGAAGCGCCTGGAAAACACCCTGGAAAAGCTCCGCTGCCTTGGGCTGACTCTCCACAAACAAAAATGTGAGTTTTTGAAGGACCGTCTGGAATTGTTCGGCATTGTGTTCCGCGCCGGGGCCATCTCCCCGGATCCGGAGAAGGTGAAGGTGAAGGACATCCAGGAGGCTGCCTCGCCGGGGTCACCCGCGGAAGTCAGGAGTTTCCTGGGGATGGTCAATTACTGTGGACGATTTATCCACAACTTGGCCTCCCTGTCGGAACCCTTGCGGGCACTGACCAGAAATGATGTGGCCTGGAACTGGACCGGGAAGGAACAGAGGGCTTTCGCCGCCATCAAGAATGCCCTGTCGGGGCAGGAGACGATGGCCTACTTCAATCCGGACCGGGAGTCGGAGATTGTGGTGGACGCCAGCCCGGTAGGACTGGGGGCGGTTCTAATGCAGAAAGATCCCCAAGGGACAATGCGGCCCAACGCATTTGCCAGCAAGGCTCTCACCGAGACCGAGAGGCGCTATTCACAGATAGAGCGTGAAGCCTTGGCTATCCTTTGGGGCAGCAAAGAGTTTCATATTTACATTCTGGGGAAGCCCGTAGTGGTCGTGACGGATCACAAGCCCCTGATCCCAATCATGTCCGGAGCATCGTCCAAACCACCACCTCGCATCGAGAGATGAATGCTCTCGCTGATGGAGTATGGGGTCAAGCTGATGTATCGTTCTGGCACGCACAATCCAGCGGATTATTTGTCCCGACACCCGGGCGCTGGGCGGCCCCGGGACTCTGCGGCGGACTGTGTTGAGGCAGTGCACCAGGTGGTGGAGGCGGCGCTGCCCGTCGCCCTGGCACGCCAGGAGATTGCAGATGAATCGAACGCTGATGATGTGTTCTTGAGGATCAAGGAGGCCGTGTCAAGTGGGGAATGGCGCGAAGTGTTGATGAACAATGCCAGAAGGGGCGACGATGCACAAAATGACTTGAGGGCGGTCTGGAGGGCACGTCATGAGCTGTCAGTGGCCGAGGACGGTCTACTGCTGAGGGGGCACCAGATAGTCATCCCGCGCACTCTGGTGGGCAAAGTGCTGCAGTTGGCCCACAAGGGACACCAGGGAACGGCAAAGACGAAGGCACGTCTCCGTTTGAAAGTGTGGTTCCCGGATCTAGAGAGCAGGGTGGACGAATTTGGGCAGGCTTGCATTCCATGCCAGGCGGCGAGTCCGGTGGAGAGAGGGCTGCCCATTCAAGCCATGGAGAGGAGTGAACGCCCGTGGGGGACTGTGCATGTAGACTTCGGGTCCACGGGCCGAGGAATGTACTTTCTGGCGTTGACAGACCAGTGGTCCCGCTATCCCGAGGTGGAGCTGGTTGAGTCCACGGCGAGTGACCACACCATCCTGGCCATAGAGAAAATGTTTGCCACCCATGGTTTCCTTCTGGAGATCTGTTTGGGTAACAGGTTGCCGTTCCAAGGGCAGCAGTTTGCTCGCTACTGTGAGGAAAGGGGGATAAAGCACCAAAAGTCACCCCACTCTGGCCCAGGGACAATGGGGAGGTGGAACGCTTCATGTGGACGCTTAACAAAATCTTCTGCATATCGCTGAATGGAGGGGAAGACCTACGGCGCAACCCGTTTGACTTTCTGCGTGAGTATCGCGCGACCCCACATCAATCTACTGGGGTCGCGCCAGCGGAGGCCCTCTTTAAACGGGTACCCCGAGGACTATTGCCCGAAGTGGAAGGTCGGTGTCCGGGAGAGATCGACAACAACAGGGTGCGAGCAGAAAGGGCTGCCCGGAACGAGAGTGAGACTGCTCGGCGAAGATTACCGGAGAAGGCGATTGCAGTGGGGGACACCGTGCTGGTGCGAAACAGGAGGCCGGAAGGAAAACTGTTTTTGCCCTATGAGGCGCAGCCACTGGGGTGACCCACGTCAAAGGGTCTATGATCACTGCGGCAATTGCACAGGGAACTGTCACGAGGAATGTTTTGTTCTTCAAGCGCATAGAGGCGGCGCCAGACCCGCAAGAGAGCATCATGCAGGAGCCCGAACAGCACGCAGGATCGTCACTGAGGGACGATGGACTGCCCGAGGCTCCAGGGACACCAGAGGTGCCCACAGCTGAGGCACGGAGGTACCCGAGCCGGGCGGGGCGCAAGCCGCCGCAGAGATTCCAAGACTTTATTATGGACTCTGCCTCGTAACCGGTGTAAGACTGTCAGTTAAAGTTTGAATTACCGTTGTTAATTGCATAAGTTGTCATGGTTTCTTGTTTGGGGAAAAAGGAGGGATGTTGCGTAGTGACTACGCGCAGTGCCTTAAGTGGCACCACAAAATGAGCCGGGGCTCATCAAGGGGGAGTGGCCTAACGGCGGGGGTCCCGCTGGCCAGTTAGGCCACGTCCCCCTGACGAGCCTCGGCTCAATAGCTACTGGCACCCCTGCCAGGCAGACTTTTGTAGAGATCAGCACCCTCTCCCCTTTGGGGAGAGGGTGCTGATCTCTACATTTATTTTCTATAGGCTAACCTGGCAGGGGATAGCGGCTCGCCTATTCAGCCTTAATGGTGGCGCTGCCCCTCGCCAGCTGGGGAGGGGCAGCGTCACCATTAAGGCTGAAAGGGTGAGGCCGCTGGAAGCAGAGGCCTTTTCCTAAAGAATGAAACTCCCGCGAATCTGCGGGAGCTTCAGTATTTAGAAAGCAAGGCCTCTGCTTCCAGCGGCCTCACGTTGTCTCCATAATGGTGGCGCCGGCCCACGGGCATCCCTTGCTTAAAGGGATGCCTCGTAGGTGCGGCGCCACCCTTATGACGGAAAGGCATTTTTTTCTGAAGCCTGAAGCTCTCGCACACGAACGAGAGTTTCAGGCTGTAGAAAAAAATGCCTTTTCGTGTAGTGGCCGGGGCTGCCAGGGGAGACTAGTGGGCCCCGGCAGGGCCCCGCCTCAAAACTAAATTTCGGAGCCTGCCAGGGCCCAGCCCCGGCAGACCCCGGCCCACTTAAAGCCCTGACTACACGGTTGACACGCATGCGCGAGCGGGACCGAGGTTCGTGCATGCGCAGTTTGAATAAAGACGGTCCTCTGGCAGTTCGAGCCGGGGACCCGAGCAGAACACACGCGTCCTGCGTGGTTCCTGGTGTGCGTGTGCTTGAGTGCGTGTGAGTGCCAGTGGGGGCCCTGGGCAGCCCCCACCATCTAACAATACCATTCTTGCCTTTCTTCTCACATTTTGTAACTATAGCCCTAATACCGTACTGCCTACACTTTCATTTGAAACGACTTTCGCTATAAAAGAATAGCAATTCGTCATATACGTACGCATTGGACTCGTCATAGAGATAAAGCAGAGAAATTCGTCACAGGATAAAGTTGTATTTTTTACTCACAGGGCGGTGCAGCAATTCTGGCCTTTTTCACTGCATTTTTTTCATTTTCCTTCATAACTGTAGGACTCCAGGCTCCAGGCAACCCAGAAAGCACAAGGGCGGGGCGACGACTGTCCAATCGGCAGGCCTATATTTGCATAGCCCTCCCCCAGGCGTGGAGCCCAGTGCTCCCACCCCCCTCCCCCGGGAGCGAGGGGCGGGGCTGAGGCGCGCGCCTGAGCTGCTGCTGCTGCGAGTGAGGTCTGCGTGCTGAGTTAGCACTTTCAAACTCTGCCCTCAGTACGGCACCGAGCAGCGCCAGGAAGTGGAACTGACAGCTCCGGCTACCTCACGGCAGGCAGTAGTCTGAGTGCTTACTCCGGTAAGGGCAACCCTTTGTTTTTACAGCTTTGTACACAGTTATTTCGCTGTGCCATCGCACCGTGCCGAGGGGACGGGCACACACGCAACAGACTACGATCGGGGCATGCCTTGACATAGTTGGCGCCCAGTTCACCATTCAGCACCTGTGTGGCACAATGTCACGAAATAGTGGCTTGCCGTGCTGCTTATCGTGACAGGCGAAGTCCGATAGTGCCGGCAGCTTGTCATAAAGCGCTCCATGTGGGCCGAACCTCCTCTGCAGGCTTGGCAAGGGGCAGACTCAATGACAAGCGTCAGACTTGGTGATTTGGCAACACAATGTCACCCTCATACCACTGACAAGCTAACTGTCATCGCATATTATTTTCTTGTTTATGGCTTCCTGTTGGCGACTAGTTTTCACTCTGGGTGCTGTATCCTATTGTGACTTAATAGCAGGGCATTATGGAATTCATAATCAACTGCTGTGAGATGTGGCAGGGAATTTGTTCTCAAGTTTTAGTAGCCGTTGTGGTGCGGGGTGGGGGGGATCTGGGATGTATATTTTATATAGGGCGCAGCACACTGGGCGGAAAAGAGGCACGGGCGGGCATAGACAACCTAGCATTATTAATGAGTAGCCAGCTTTGCACTAGAGTGGGACTCCCGTTGTCCATCATGGCATGTGTCACCCAGCGCAACACTCCAGTTGACTCCGCCCCAGCAGTTGACAGCTATCCGCCCATAACATGTCATATTGCGCCATGACACACTTGAATTAAGCTCCGTGCATTTAGTCGCGTTTATATTTACACAGCACATTACGTTTTATTTACGTGTATATACTTATTGTATAGTTCTTTTTATCCAACGTGAGGGGCCACAGATAAAGGGATAATCCGTGGTGCTTTGGGTGTGGTGTTCTCTTACTGTGTGCATGTTTCATCCTGCTGCCCGTCCTCATGCACAGCACGTGCACTGCTCAGACTATACAGACACAGCCATTTAAAGAGCATGCTTTTCGGGTGCCGGGCATAGCCTGCCGTTTTTTTCTTTTACAGCCCTGTCAGTCACTGATACAAATGCTTGCAGGAAACTGCATATCCATCTTATAACACGTATGTTTCAAGCAGTGATGGCACTCGAATGCACGCTACTCTCTCAATCTGTGTACTGCGAGTTCGTTTCCCACTCCCCACGCCCCTTTCGCTCCTATTATCACTGTAGTGCCAGAAAGCGCTCTGAAGTGACATAGCGGCGCTATGAAAAGCGACATAAACACGCCCAGTTCAGTATCTTGGTTTGGGTGTATCACTTGGGCGTATTCGTAGCCAGTGGTTTTTGGTTCATGTTGGGGGAGGTGATGCGTGGGAACCTTTGCGCCCGCTCACCCCCTCGGAAGACCCCGCTGGAAGCACTTGGCGAAGTTCGCTGCATCCAGACAATGAGCTTATTCACGAGCAGCAACGGGGGGAGGGGAGGGCCGCGGGGTGGCGCTAGGGCCGAGTCTCCCTCAACCCCGCCCCCCCTTCCCCTCAACTTGGAAAATGTGACTTGTCTGTTGAAAGCCCGAGGCTGGTCTCCCGCTTCTAGAAATCGATTCTGTCGAACTTCCGGTCCCCTCCTTCCCCCGCGTGAGCAGGTTCACGCGCAGAAGAGCACCCAAGTGCGTGCATTGGTGTCTGCTGCACGTTCTTCTGTCTTCTGTTGCAGGGAGAGGAGAATGGCACGAACAACGGCAAGCGCCTCTAATGGCAACACACAGCCCAAGAAATGTCTGGTCTGAACGTCCATGTGTTGCTGCCAAGGGTAATGCCCCAAAAATACCAAGTTTAAATAAAATAGCGAGGCGAATTTTTTTTAATCGAATTATTCGATTTTTAAAACCTTTTCCTCCAAAGAAATAGGTGGGGCGTGCGGAAGGGGAATACAGTAAAGTAGGGTGGATGTGGCGAGGCTGCAGGGGGTCTCCTCCACATTTTATATGGAAAAAAGTGCCAAAAAAGGTATGTTCGTAATTCGATTTTTAAAAATGCCGTTTTTCGACTTCGTTATTTCTTTTTAGGTATTATAACGTAGATTCGCTGCGATACATAATAACTTTTGGAAACACTACCTTGGCAGATCATGTAGCAGAAATGCGAATTTAACATTTGTATTGGCCCTTTGACCAGCATTGCAGTGAGGGATTGTATCGTAATTTATCTAGCACCTTTTCCCATTTGTATGGCCTCAAAGCGCTTTGTTGTAAGAATGTCCTCGGGGACCGAAGTCCAGGTATGGGACAGTTCTTAGAGGAGGCTTAAGAGGTGTGGGTGCATTTTGCCAATTGCCAGTATTAAGACTTAGGAGCGCTGGCTAGGCTCCAGCAAGCAAACCACGAGGTCAGGAATGTGGACGGGTGCTGATTAGGGTGACCAACTGTCCCGCTTTTCGCGGGATTGTCCCGCTATTAGGGACTCTGTCCCGCCGTTTGCAGAGTGGCTGTGCGGGACGCAGGTTGTCCCGACTTTCCTCAGGACAACCTGCATCCATCACAGCCACTCTGCGAATTGAAGTGGGCTGTTAAACAGCACGGCGCTGCCGCCTGCTGCTTTCTTTTCCCGCGGCTCTGCAGCCCCGGCTCCTTTAGAGCCTGCAGGTCGAGCTGTAACTCTCGACACCTGGCTTTATTCAAATGCTAATGGTCTGTTTCTGGGTCGTGATGGTCATGTTTGTAGTTAAAAAACGTGACCATCAACTCCCAAGGACAAACCATTTGCATTTCAATTAAGCCTGGTGTCAGAGCGTTACAGCTCGACCTGCAGGCTCTAAAGGAACCATTAAAAAAAATGCAATTTAAAAAGGGGCGGGCCAAACATGGATGACGTTGTGACGTCATCGCCGCCTTGTGGGAATTTGTCCCGCAAAATACTTTCAAAGAGTTGGCCACCCTAGTGCTGATGGAGGTCAGGAATGTGGACGGGTGCTGACGGAAGTAACGACAGAGTGCTAGTGCAGGGGACTCGATATGTACCCAGCTAGACTGATATTTTTCATAGGTTGTCGCTGTATTCTAATGGCAGAGGTGTTGAGGCAAGTCTGGTGTTTCAGTGCGAAGCGGTAATGTGAGCAGCTAGACTGCATTGGTTATAGTCGTAGCTGCATTCTAGAGTGCGTGGATGGATAGCCGTGCCTGCGGCCAATGTCCGCCGGAGTGGTGCGTTTATAGATGCCTTAAACTCAGATGCAGCTTGTCTTTGATGTCGCTGTGTCATCCGATCTTATAAGTGTATGCTTTATAGGCAGAGCGAGCATATATAAATGAAAGTGGCCAATATATGAATTTGTGTGTTAAATTATGGGAAAGCCCAGTGGTTTCAGACACAGGTTATAGGGAAGGGGATCATACCACTGCTGCCAACAACACATTTATTTCCCCCAACATCCCTTTATAGCTCATATATATGTGGGGGGATGAGTATAGTATATAATGCATGTAGGGGAGGTGCAGGGGATCGCCCCCTGCATATAGTTTTGGTGAAAATAGGGACAAAATACAAAAAGTCAATATTTTCGGTGGTCGCAGTTTACTGGTCGCAGTAATCACATAGATTCATAGGGTAGTACAGCACTTTCTAGGGTTTTGCACTGGAAATAATATGGCAGTACCGCCAGGGGCGCAACTAGACTGAAACTTCAGGTGCAGGTGGGGGGATGGCGCATCAAATAGCGGGGGAGGTGCGACCTTCAGAGGCTTTGTGTGGGTGGGGCAAATGTACTTGTATGGTGCCCCATCCTCGTCTCAAAGGAATGTTTGTGCAAACTAGTGTCAAATTAGCAGCCAATGGTGCAAGTTAATGCCCTCTGGGCCGGTCACATTGCTAAAGACGTGAATGCATATATTGATTGATGGTACCTGCAGCACGGTAACGCCCGGGTTGTGATGTGGTGCGTGTCTGGCTTTGTCAACTGCCAGTTAATGGGGCATGTCTAGCTGCATTGCACAGTTCCCGAGGCATTCAACCTACCAGCGCTTTGAGATCATACCAATTATACATAAGGCGCCATATAAATGCCAAGTAACATAACATAACATATAATCCCATGCACAATTGCGTGGCACTATAGTTGCAGTATCTTTGAGGTGTCAGTGGGCAGTCACAGGGCAGGGCCCAGGAAAGTGACTAGATTATTTGGGCCCTGAATTTATGCCATGTTATAGTGTCACTTGACAAAGCCTTCCCATGCCTAATAACACATCTCGACACACATCTCCTGCAGCCAGACAACACAGGGTACACACAGTGGAGAACATTTGCTGAACATTTTGGGGGGACATGATATCTAAAAGAAAGGGGCCCCTGCAAATGAGGGGGACAAAATGGTGTGCCACGAAAGTTCGGGGGGGACAAACACCCGTGTCCCCTCCTAAAATGACGCCCATGGGTACACACAATGGATCATACACCACCCAAAGACAAATGTCTAAACTAAACTCCCCTGATCGCTACAGCAACTCACCACAGATGCACCAACACAATTCTCCACACTCTTTAAAAAACACTGTGACAGAAACCAAGGAAAACCACACAAATAATTTACGTTAGCAACCTGGAGTGCACATTAGCCATTGCTCTAGAGAAGTCACACATATATAAAACGTAAACACCACAGAGAGCCTTGTCTTCTCAGATGTGCAGACATCAACATTGCAACAAAGCATAATTGCCCTGCCCTGTGTTAGTCCCCAAGGCAGGGTCGGACTGGGGCATAAAATTGTCTCGGGCACCAATGAAAAAATGGCCCGAAATTGCAAATGGCAATTCGTTACTTTTGTGACAGAAGGCTCGAATAGTACCCAAGAGGGAGCTTTTGGTAAAATGTAATGCAAAATTGTGCAATTTAAAGAATATTTATTCAGCAACAATGATCAAAACTACTAGCCGCATAGCGAAATAACTCATCAAACTGGCCCACATTGGCCAGGAAAGTGGCCCACTTTGACCCAAAAAACTGGCCAACACTAGCATTTTTGGTTTGGGCAATGCCCTGTTACCTTATAGGCCAGTCCATGCCGGCCCCTAGACCACCACCTACAGATCCTGATGCTCAAGGACACCATGAAATAGGGACAAGGTGTTATACAAGACTCAATAACAGCATAATCGGGAATTGAAAAGAGTTTTCATTCTCATTTGGGGCAGTGCTCTGAAGGGCCCATATAACTTTGGTGACTGGCAGCAACGGGGAAGGACATTAGTGCCAGTCTGCTATGCTGTAATCTCTGGTGAAGTGACTGGCTGGCAAAATGATATTTCTGCCTGTCGAATGAAGTAATGTGGAAACTGAGGGAGGGTCACTGCAACCATCGTCCATTTTCATGTGATGGCCCCGGGGGGACACTAATAGAGGAACATGAGGACACACCATTTTGTCCCTAAAATCAGGTAACCTGCCCCGTGTAAAATAGATTTTTTAATCGTCTGAACTTAATCACTTCTAAGGACTTCACTTTTGGAAATTAAGTCACAGAGAGAATAAATAAGTTGTCCATGATCACACACTTTGGTTAAGAAGTGAACCCAGGATTTTAACCCACTCGGCAATTTAGGCCCTTGACTAAATATTTGATGTGCTCTACTTGGTGCATAGATTCAAGGTTTAGCCTTCCAGGATACAGTAATGTCTTATAGTGTTTACTGGAAAAATACACACATCTCATAGTAAAGGCACCTGACAATATGTAAATACTTATGCAACATGATAAGCCAACCTAACAGCATTGTTCTGTTGTTTTCCACACCCCGAATGGAAAACCACAAGTCCTAGACGGCAAAATAGCAAAAGCTGAACACTCTGCTATTGTACAGCACTTAGTTTTCAGCACTTTAACAAATACAGTAAGTCCTTTTATTTAAAAGCACACATTGCAACGAGGGGTCCTGTTACATTTGAACTTAAGTGGAAACAGGGCCTCTGCTTGCAATGTATGTTTTGCACTATGAAGTGAAAAACAAAAGTGTAAATGCAGGCACAATTGCCTGTTCGCCTTTGCTTTTTCATTTTGAGTGCAAATTGATTAAGTGCTGCCTGCCATTTATTATGCATGGAAGGCAGTGTTGGCAATGCATTCCGTCGGAATCTGCCTGCTTGTGGCTGGTGTCAAAAGCAGGCTGATGCCATGTTAATCCTAAGCATTTGTGCCAGCATGCAAAAGTAATGCTGCCGTGAAGGCGTGTGCCTTTTTATGACAGTGCGGATGGGGGTGGGGGAAACAGCAATTCTGTCCTGCACCCCTCTCCTCCTGCAAATGAAAGAATACATGGCACTGAGTAAAACACATGCATACAGGTTTTACGCCCACATTTTACACATGCTTTTTTGTGCTACGACATGATAAACATGATCCCCTCTCTAGAAATTGCGTGAAAAGTTCACCTGGTGTAGTGATTGTTTGTCACAAACTTCCAGCTTGCTGTCATGCATGACGGAAATAACTTTTCATATTCACATGAAAGCCCCCCCCCACCCCCCTTTGCAGGTCAAGATAGCCACCAGGGAGATCCATGAATACCTGAAAGGGAGCTTTATTCTGTTATTATGATTTCCTTGGGAGCAGACACAGATTTGCAGGTTAATTGGAGCCGCACAGGGTCTTTCAGCTGGAAATGCTCCATTGCAGCGCCAATTGCCACAAGATTCACTCCTAAGAAAGGCAGAGCAGACAACAAAAGGAAAGTCATGCGCAGACCGCGCTCCGTTTGTCATCTGCATTTCGTCCTGCTCACAATAGCTTTGAACGTCAGCCTGTCCCTTTAGAAATGGGCCAGAATTCCAGGAGGGCTGGAGCCCAATTGTGTCGCGCCCCTGAGTACCGCAATTCTCTAGAGGTCTGCACTAGACATAATATGGAAGGAATACACTTCTCTGGAGGTCTGAACTAGATCTGCACTAGATATATTATGGACGTACCACACTTATCTAGAGGTCTGCACTAGATATAATATAGAAGCACCACACTTCTCTAGAGATCTGCACTAGATCTATTATGGAAGGACCACACTTCTCTAGAGGTCTTCACTAGATATAATATGGAAGGACCACACTTCTCTAGATGTCTGCACTAGTTATATTATGGAAGTACCGAACTTCTCTACAGGCCTGCACTAGACATAATATGGAAGGAATACACTTCTCTAGAGGTCTGAACTAGATCTGCACTAGATATATTATGGACGTAGCACACTTATCTAGAGGTCTGTACTAGATATAATATGGAAGCACCACACTTGTGTAGAGGTCTGCACTAGATCTATTATGGAAGGACCACACTTCTCTAGAGGACTGCACTAGATATATTATGGAAGTACCACACTTCTCTAGAGGTCTTCACTAGATATAATATGGAAGGACCACACTTCTCTAGATGTCTGCACTAGTTATATTATGGAAGTACCACACTTCTCTAGAGGTCTGCACTAGATATAATATGGAAGAACCGAACTTCTCTTCAGGCCTGCACTAGACATAATATGGAAGGAATACACTTCTCTAGAGGTCTGAACTAGATCTGCACTAGATATATTATGGACGTAGCACACTTATCTAGAGGTCTGTACTAGATATAATATGGAAGCACCACACTTGTCTAGAGGTCTGCACTAGATCCATTATGGAAGGACCACACTTCTCTAGAGGGCTGCACTAGATATATTATGGAAGTACCACACTTCTCTAGAGGTCTTCACTAGATATAATATGGAAGTACCACACTTCTCTAGAGGTCTGCACTAGATATATTATGGAACTACCATGCTTCTCTAGAGGTCTTCCCTAGATATAATATGGAAGTACCACACTTCTCTAGAGGTCTGCACTAGATATAATATGGAAGGAATATACTTCTCTAGAGGTCTGAACTAGATCTGCACTAGATATATTATGGACGCAACACACTTCTCTAAAGGTCTGCACTAGATATAACATGAAAGCACCACACTTCTGTAGAAGTATGCATTAGATATAATATGGAAGGACCACACTTCTCTAGAGGTCTGCACTAGATATATTATGGAAGGCCCGCACTTCTCTAGAGGACTGCACTAGATATAATATGGAAGAACCACACTTCTCCAGAGGTCTGCACTAGATATATTATGGAAGGACCACACTTTTCTAGAGGTCTGCACTAGATATTTTATGGAACTACCACGCTTCTCTAGAGGTCTGCACTAGTTATAATATGGAAGCACCACGCTTCTCTAGAGGTCTGCACTAGATATAATATGGAAGGACCACACTTCTTTAGAGGTCTGCACTAGTTATAATATGGAAGTACCACACTTCTCTAGAGGTCTGCACTAGATACATTATGGAAGTACCACACTTCTCTAGAGGTCTGCACTAGATGCATTATGGAAGTACCACACTTCTCTAGAGGCCTGCACTAGTTATAATATGGAAGTACCACACTTCTCTAGAGGTATGCACTAGATATAATATGGAAGTACCACACTTCTCTGATATATAAATAACTTGGAAGTACCACACTTCTCTAGACGTCTGCACTAGATAAAACAGAAGGAGCACACTCCTCTACAGGATTGCACTGCATATCACAGTACAAACACTCCCCTAGAGGGCTGCAATGCATCTTTTGGGGCGGTGCCCACACTTCTCTATATAGAGCTGCAATGCAAGACATTGCTGGTACCAGCACTTCTCCAGAGGTCTATAATACATGTAATTGGGTAGTGCCCAGACCTCCCTAGGGTTCTGCATTAAATATAACAATGTGGTACCAGGGGAGTGCCTATTTTCGCTGAGGGCTGAATCCCGACAGGCCACTTTGTTCGAACCCTAATGTGCTTTTCGTGCATAACCGGGGACAGTGAGGAAGATGGACCTCCCCTACCCCAAGAGGTATGGAGTAGGACAGGGATGGTGCAAGGTGGGTTTTCCTGTGGGGCGGATGGGGCAGGAGGAGGGGCGCTGGTACGCAGGAGTGATCCTGGGGGCTAGCTGGGAAATTAGGGGCTGCGGAGGTCCCAGCACAAGAGAAGCAGGGGGGGCATGGGTGGTCGATGGATTGGGGCTGTGTGGGTGTCTGACGCACAAGAAAGGGGATACGGTTGTGCTGGGGTCCAAAGTTAATTCCCTGCAGTGCCAAACTGGACATGGGGAAACCCAGTCCCCATGGAACCGCATGAGCCCTTCTCTAGGGGGCTGCAATACATCTAGGTGGCAGTATACACTTTTCTCTACAGTTTTGCAACCCATGTGAACTTGTGGTACCACCCCTACTTTTGACATCTGCAGTACATGTGCAATAGGGCAATACTCACACTTTTGTAGAGTTATGCGGTACATTTCAGAGGACCATCTTGTCTAGAGTGGTTTGGAATCCATTGAACGGGCAGTTCTGCAGGGTTTGAAATGAAGCTGAAAGGAACCACTGGGCATCAGGCATTCCCAAACACACAGGTGGTCTTGGTGCAAGCACAGGGGAGGCAGCTAGTTCATCATTTACTGGCAGAGATAACAAACCATGCATGTTGGTGCCTTCTCCACGGGAAGCTGGGTGGGACTTGCGTAAAGTCCACATCCGCCCCATCCTCTCTCTATGCAAATGGACATGCACCCCAACCTGCATGCATTTCAGTGCGACCGGAGAGGCTTGGAATCTGTATGGAACTCTGACTGTTTTTTTAACCTGGAGGGTGCTGTGACTTGCGTGCCAGCCAGGGACGGCTTTAGGCTCAGGCTGGCAGGGCGACCACCCGGGACGCCACATTAGCCACCTACCAGGCCAGCTCAGGGCGGGGGGGGTCTTTCAAGCACTCCCTCGAGCTGGCGGGGTGGGTGAAGGCGCAGCAGGCATCCTATTGTAATGAAATGCGCCCGCTCTCCTGCTGGCATTCGACCCGCCACCAGCACGGGGCAGCCCTAGCTGGTTTGACAGCCGTGCTCTATTGAAGTGATTAACTCCCTGCTCCTGCCTGGGAGCGGGGAGTTAAGCACTTAATTAACTTAATTAAATAGAGCGCCACTGCTGGTTCTGCAGTGGCGCTTTATTTAGCTTTGGCAGCGCCCGGGACGATTCAATAAAATATGCCCCTGCCCCCCCACACCCCAAGATCCCTGCCATCGAGAGAGGAGAGGGGGTGTGGGTGCCAAATTCTGTTGACTCGCCCTGGCCGGGCGCTGCCAAAGCTAAGGCCGCCCTGGCACCAGAATGTATTATCTTTTTTTTTAATGGTGTAAAGTTTGCACAGAAATGTGTGTCCGTGGGGATTTCTGTGCTTAAGGAACAACCATTCAGAAAAACAATGAAAGCTGCATGGAGAGCATGGCTAAGACAGACACACGTGTTCGCGTAAGTGTCTCTTCTAGGCTACGCACGCGCAGGAGATGGATAGCTCTCGACCCCGAGCCATCTCCGAGCCTGGTGCTGGCATCTCTCCACAGATCATTCTGAAGGGCATGGAGCAGAGCAGCAGTCGTATCAATTCCCGCGAGAGCTGCAAAATATGGAAACGTTCCAGCACATCAGTAGAGAGAGGGCTGGCCCGACTCCAGACGTAGACTGCACCATCTCTTACAGAGGGATCGAGAATAGAATGACTTTCAAACTTAGGCCCAGAATGTGTTTCTCAAATAGTATAAAAGAAGCCTCCCATGTTTACCCTCTTTTATTCTCCACACCCGCGGGATGTCTGTGTTCGGAGAGAAACGGTGATCTTGCACGGGAAAACATCTAAACCTTTAAAGCAAAGTCGTGACGCATGACTTGCGGCCTCCGTGCCTGGTCCCGGCCCCACTGACTCCACCCTCCAACCCCCCTCCAACCCGCAGTGTTTTTCCACGCTGAACGCAATTTGCACTTATTTTTCAATTCTGTTTTTCTTTTGAAGACTTTGGCTCCTCTCAAGCTCCAGTCCTGTAACTCCAAGTCGGGGTTCTCCAAGTGAAGGTGTTGCTGTCACACCGCTTTGCACAGCCTGGTTCCCACACACACTGTGCCGGAAGCGCCTAAGCCCATATGGAGAGACCTCTACACGCATGTGACGATAGAACATTCCAGTAAAGAATGTTGCTCTTTGAACTTGATACAGCTCCACGCAGCTTCGCAAAGTTAATGTCAGTGGTGAATACCCACCTTTGTCTCTGGAAGATCTGTGATACCGCTACTTCGATGGTTAGAGCACGGTCCCCATCTGAAGACGAGGATGCCATGTCAACGGTCTTGGAGCGCTTCTTCTGCCTCAGACTCTTGGTGAATGGAGCTAAATCGACTCTCACCGGTACTGATTCTCTGACCTTTATTGGTTATTCCTGGACCACTGCTCCAGGTAGGGGATCCCGACTATGCTCGTGCAGAGCGAATCAATTTCTTTCAGGCCCGTTAATTTGTTAGTTTGGCTGAGCGGTTCCTGGGCCTAATGGCTATTTTAGACACTGATTGAGGCGGCTGCCACTGCAGTTGGCGGCTAACTGGAACCAGGCCTCTCATCCATCTGGACTTTGATTACCTCGGAAATCGGAGCGGACATCCGAAGGTGGGCCAGATTGGACACGCTGATGGTGGGCTACCCATTCCTGGACCGGGATCCAAACATTTCGAACACAAGAGTGTCTTCTTTGCAAGAGTGGATGGCCACCGTTAATGGATTCCAGGTCCAAGGATTGTGGAGTCTTCTGGACCAATTCGAGCAGATCAACATGCTGCAACGGAAAGCTTCATTCCTGGCAGTGAAAGACTTTCTTCCAGTCGTGTGAGGGTCCAGGGTGTTAAGCTTTACCGATAACAACAAGCAGGTAGGAGCAAGATCTCCTCTCCTCTTCCTGCTGGCTGGGCCATAAGCCATGGAATACGCCTTCAGGCTTCTCGCGTTGCAGATGTGATGGAGGGGGAGACGCATTCCTAGAGGAAGTGGAATATGGAAACTCTGCAGGCTCTGTTCACGTGACTGGGTTCACCCCAGGTCGACTTGTTTGAAGCACATCTGTCCTCAAAGTGGCAGGTTTATGTGCTCTGGATCAGGCATGGTCTTTACTCCCTCAGAGACGCTCTGTGGTGCCGTCACGCTGCGCAGCGGCATATCCCTGCCCACCTCTCCGTCTCCTCCTAAAGATAGTGGCATTGTCACTGAGGTTGAGGGTTTGCAAAATGCTGATTGCCTCATTCTTGTCCTCATCACTTTACCAGCTAAAAATCTGTTTTGCCGCAATCCCATTGCAACTACACCTCTCCTCTCAATCTCTGAATTTGCCTTTGTCCCCTGACTCTCGATAAGACGATTAACGATTTCTCCTATCCCTTAAGTGATGTTTTATTATTTATACCTGATATAGGGCCTCATCACGAGTTTGGCGGTAACCCTTAAATCCGGCGGTAGCGCTGTTACTGACAGATTTAAGGGTCTGCCAAATCATGACCTTGGCGGATTTCTCCCCAGCTCTGAGCTGGGGGGAAATCCGCCGAAAATTCGTGCTCATACCGCTGGCGGGAAATCCGCCAGCGGTATGAGTGCAAAATTTCCCCATTGAGCCCAATGGGGAATGGGGCATTCCCGAATGGGAATCGGGATTTCCAAATCCGCCAAACCCGTGATCCAGTGCTAATAGCGCTGGTGGGTTTGGCGGTAGGGCAAATAGCACCAGCGCTATTAGCGCCGGCGTTACCACCCAACTCGTGATGAGGCCCATAGTCTCGGGAGGATAGCTCAGCGGCAAGGTGCTCGCCTTGGAAGAAAGACGACACGGAGCAACAAAGATTCGATCCCCGGGTCCGCGCTTAGTAACCTCTGGGTATTAAGCGCGTTATAAATAACCAATTACAATATGGTAGAGTCCAAGGTGCAAGTCAACTGTTGTAAATCATACCCAGCTGCTCTAGTGGGTTATTGATACTCAGAGTTTGAATCGTTTGCTCTGTCAAATCCAGTAATGAACACCATCTTGACTCCCTGTTGGTCCCTCTTGAAATCCCAGTGTGGTGTGGGTGGTCCTGGACCAAAAGACATTGAAGCCAGTGGCGGCTTGGTCTTGTGTACGTCTGCTTTTCCGGTGGAGGCTTCATTGGCGCACATTGTCAGAGAGCTTCATGCCTTTCGGCCAATGAGCCATTTACGGTGTTCCACAAAGACAATGGCCCTCATTACGACCCTGGCGGAGAGGGGTTTACGCCAGCGTAATGCATGGCGTACCTCTCCGCCAGATTCCGACTTCCCGTAGCGCCATGGTGATTTTTACGCCTGCTTTTTGCAGGCGGAGAAATCCATGGCGCTACGGGACTTGGTAATTACGCCACCGTAGTTTACGGTGGCGTAATTAACGCCTTCCCCACTCCCATTATACCCTATGGGGCAAGAATGGGGAAGGGTAAATGGGGATTGGGGACTAACCGCCCCGTCAACCTCGGAATGGGGCGGTAAGTCCGCCAACCCCCATGGCGGAGTTGGCAGCTCTGTGCCATGGTCCATGGTGCAAATTGCATCATGGATCTCCGCCAGGGTCGTAATGAGGGCCAATGTCCTTCTTAGAAGACACTGTGCCTTCATTCCCAAAGTCTTGTCCGAATTTCCTATCAACCAAGAGATTTGGCTAACTTTTATACAAAACCATCAACTGAGGGCTTTAAATCTGCTCTGTTAAGAAGGGTTATTCTCTCCACCTGAAATAGACGCTTTGTCGCCTGCAGCTAAGGCTTCCATGCCATGATGATGGGGTCCTGTGTCTGCTGGAGTTGTATTAGGCGCTCCTTGCAGCCTGCAAGAGCGTGCACACACATGCAGTATTTGCTTGCTTTCCAGAGACCCTTTGCAAGTGATTTACAGAGATGTCATTGGGGCCACTGGCTTGGCTTTCTGTAAACATTACTCCTAGAGCACCAGCTCCAGGGCCGATGTTCAGCATGTCCAAGCGGTCCCCAAGAACTTGTTTGGTTATAGAGTGCGTTTTGGTCCACCCCCTGGTTCTTGCATGGCTGGTTGTTTCTCACAAGTACAGATCAAAGGGCACAGTTGTAGCATGTGAAACTTACCACATTGACTACTAGACTCCTTCCTAGTCTTTAGTCCCTCCATACGACTCTCCTGCCAGCTCCACTAAAATGAGCTGTCTGTCGGAGCAGTCGTTGGCTTATGTAAACGGACAGGTGGGCAAAGCCAGACGGCAAAGTCAATCTGGGCTGGCCTGCACACCGGCGCCCCAAACACGTATTCTAAAAGTAGAGTTTAGTTGTGCAGAAATGTTCCAGTCCCATTCCCCTATGGTCTACATTCAACAGGTATTAGGGAAAGGGGACTTTTGTCCAGGAATACACTCGTCAGTACAGGGAGTCAATTTGGTTGCATGTATATTGCCGAAGACCACTTTTGCAGAGACTCAGGGTCTGCCTTTGGCTCTGAGGGGTATACACGTTCACCTCCCTATTCCTCCTGACCATCCTCTTACGTGGTGGATGCATCCCAATCTCCACCCGTTGACTCCTCACCCCCACTCGCGCACACCCCCAACTTCTTTTTTTTGTGTGTGGGTACAGCCCCGTTTCATGGCCCGGGCAGAGCCGGCGACGGCCCAGGGCGCAGAGCTAAATAGCTCAGGAGGAGGGCGCATTACGGGGCCTGCTGTGCCAGTGAGTACTCCTCTGCAATGTCCGGCTGGCTGCTCTATGGCGACTTGTGGATGACTGCTATGAGTTCGAAATATGCACACAAAGGAATGCATATTCCAAAGGCAGCATGTGAGATTCTCTGGAGTCACACACCCTGTGCCTCTCATTCTTTGTGTTTACAGCCTTTCAAGTGGTGCAATTTATAAGTGATGGCCCACTTAACAAGCCATTGTTTTTACGCAGTATGTACTTAAAAGTTCAGTGTTAAGAACTGAACATGGGGCATTTGTATTCACCAGGCCTGCATAAGTATCAGTTAGCTGACCAAACCTATGCATTCTACAAAGAGAATTAACGTGCTGCATAGAACACGTTTTAAACTATTTTCTTCATTTTTATGTCTTTTCATTTGACACACCAAAACATTATTTTTTTGCATATTACTTTGAGTTACAGATGGCGCGTCCCTGGGAAGGTTAGCCGTCATTTTCTTGCTTAAGTATTCTAGTGGCTGCTTTGAGACATGGATTAAATGCATCCGCTCAGCATCAAAGGTCTTTTAATTGCCCAGCTCGCACACCAGATGGCTCCTCAATCCGACTTGGCACCTTTTTTTTTTTAGGAAAGCAGGGTTGTGTGTCACCAAGCAGATAGTAGTCCATTGCAAATCAATGCAGTGATATGTTTGCAGCAATGATTTGTGCGCTGCTGGTTAATGGCGTCTATTTGGTGCTCCCGTATGTAACCGCACATATGTCGGTTTTTGGCGGATGTGCCCAATGTCCATACAAGAGCACACTGGAACGTTTGGTGTATGTGGCTCTAATGAGCATGCCAGTACTGTCCCAACGTACTATCCCCACCAAAATATTGCCGTATAAATGTTTGTCTGTAACGCCATAGGCGATATTTTTGGGGGGGATAATTTGTGGGAGCGGGGTTTGCGGGGGTGCCCCCCGCACATTTAAAAATAATGCAGGGATTGCGGGGGTGTCCCCCCGCAGGGTCCATGCCTCAATATCACCACAAAAATATGGTGCTATATTTGTATCGCAATATTTTTGCGGGGATATTAACACATGGAACCACCATGCCCACACAAACGCATAAAGCAATGAAAGAAGTTGCCTCAAATTGTACATCCACGAGGCCAAACGCCCTTTCTATACTGCCACACCATCATTTTCACTAGCTACAGGCCAGCACTAATAGGAGATGCCAGCTCTGTTAGATAAAGCATAGGCCTGCTAGTTTTTGAAGGAATAACCCCTGAGGCCTGTGTAATAGTGAGGAGGTAGTGGAAGAGGAACCGTGGACCCTCTACCATGTATTAGAAGCCGTTTTTTGTTTAAAACGCTTCATCAGCTTATTACTAGTCAGGCTAAAGTTTGTAGAGGTACAATCCATATTGTGATGTTTCGCCATTGCCCTGGGCACCAAGTTGGCTCGGAACTGCCCTTTGTGGGTACACACACCCACAAACCCCAACCTCCCACTAGCTCCTGCTCCGTGCCCCTCACGATCCGTCCCACCTCCCCCTGTGCCTTTCCCCCATTACCATCTTACTTCTCGCGGGGTAGCACCTCCTTTCCCCACCACTCCCCGGTAATGGGCTACAAAGCGCATGCGCTGTTCTCAGCATGCCGCGTGCCGTACAAAACGGCCTGTCCAGAAAGGGCTTATGGTAAGAGTGGGCAGCATGACCAGTTACTTTTACATTCCTTTAAGCAAGTTTCTCCTTTCTATCATCGTTGCAATTTTAACTGGCTTCATTCAAGCAAATATAAAGTAATTGGCTGCATTTTGAAACAGCCTTAACTGGCAATAAATCCATCCAATTACCATCGGAGGAGCTTTTGGCAGCACTGCAGTCTTGAACCGTCTTGTGACCTCTTTCAGAGCATTCTTGTTCTGATACATTTATTAAGAAAGTCCCTCCGCCGACCAAAACTAAGGTCAGAAGCCTTGGCACAAGAGCATTGTGAAAAGCAACATCTCCTTCACAGGCAAAAAAGATAGAATAAAGGACCCTGAAACTCAAAGCGGGGTGCGTCAGGTGGAAAACTCCTACCCTCAGCCCCCCCAAACACTCGGGAGTGAAGAGTCTGTTTGACAGCAATGATTACGGCTGCAAAAGAGGTGAAATAGCAGCGCACAGTGCATTGCACGACTCTCCTGCCTCTCTACGCACTTGTGCCTGGGGCTGCAGTTAACGCGAGACTTCAATCATGACTGCGGTCTGTTTATTCTATTTCGCGTTTATTTGATTTCATTTTTTTTAAACCACACAGCAGCCTGAAAGGACGCCCCAGAAG
The DNA here is from genome assembly GCF_040938575.1 of Ambystoma mexicanum. Classification (NCBI taxonomy): domain Eukaryota; kingdom Metazoa; phylum Chordata; class Amphibia; order Caudata; family Ambystomatidae; genus Ambystoma; species Ambystoma mexicanum. The sequence goes on along the minus strand of NC_090922.1, from coordinate 233,943,365 downwards.
CCACCAAAACACCCCCACAGGCCCGTACATGGCTGGAACACGGACGTTAAATATTAGCCCGTGTGGACACTGTCTGGATGGTGTTTTTGGCCTAAGCAGGACCTTAAATCATGTTTATTCGCCAGGTATTATATATAAGCGATTCAAGAAGCCAGTATTCGCCCAACAGAAAACAAACACTTAAGGCCCAGGCTGTTTTCATCTAAAACACATTTTAGATAGCAATCCATTCTTACAACACATTGGGGACCCCTTCCTTCTGTCAAGGCATAGTGCACCTACTGGCAGAATGGCTGCAAACGCACCTGACACAGTGCATGGCAGCAGGTCCCAGTGCCCGCGCACCACCCGGCTTACAGTCACATGATTACAGGGTAGCAGCAGCCCACGTCACCTCCGCCTGGCAGTCGGAGGCAATCCAGGGGTTAACGCCTGTGGGCCGTCTGTGACCCAGCCCACTACCACCACCGTGGGAGATGAATTAATGAAAAGGGCACATGTTAGTCGCCTTCGTACCCCTAAAATCCACGTAAGGGTCCTATGGGCCTTAGCCACAGTTTGGTTTGGGCATGGCATGGACACACTTGGCTAAGAATTGTCACCCTAAAAAATCACAGCTCTCCCCTGATAACAAGGAATGCCATAAGAATAACCAAGCACTGGCAATGCCACCAGTTTGGGCTTTTATGTAGGCATGGGAAAGGCAGTTGCCAGGCACTGCCCTAGTGATATTAACTGGCCATTGATGGAAGCAGGTACACAATGGTACGAATACCTGGACATCTAATAGCAGTGCCTGGCAAATGTCTAATACTAATGCACAAGCCAAAACGGTTAGCTTTGCCAATGCTTGTTTTTAACAGGACTTAAGTGAAGCACACACAAAGTGCTGATACATCGAGAAGGCAGACCTGGTTAAGACATTGTTGTTCCATCAGTCGTGCATTTACAGTTCCAATGAAGTTATTATGTCTGAGAAGACTGCTTTGAAAAAACACTGGCAGACACTTGAGTGCAACGTTTGATGGTAAGGCTTAATTAAAAGGAGCTCAAAGAGTTTCCACGAGGAAGTGTTTTAGGCAACAAGGGGCAGGAACTGGGTCGGAATGGCCAAAGGGATTAGCATGGCCATGTGCAGTCAGTGTGTAGGCAAATAACCAAACAACACCTACAAGCTTTGTGTCCCCCCTGCCATTTCTCCCCATCTGTAATCTAATGCAATAGTTTTGGCTTAGAGGTTGTGGCAAAGCACCACCTAATAACACAAACTAAAAAAGGGATTTGCTAACAAGGATAACAACCCATGTCTGATGTTCTGTAAATGAGGGCAATGACATGCTTTGCCAATTCACTGTTCATGATCCCTAATGTATCCATGGCCCGTGATCGGACTCCTACCCCCCAAGCCATATGTGGCCTCATCTCAGACAAAAGCAAAGCAGCCACCAACCAACAAGAATGCAGCCACCAACCAACAAGAATGCAGCCACCAGCCACCTCGCTCAATAACGCCCTTGCAACACTTGGATTCAAACAAGAAGTGCTAAAACCAACTCACAACAAAGGCTGCATCCTGGACTGGATCGCCCAACACAACTGTCAGGTAACGACGCCCATCATCTCTCCCATTCCGTGGTCGGACCACTCCATTATCCACTTCAGTATCAACTATTCCAGAACCCCTCCCACCGCTCATGAAATTCTGCCGCCCGCCCTCACCAGAAGTGCCAAGCAACTAACCAAGGAAAGACTACTTCCCCACCTCCTGATTCCCGAACTCAAACACCCATTTACCAACAACCCAGACACCCTCGCAACAACCTACAACGCCATTATCACCAAGGCCATAAACACCATTGCTCCCCTGGCACACAGGAAAACCAAACCCACAAAAAAAAACAACTCTTGGTTCACTCAGGATCTCTTGAAACTACGCTCACAAAAACGATTGGCTCTAACAGCTTGGCAAACAAACCCCAATGACACCACCAAACAAGCTTTAAAAGACATCGCCAAACAATACAAATCCGCCATCATCGCTGCAAAAGCCAACTCCTTCAATACGAGGATCGCCAACGCTAAATCAGGATCCAGAGAAATCTTCGCAATCTTCAGAGAATTGGAGACTCCCACTCCCCCTCCCAACCTCTTGAATAAAGACAAAGAATGGTGTAACGGCATCCAAGAAGCCATGCTCAACAAGCTGAATACTCTGCAGGAAAAAATCATTAGTCACCAAAAAGCCCTATCGCAACAACTATCTGACCTACAGCAGAACACCACCCCATCCGCAATCCCAGTCTTCTCATTCCAGGAAATGACTGAAGAGGAAGTCCTAACCATCCTCAATTCCATCAAGCCCTCCAATCGCAAAGGCGACTCATGACCAGCCCAGCTCATCAAGGACAGCGCCCCCTCATTGGTACCATTCTTCACAGCTTTCATCAACGCCTCGTTCAAATCCAAGCAAGTGTCATCCTGCCGCAAAGAAGCTTGGGTCCGCCCATTACTGAAAAAACCTACACTAGACCCCAAGGTACCAGGGAACTACAGGCCCATCACAACAGTTCCCTTCCTTCTCAAGATCCTGGATAAAGCTTATACCTCCAAGTGCAGAACTACCTCGAAGCTCGTCACCTACTTGGTCTCCGGCAATCTGGCTTCCGCCCTAACCATGGTACAGAAACCGCATTATTGGACCTTAAGAACCAAATTGATGACCTAAGAAACATAGGCAAACCAGCTCTCCTGCTTCTACTGGACCTCTCGGCAGCATTTGACCTGGTCGACCATGACACCCTCTGCCATCACCTCTCTACAGCAGGCAACTTTTCAGCAGACGCCACCACCTGGATAGCATCCTTCCTTAGGGGTAGAGAAACGAAAGTCTTTTCCGACTTAGCCTGCGCCCAGCCACATTTCATTAAGTGTGGTCTCCCGCAGGGGTCCTGCATATCTCCTACACTGTACAACCTTTTCACAAGGTCACTATTCAAATACCTCGATACAATGGGCATCACATACACCAATTACGCGGACGACACACAAGTCCTCAGCCCTCTTACTGGAGACTACGAGGCCGACCAAAAAACCCTTATCTCCATTTACACCACCATCCAGACATGGATGGCTGAAAACTGGCTATGCCTCAACAGCGAAAAAACAGAACTACTTATCATCGGATCACCAGCCACAATCAACAAAATGGGGCCCCAATATGACTCCATCATCGACAACTGCCGCATCTCGGTCTCCAAAGCAGTCAAAACCCTAGGAGTCTACCTGGACTCCAACCTCACCATGGACAGACAGGTGAACGCAATCTCCTCAGCAGCAGCCTACCACTCGAAACATATCACTGCCGCAAGGCCCTTCCTCTCACAGCAACACTCCCTCACCATCGCGAGAGCAATCATAGGATCCCGCCTAGACCACTGCAATGCACTTCTACTAGGCACCTCAGCCAAAAACATCAAAACACTTCAAACAGTGCAGAGCAATGCCCTCAGAGCAGCCACTGGAATTTCTAAAAGAGACCACATCTCGGCCACCAGAAAATCCGCCCACTGGCTACCTGTCAAGGAACGGATCCTCTTCAAATCACTGGCACTCACCCACAAAATGTTGTCACGACACAGCACCGCGCTACCTTGCTCAGAGATTTTCTGGTCCCCCTTCAAACAGACCAACCAGATCCAGCCACACTAACCGACTATCAATTCCAAAAAGCATCAGAACCAGAGCAGGTGGCGCCAGCTTCCCAGTCCTCGCAGCCACCAACTGGAACCTGCTATCCACCGAGATCAGAGGCATCCAATCCCACCTGGGCTTCCGAAAAGCGATAAAAACTATGTTGTTTGCATAAACCCCACTCGGTCCCAGTACTAGACACACTCACATGTCATTGCTCACCTTGCCAATTGTATACCCTATGTAAGGCAAATCCCTTTCTTCCAGGCTGTTGGTAGACACGATCTCTCTGTAACACTCTCTGTCTAATCTTTCTTGTACTGTAACTAAGTCATTTTCTTGAAACAGCGCCCCGATGCCTCTGGGCTGCGTGGCGCTTTACAAATGCAAAAATAAATAAATAAAAATAAAACCAACAAGAATGCAGCCACCAACCAACAAGAATGCAGCCACCCAGAGGCACTCAGTTAAGGACTTTACATCCTCGCCTTACTAGTCGCACATCGTGACTGGATCCTAAATGAAGCTCAAAGCCATTTAGTTGAAGGAAAAAATGTTAACACTCTAAGCACCTAAACTAACTTGTTAATGTTACTGTTAAAGGATATTTGTACCATGCACTTTCACCACCGGAGCGGTCCCCTGGCGCTCTGTCGGATCTGAAAGAAAAGGGGGGAAGGTTAGGGCGTGTTAGTAGGGCAAAGTTTGGAGAAGAGCAAGGGAGCTGGGAAGTACTGTTAGCAGTTTCATTTCGGTTAACACCGTTCATAGAGCTTTTTGGTGTGGTATCCGGTACTGAGTCCGTCGTGTGCTGTTGTGTGAGGGTCTGTGTGGTGTGTTTGTTGTTGCGGTGTGGTGAAGTGCGTGGGGGTGGCTGCGGCTTTAAGAGGTGTGGTTGTGTTTAGTTACAGGGTGAGAGGTGTGTGAGGAGTGGTGATGTTTTTATAAGTTCTTGCCACAATAGACATAACTTGATGGCCCTTCCTCCAATGCAGAAACTGGCATTCTACCAATTGGAGGACAACTGCGGCCAGCTTCATTTTTGAACAGAAAATAAGCGGTACATAAACACTATCAGAGGCTTCCTCAACAGAAAAAGGTGTCCTTAAAAAGAGAAACAGAATAAACACGGGCAAAAAGCATGTTACTGCTCTCCAATAAGGCACCATCCACAACACGCAACAAGGGACATGGGTGTAAGCTAGAGCAATGCAGGACGCACATACCTCTCCGAACACACAGACGCCCAGTGAACGATCCCTTTTACCCCAGCTCCCCCATACACAAACCAAGGGCCTTAGTGGAAGCACCCATACGAAAGGAGTAGGACAGGAAAGCTTCTGTATTGATACCCGCCTCTTCAAGCGTCAAGCCACACATTCTCCTAAACTGATATTTGGTCCGAGGCGAACCATCAAAATGAATAGAGGACGGAGGTGAGGAAAGGTTGGACTTGCACCAAAATATTGTTTTGCTCCGTGGAGAGGGCATCGGGGCTGACATGGTGGCATGCCAATGCGCACCCGTTTCACTGTGACTGTCTGGTCTTTTGTAGATCTTGTTATTCTCAGCAGCAGAATTAACCCATGAATCGAAACATCCTAGTACTTAATTGCATGCTCTTGGTCTAGGACGTGCTTTGAAAGGGCAACCAACTCACTTCCATGAAAAGCAGCAAAAAGGGTCAGATCATATTCTAAACTAAATAGCAGGACCTCATACAGTGAAACACATAGAGGTTAGCTAAAGTAGAGCCACGACCTTGTTGTGGTGCAGTGGCGCCTTGTCTATGGATAGGCCAGGAGGCCATACTTTCGCACTCTAGTAATGCTCACTCAGCACCTCCCCGCTTTGCAAAGTGGTAATGGCCAGATGGTACATGTACACAGGGGACCACCAGGGAGCCCTTTGTTCCCAAATAAAGTCTGATCAGAAGTGTAACCATACTTCTATATCTGCCCCAACCTCTTCATAGATTCTTGCATGGTGGTGCTTGTCTTTCAGGCCTGGCATGATTCTGGCAACCTTTTTCAAAATACACAGCCATTGGTATCATCTGCAAGGCGAAGTTCAACTGATGGGCCAGGATCTGAAGCAGATGTTGGGGGACCTCGTTGTCCCTCAAGCACAGTTCTGCCGATTTCCTGAACTTGCAACCTCTGGTGCCAACGCTACTTCCACCTGCCACTGGATCCAACTCGTTTCCAAGAAATACCACTGACATGGCAGGGCCCTCCATTGCCTCCTTCACTAGCGGAGCTCCTGAAGACTGAGCAGAAGCGGGTAACAACCGTGCACGTCCCCCAGATTCAGAAAAAATCATCACGATAATGGAGAACATACTCAGAACCACATGAACCTAGGAATCTACTCAAGGGTTCAAAGTAGGGGCATCAGACGGAACAGCCCATACACACATACATATATGTGGGGATGCGCCTCGGCGCCCACAGGGGGTGTTGGGAAGACCGGTGGTCGGGGGCCCTGAGAGCCGAGGCAGCGGGTCGGTTCCTTCGCTCTCGGCTGTCATAGGCGCCGAGGGTGAGGGAACGCGAGCCGCTGCTCAGAGACGCGGCAGATCACAGCTGCACTCACCCGTGGGGAAACCCGACCCCGAAGGGGGTGGGACGACGGCGCAGACACTCCATGACGCCGTGGGATGGGGGCGACCGGTTCGTCAGCATGGCGTGCCCCGCGGCGGCCCCGGAGCGGGTCATGGCTGGAAGGCACCCAGAACCCGCCCATATCCAGCGCAATCACGATCACGTGATCGCCTCAAACGTTTCTCTGGACTCCGGAAGCAGGGAACGGTGCACGCTGGCACGGCAGCCTTTATGGGAGGCTGGACAACCCCTCAGCAGCCAATAAGGCTTAAGCCAGACAAGGCTGATGCCGATTGGTGGGGACTTGAAACCAGAGAAGCCTATAAAAGCGCACCAAATAAATCTAACAGGGTTCTCTCATTTTACAGGAAAGGGAAGAGGAAGCGGAAGGAACACCGGAGTGGTGGGCCTATCCGGACACCACGAGATAGGACAAGGTTGGGGCTTGCCTCAATCTACTCTGGAAGGGCCAAACACTGGTGAAGGAAACCAGAGGACTATATTCTTTGTTTTGCTAAGGACCTTTTACCCGTTGGAAATAAATATTATTTCAGCATCCACCTGTCTCCTGAAGTCTCCTTATCACACTGGCGACGAAGGTGGGATCGCGACAACATCATGGAGGCACTGATCAAAACGCTATCAGAGGGGCAGCAGCAGCTGCAACAATTAATACAGCTGCAAACCCAACAGGCAGCTGCCGATAGGCAAGCTTTCCAACAGGCCAACCAGCTGCAGGGCACCATACAAACCACGGCCCAGGATAAACAACATGAGACCATAGCCCGTCTCACTGATGTGGTGCCAACACCAGGAACCAACCATTGGTGCCATCAGCTCTACTCCAGAAATATAAGGAGGGGGAAGACCCTGCCTTCTTTTTCACTAGTTTCGAGAGGATCGCCAGGAATGCGCAATGGCCTCCGGACCGCTGGGGACAATATGTCGCCCCCCTGCTATCCGGGGTGATGCAGGGTGCCTATCAGGCGGTAAACCCCAACGGTAGCACTCCTTACAAAGAAATAAAGGCCGCAGTCCTGGACCGTCTAGGCCTAGACAAAGAGGCTTACCGGATGCAGCTGAGAGAGGTCCGACTCAGGATGGGAGAAAGCCCGCGCCAGTTGTACTATCGTATAAAGGACTTGGTCGAGAAATAGCTGCTACCTCCCACCCCAGCGAATCAACCCATCCTCGACAAGATCATCCTGGAGCAGTTTATCGAAGCCCTACCGGGACAGATGCAGAGGTGGGTTAGACAGCACCACCGGCCCACCTTGACCGAGGCAGTAGATATCGCCTCAGCATACCAGAAGGCGGGTCACCAGAAGATGCAGCCAACTGGAGTAACAGCCCGGATTGCTATCCCGATATCTGACCCCCTTGCATTCAGGGGTGGCAGAACCCTACCCACGAGATGGAGACACGTCGACGACATCTCCCGGAAACCGGAAGACAAGAAACCGGGAGGTGAGGAAAAACACACGTTGGCAGCACCAGGATACAAGCAAACGCAGTGCTACGAGTGCAACGAATGGGGCCATATAGCCAGGTTCTGCCCCAGAAGGAGACCAGCCGAACCGATGGACATCGGATACCTGAGCCCTGGATCGGAGGAAAGCATCCCGGGTCCCTATGTGGTGGACATCCGGGTGGACGGCAGACCATCGCGCGCTCTACTTGACAGCGGCAGCCGACAGACCGCCATTTCACCAACCGTGAGTAACACTCCCTATTTATCTAATATAACAGTACCCATTAGATGTATGCATGGGGACGTGAAGTGTTATCCCATGAAGTATGTGGTGGTAGAACTAAATGACACAACCACTCCCTTAAGGGCTGCCGTCCTGCCGTGTCTGCCTGCCCCGGTAGTTATAGGGACCAACCTGCCTGGATTTCAACAGGCCATGAATGCCCTGGAGGAAAAGAAAAAGATTCCGCGTGGTTCCGACACCCCAACGTCGGACTCCGCTTCCCTGACCCCTTTGCCAGGAAGGAAAAGACGAACCCGGATGGAATGGTGTCAGGCTAGTTACATGACGAGACCCATCGACTGGAGTCTGGAGGAAAATGAAGACACCATTAGGGGGAGACCCTAACTGACCCGACTCTACAGGTAGCACGAGAAAGGGCAACACAAGAAGGGGAACCCGATCTAAGTAAGGGACCAGGGTTCCTACTACGCCGGGATCTGCTATATCGAAGATATAAGGGCGAGGATGAGGTCGCTAAAGAGCAATTGGTGCTACCAAGGAAACATCGTGCCATAGTTGTACAACTGGCACACAACCATCCTTGTGGCGGTCATATGGCTTCCCTCAAGACTCAGCAGAACCTATTGAAGCGATTTTACTGGCCGGGTATCTACGGGGAAGTGGCGCAGTTCTGTAAAAACTGCCCTACATGCCAATTGACCAGCGGTATCCTACCAGCAAAGGCGCCCCTACAGAAAATGCCTCTCATAGCAGTTCCCTTCCAGAGAATCGGCATGGATATCGTCGGTCCTTTGGAACCTGCTAGCAGGGGGTATAGATATCTGTTAGTGATCGTCGACTATGCCACCCGATACCCGGAAGCGTTTCCCCTAAAGGGAACCTCCGCCAGAGTCCTGTGTGATCAGCTTATCCCGTTTTTTGCATGAGTGGGGTTGCCTTCAGAAATAATTACAGACCAGGGTACGAATTTCATGTCCGTCCTCCTACGGCAAGTGTGTGAGCGTCTCCAGATTAAACAAATGAGAACCTCAGTATACCATCCCCAGACAGATGGACTGGTCGAACGGTATAACCAGACCATCAAGAAAATGCTGAGAAGGGTGACCGGGCCGGACGCTAAGAACTGGGATCGGGTGTTGCCTCTGGTGTTGATGGTATTAAGGGATACACCCCAATCATCCACTGGTTTCTCCCCCTTCGAACTTCTCTTCGGAAGACAACCCCGGACAATATGGGATCTGGTTAAGGAAGAATGGGAAGCCAGCGAGGAAGTATCACTCACTGAATATACAGAGGAGCTAAAGACCCATCTGACGGCTCTACGTACCTTGGCCGAAGCCAACCTCAGCCAAGCTCAAACGACCCAAGAGAAGAACTATAATAAGGGTAGCCGAATGAGGACCTTCAAACCTGGAGACCAAGTACTAGTACTCCTACCTACATCCGCAAACAAGCTATTGGCCAGATGGAGGGGGGCCGTACAAAATCACGGACGTGCTCAGCCCGGTGACTTATCGGGTGCATCAACCTGATAGGACCACGACCAACAAGGTATATCACATCAACCTTCTAAAGGAGTGGAATGTGCCGAGTCTGGGCGCCTTCGCAGAACCCGTGGAACCAGAATCAGAGGAGACCGTGAACACCGTTCCCGATACCCTCGAAGCCATCAATTGGGGTGACGTCATCTCCCCGAAAATGAAATCAGACGTTGTGGACAAGTTATTCCCCTACCCCGATGCCTTTTCTACGTTACTCGGTCGGACCAGTATACTGGAACACGAGATCAACACAGAGCCAGGACAAACCATAAGGCTCAGACCATATCGAATCCCCGAAGCCAGGCGAAGAGTTATCAGTTCGGAAGTCGACGAAATGCTGCGGATGGATATCATTGAGCCATCCAACAGTGTATGGTCATCTCCCATAGTGCTGGTTCCCAAGCCGGACGGGTCCGTCCGCTTCTGTATGGACTACAGACAACTCAAAACGATTTTCCAATGCGAAGCGTATCCTATGCCGCGGATGGACGAACTCTTGGAAGGCCTCGGAGCAGCCCTCTTTCTAAGCACCCTAGATTTAACCAAGGGATATTGGCAAATCCCCTGGCGTTCCCGGGACAAGGAGAAAACCGCCTTTTCCACACCAAGGGGACTCTATCAATATAAGGTTCTACCCTTTGGACTACACGGCGCCCCTGCCACGTTCCAAAGACTAATGGATATCATCTTACGACCACATGACGGATATGCGGCCGCTTATCTGGATGACATTTTGGTGTATAGCAAGTCCTGGAAAGCCCATCTGAACCATTTGGAACTGGTGGTGGCCGATCTGCATAGGGCTGGTTTGCATATAAACCCGAAAAAAAGCACTATCGGAACCCATGAAACCAAATATCTGGGGCACGTAGTGGGTGGGGGTGTCCTGAAACCGCAACTATCCAAAACTCAGGCTATACACGATATCCCGACTCCCACCAACAGAAAACAGATCCGAGCGTTCCTGGGGCTCGTTGGGTATTACAGGAGGTTCATACCCGATTTCTCCTCGGTGGCCGCCCCTTGACCGATGCTTTGAGGCTCAAAGGTGTTCCAAACCTGACCAACAACCAGAGCGCCCTGAACGCCATAGAACTCCTGAAACATAGGATTTAATCGAATCCTGTACTTTGTTGCCCGGACTTCCAAGAACATTTCTATCTACAAACAGATGCCTCGAACCAGGGTTTGGGGGCTGTACTCTCACAAGACCGGGGGGGCGCCCTGCGTCCTGTATGCTTTGTCAGCCGGAAGCTACTGCCTCATGAGGCTGCCTATTCCACCATAGAGAAAGAATGTCTGGCCATCCGATGGGCCATCGACTCCCTCAAATAATACCTGTTGGGCCGCCGGTTCACCTTGTACACGGACCACGCTCCCTTGCAATGGCTTGCGCGACATAAGGACACCAACCAGAGAGTGCTCCGCTGGTTCCTCTCCCTCCATCCTTATGACTTCCTCACGTTACACAAACCGGCCAGGTTTCAGCTGGTGGCCGACTACCTGTCTAGGTGTGCTTCCGGCCCGAACGGCCTGGAACTGGGGGGGGGGATGTGTGGGGATGCGCCTCGGCACCCACAGGGTGTGTTGGGAAGACCGGTGGTCGGGGGCCCTGAGAGCCGAGGCAGCGGGTCGGTTCCTTCGCTCTCGGCTGTCATAGGCGCTGAGGGTGAGGGAACGCGAGCCGCTGCTCAGAGACGCGGCGGATCACAGCTGCACTCACCCGTGGGGAAACCCGACCCCGAAGGGGGTGGGAAGATGGCGCAGACACTCCATGACGCCGTGGGATGGGGCGACCGGTTCGTTAGCATGGCCTGCCCCGCGGCGGCCCCGGAGCGGGTCGCGGCTGGAAGGCGCCCAGAACCCGCCCATATCCAGCGCAATCACGATCGCGTGATCGCCTCAAATGTTTCTCTGGACTCCGGAAGCAGGGAGCGGTGCACGCTGGTACGGCAGCCTTTATGGGAGGTGGGACAACCCCTCGGCAGCCAATAAGGCTTAAGCCAGACAAGGCTGATGCCGATTGGTGGGGACTTGAAACTAGAGAAGCCTATAAAAGCGCGCCAAATAAATCTAACAGGGTTCTCTCCTTTTACAGGAAAGGGAAGAGGAAGAGGAAGGAAGACCGGAGTGGTGGGCCTATCCGGACACCACGAGATAGGACAAGGTTGGGGCTTGCCTCAATCTACTCTGGAAGGGCCAAACACTGGTGAAGGAAACCAGAGGACTATATTCTTTGTTTTGCTAAGGACCCTTTACCCGTTGGAAATAAATATTATTTCAGCATCCACCTGTCTCCTGAAGTCTCCTTATCACAATATATAAAACTAGATTGAAAACCTAACTACTTAAAATCTACAGGCTGCCCTGATAACAGAAGCAACACGGCCTCAATATCAGCTTGGGCCTTTAAGGCCCCTACCCAAGCTCCTGTAGTTTCTTGATTGCCAGAGAATAAAGTGTATCGGACCGAGCACCGCTGCGGATCGATCCCATGGTTACCCGCGAGATAAGACAGATTGCGGACGAATCAGTATTCCACAACCTCCTTCATGAGAACTATACCAGTGGCGAGGACACCATACCATGGAAGAGGGGGGCTGTGCAAAAGGGCCCTAGAGTCTACCCAACTATAGTTCCTAGTTCTCTCTGCTCTTGCTACCTCTGTAGACGTGAGGATTCGATTTTGATTTTTCTTGGTGATGTGGCAGGGGTACCCACCTACACATTCCAAAGAAATTCTAGACCCGTTTTTTTAACCTGCGTAGAGGAACACTGGGCCTCATTATGAGCAGGCGGTGCAGTAAAAATTGCAATCATTTTGTCAATAATTCCATTATCGCTGCATTACTGCAAAATGATCGCACCGCTGAACTACGATGTGGACTGCATGGGGATTTTGGTAGAATTTCCGCCTGCGGGAATTCTGCCACGTGTTTTCTGCCGAATTTTGGAGGTAGAGAGGAAGTTATACCTTCAACTAAAAACTGGAGGTAATTCTTCCTGCCTACTGCCTAAAATTGCGCAAATTACCACAGTGGAAATACCGCCGGCGGTAATTCTGCAGAAATCCCCACAAAAATGGGGACTTACACCGTCCTACCATCACTTGTAATCCCACAGTAAATCCATGGACCAAGTAACGGTTATTTCTGCTTGGTGGTATTTCGACAGGTCCAATGTGCCTTTCATTGGGGTATATTGATAAAGGACCGGGCCTTAAGTAAAATGCAGCTGGCAAGTGGCACTGAATCTTGTTACACTAAGCACTACTCATTTGACTGCCTCAGGAACACAGAGCAGCAGGAGACCCCCGCCCCCCTGTCGGCTTTAGTTTCCCGCCTCTCCACTGTTGCAGCCTCGTCAGCTTTAGTTTCCCACCTCTCCACTATTGCAGCCTCGTCGGCTTTAGTTTCCTGCCTCTCTACTATTGCAGCCTCGTCGGCTTTAGTTTCCCGCCTTTCCACTGTTGCAGCCTCGTCGGCTTTAGTTTCCTGCCTCTCCACTGTTGCAGCCTCGTCGGCTTTAGTTTCCTGCCTCTCCAATGTTGCAGCCTCGTCGGCTTTAGTTTCCCGCCTTTCCACTGTTGCAGCCTCGTCGGCTTTAGTTTCCTGCCTCTCCACTGTTGCAGCCTCATCGGCTTTAGTTTCCCGCCTCTCCACTATTGCAGCTTCGTCGGCTTTAGTTTCCTGCCTCTCCACTGTTGCAGCCTCGTCGGCTTTAGTTTCCTGCCTCTCCACTATTGCAGCCTCGTTGGCTGTAGTTACCTGCATTATGCGGCCGCTGCTGCGTGCTCAAACAGTCAAGGAAAGGCCTAGGAGAGAACGTTCTGGCCGTGCACGGGGTGGGGTGACTTTTAGTGGCAGCTATGGCCAATGGCCCTCTGCATCACTTCCTGGCCACGGCTGCCATCCTTGCAGCGCAGCTCCACTTTGCTGTCCAGTGTCATTTCACCTGGAACCGTGCACCCCTCCCCCCTCCACACACACCTTACCTTGCAGGCTGCAGCATAAACATTTCAAAACAGTAATGCTTTATTGCCATGGCTAATAGGTCTATATATATTGCGGGGCTTTGCCATTCTTCCAATGCTGCATTACAAGAGTTCACACGTGAGATCTTCAGTCTGTGATGCTGTTGCAGGTGACCAGGAATGTGTGTGCTTGTTCAGCTATTATGAAATTGAAACTACAACTAAAACATTAGACATCAATAACTAGTAATATGCTGGATTTTTAATTTTTTATTTATTTACTGTGATATAGCTCAGAAATAAGCTTTTCACACAACGGAATAGAACATTCAGATTCTTAAATGGTTAGGCCATACAGCCATAAGGTAGGTCCTTAAAAACAATATATATCAGTTTGGTGCTGAGAAAGGAGATTGGTAGTTTCCAATGCCATCAGTCAGATCAACTGCAGATTTCCAGGATAGTTAGAATCTTACTCATTGGAGAGTAAAGTGAATTATGCTTGCTTCACTCCTCCCACTGGGAAACCGTTCCCATCCACCGGTCGATCCCTCTGCCCTCGTAATGCCCGTGGCTAGTTGAGCTCTATGCCTCAGTGGCCCCAGGGCCTCACACTCGAACAGAAGGTGTTATACCGTTTCCACAGTGCCTACCCCACAGAATCGGCATTGCCTTCCTTCTCTGGGGATGCCATACCATGCTCCTTCAACCTCCCTGGTCCTGGCGATGTTAAGTTTCAGTTTTATGTAGCCCCAGACAAGAAAGTGTCCTATGAAGTGTTGAATATATGGAGGTTGAATGCGCAGAGACGGCATGTACAGGTAGAATTCAGAGGCATGATTTCTGGTGGTTAATTTGAGCATGGACTGCTCATGGCTGCTCTCACTCAGCATGGCTTTAAGCTGCTTTTTTTTACGAACCTAACGTCATCTCCAACGTTAGTTCTCCTTGCGATAGCCAGCAATTGGTAAATGCATTTATTTTGGCCAGATTACTCAATGCCATTATTGCAGTTTGAGTAGGCATGACCATGTGTATGAGGCTCATGAGTGTCTTGGCCGAAGGATTTGGCAATTTCCGTGCTGTGGTCGTGCAGCTATGTTGGATTCTTAGGGCTATGCGTAACACAATAAACTCGAGGGAAATCAAGTCAATCGAGGTGCGCTGCGGTACTCTCCGTAGCCTCTTTAGAAGAGTTTGTTCCAATTTGCTGACCGATCCCAGATTTTGTGTGGGCCATAATTCTGCTCCATAGAGAATGGTTGAGGCCACCTTAGCGTGGTAGAGTTTACGTAGTGCATCAGTGGAGTACCCTCCTCCTTTTTGAGCCAATCAGCTGATAGTACCAATAAGGAGGGAGGTTCTAGTGCAGACATGATCTAGATGCGCCGTGCCTTGAAGTTTATTATCAAGGTGTAGGCCCAGGTACCTGTAGGTGTTAATCACCTCGATTTCTTTTCTGTTCATCTCACACTTGGGACAATTTGTTCTTCTACTGGATGAGCGGAACACCATCATTTTGGTCTTTGATGTGTTCACTACTAGCAAGTTTTCATCCATGTAATTCCTCAAATTGTTATTAAATCAAGGATTGAAATATCGTCTGCATAGCCCAACCATTTAATTGCCACAGACCCCAATTTTGGGGGAATAGTGTCTCGGCTGTTCAGAGCACTGCCCAGGTCGGCAAGGTAGAGATTGAAAAGAATTGGTGCGAGGCTGCAGCCCTGCTTTAGGCCTCTGTGGGTCCAACCTGATCTTGACTCTGGTGTTCTCATGCAAGGAAATGATCATGCTCAAGAGGCCAGATGGAATGCCCCACCCTGCAAGCCTGCCCCATAGTCAGTTGCGGTCTACTGTGTTAAATGCGGCACTGAGACCTATGAATGCTGCATAGACCTGGATTTTTCTTACCATCCATGCCTGCTGAACAAATGTGGTAAGAGCCAAGGAGTGAGTTGTAGTGTTACGTCCCTTCCGGAGTTCAGTTTGATTAAAGGGGATAATGTCGCAACCCTCTGCCCATGTTTCCAGTTCTAATAGGAGGACTCTGGCAAAGATCTTCGCTGGGGCATACAACATTGCCAATATCCGGTAGCTACCAGGATCAACAGGACTTACTTTTTTGTAAACCGGGACAATGCTATCATGCCAGGAAGGCGGAATTTTCTGGGTAGTTCCGATAGAATTGAAGAGGATGTGTAGATCCTCAGCGCAGGTGTTTGTGTCCGATTTGATAAGAGAGCTGCAAATTCTGTCGGGCCATGGCGCCCTTGAAGATTTACTGGTTTTGATTAAGCTGCCCCCCCCCACCCCCCTAGTACCGGGCCAGAAGGATTTGTTATAAGGGTTTGCAACTTGCAGCTCTTAATCACGATGGCCCCGAGTAGGCCTAGATTTAGCAGTTGAGCATGGCATGCCTTTGAGTGTAGGCTACTCAATGCCGGCACTTTCCCAACTTGCATATTTTCACAGGAACGTGTTGCCATTGCACACCTCCACAGGCAGGCATGTATCTGTCCTATGTTGGCCCTGTACTTTGTATGTGCCGCAAGAGAAGGTAAGCTAGCTTGGCAAGCTAAGTGCTTGCGTCAGATATAATATGTTCACCCTGCAGGGCGCAGGGCATTGGTTCGATTCCTGCCAGTACTTTGCCAGCCCATCATCTCTTTCAGATCGATAAATTGAGTAGCATTGACCTGGGGAATAATAGCACCTAATATTACAGTGCTTAGAAGCAGGCGGAATATAGCATATGTAACCTGAAGGTGCCCCATACCCTGCGAGAGCAGCTCACATTTCCTTTGCTTGGTGCCCAGGGTCTGTCTGGGGCATAAAATGGTCTCAGGCACCAGTGAAAAAGTGGCCCACAGTTGCAAATGACAGTTCATGACTTTTGTGACACTGTTTGTATAGTACCCAAGGGGGAGGTGCTTGATAAAAGTTGATGCAAATAGTGCATTATAAAGAATATGTATTCAGCAACAATGGTCACAACTACTAGCTGTATAGTGAAGCAACTCATCCAACTGGCACACATTGGCCAAAAAAAGTGTCCCACTTTAACCAAAAAAAACGGGCACACCCCGGCATTTTGCGTTTTTTGTTCGGCCATGGGCCTATTGCCCTATAGGCCAGTCTGAGCCTGTTGGTGCCCAGCTCTGTTTTAATTTGCATTCTGGCACTTGTGACCCAGTCTTCGTAATCAGGCAAGCAAAACTACTGGCATCAAAACAGAAAGCAAAAACTAAACCAGCAGGACTGGATGAGCTGCTCACAATTGACATGGGTCTCCCTGAAATCGCATCTGCCTTGGCGGTACTAAAGTCTTAGGATCCTGGGAAAACCTGCTAGTGAGCTGCGTTTTCAGAGAGCACTCACCCTACCCACTGCTGTTGATGACTAACTTGGCAGCCGGGGCGGGAAAGAGTTGATGCATATTGAGTCGTTTTTCCCGCACCCCTCTCCCACCGCGTTAGTGGACTATTCCGGCCAATGTTCAATGACCTTATTTGTGTGTTATCCCCAACTGCGCCATCATCTTCTCTTTTTCTCTATGCTGTGAGCATGCAGGAGGCAGGCCGTCTGGCTAATCACTGGCAGGTGCCATTGTTCCTTAGTCCATGGACGCAGAGATATTGAGCGCAGGTGACCCGCCCCGGCCCATCTATTCTTGCCATTTAGCCCCAGCGACTTCCTAGCGCTGCCTCTTCTCTCCTTCTAGTATTACTCTGGATCTCATTTTGGGCCTGGCGTACCGGAAATGCAATTCATAAAATCTTTGCATAAGGCGTTTACGCATTGCATTTCCAGTAAGCCCAATTTTCATCAATTTGTTGGTGGAGAGGAGGGGCAGAACACAAGTTGTGTTTCCGCCGCTTCCTTCTTCTCTGCCGTACACATTCTCCAGCATGTTTGCTGGCAGGGATTTTGCCTGTTGGAAAAAGCCAGCAGACTCCATAGGGAATCCGTTGTAAATTATGCCTGTCATGTGTGCGTGGCAGGCAGCGTTTCCTCAACTTGCACGACTGAGTGCAAAGGTACAGGAGAAAGGGCGGGTACAAGCTTAAACACCGTCTAGATCACTCTTGCTGTTTACATGACACCCTTTGCTGTCTCTCACAGATTGCTCAAGTCTCCGTCACACTTCACACTTCCTGTTCACATGATGCCCCTTGCTGTCTCTCACAGATTGCTCAAGTCTCCATCACACTTCCTGTTTACATGGCGCCCTTAGCTGTCTCTCACAGATTGCTCATGTCTCCATCACACTTCCTGTTTACATGACGCCCTTAGCTGTCTCTCACAGATTGCTCAAGTCTCCATCACACTTCCTGTTTACATGACGCCCTTTGCTGTCTCTCACAGATTGCTCAAGTCTCCATCACACTTCCTGTTTACATGACGCCCTTTGCTCTCTCACAGATTGCTCAGGTCTCCATCACACTTCCTGTTTACACATAGCTCTCAACTCACACGCTTTTGGCGGGTGTCACCCGCCTGTAAAGGGCTGACTCACCCGCCAAGCCTCCTGCACGCCCATTCATTTCAATGGGCGTCTCACCCGCCAAAAACAAAATCGGGTGATTTCACCCGCCTTTGCAACAGAAATGGTTGAGAGCTATGGTTTACATGACGCTCTTAGCTGTCTCTCACAGATTGCTCAAGTCTCCATCACACTTCCTGTTTACATGACGCCCTTTGCTGTCTCTCACAGATTGCTCAAGTCTCCATCACACTTCCTGTTTACATGACGCCCTTAGATGTCTCTCACAGATTGCTCAAGTCTCCATCACACTTCCTGTTTACATGACGCCCTTTGCTGTCTCTCACAGATTGCTGAAGTCTCCGTCACACTTCCTGTTTACATGACGCCCTTTGCTGTCTCTCACAGATTGCTGAAGTCTCCTCACACTTCTTCACACTTCCTCTTTATTGATCACATGCTCAGGGCAGGCATTTATCTATTTGGCGTATAAAGGGACAAATACATTTTGTGCAACTCTTGCCGCGGTTCTGTAGAGGAACCTGTGGGAGGAATGCAACCGCTTTTGGTTACGTCACAGTGTCACGTGGGCGACCATGTCGGAAAGCGAGGCTTACATTTTCCTGCTGTGTTGAGCGTTAATTGCTGCCCTCCATTACATTGGCAATCATCAACTGAATGCCTATATAGCGCTTTATCAGCTGCAGACATCATTCCTACTCAATAGATGGTGATTAAGGTCCATCGCATCTGCACAAAGACAGCGAATCGGTGTCAAGGTCATAATGGAGTCACGCCAAGTAGAGTGGAGCCTTATGAACCGAAGTATCGAATGGTATTGTGGGAAACAGCTCGCCCCTAAGTAAGTGCCTGAAGCGAATCGGAAGGCAACACATTTGTAAAAGACATGAACATTTTGTCTTAAAATAAAATAGTGTAGGTACATTCCAAACATTCCAAACATGCTGACTCTGGCCCATATTGCCTGAGCAATATGGGCCAGAGTCAGAATGTTTGTAATGAAGTCAATGACACAGATTTTGATTAGATGGCAGGAGGTCAATACTGACTTCCATGTGCTAATTCTTACAACAAAATGGTGTCCTCATCATCGGTCTCTCCAGTTCCCTGCACACCTTTTGAGATGGATATACAGCCAATGATTATTATACCATTTTCCAAAAAGGACTGTACAGACATTCCAAACATAAATGATTCACAACGTCGATATGTCCAGCTCGTGCAGATTTCTTTTGCTTGTGCTGAATAAAAAGCTCAACGCGTTTCGGGGTTACAACCCCTTCTTCAGGAGCACAAACAACTGAAACCAAAATAGATAGATTTCCACTAAGTATATTATTACAATTGCAAAGAAAAACTGTCACATTTCAATGTCATTACAGAGGTAAGCAAATGTATATGGCCACCACCAATACATCCAGTTACTCCTCCATCTCCAGTGTTGTAATAAGTGAATAGTAACCAAAGAGCCCCAGGATACATCTTTAGCAATCGCCCATCGTGTATTAAAGAACAACAAAAAATGTAGAAAAGGCAACTGCCCAAGTAGTTAGTAATGACAGAAAGAACATCAAGTTCCTTCAGTCCCAAAAGATCCTCTGTGTCCAGGAAATCATACCTAAAGGCCAAGTGCAACTAACAATCCATATGGTCATCATCAACCGCTCTCAGCGGAACTGTAAGCCTTTGGAAAACGTGAAAGTTAACAAGGAGATGAATTGGTGCAGATATGGTCATCCCGGTCCAGGTCCTAAGTTACGACATACACAGCCTTGAAGGTCATTCTATAGCCCTTGCCATTAATAATCCACGAGGATCAAACAACCCATTCACTCCAAACTGTAGTTCACCAATCGATACTGCTCCCAGTAACTATCCGTGTCCCAACTCGGACGCAGCTGTAATATCATCCAGTCAGGTTCTACAAGAAAAAAAGAAGCGGAGATGCATAGAAGCGCATCACTAGCCACCACACTACAATATGTATATAACCCTCAACAGGACCAGGTTCTAGGAGCTTGACGCTTACCTACTAGTGTGTAAATATGAAGACTCGTTCTTCAGTACAGGTCACTGGTGATATTCTACAAGTATGCACTCTCCCCTGCCACAGGCCCAGACCCACGGCCCTATGAGGAACGCAGTCCCACTTGGGCTGGGTTTTCAGGCCTGGCCTAACCGGTCTAGTGTGTCAACCAGGGTTGGTCTGGAAACCAAAAAGGCCCTGAAAATAATTTTCAAAGTGGCCCCGTATTACACATTTTCAGCAAGACCAACCCCTTTCCTATGAGAACATTTGGAAACAAAATAGGTTACCACACACGAGAGGCCCAGGATGGTTCACTGTGGCAATGCAAACTCCCCAAAATACGGTTTTCCCTATTTAACAGGGGCTTCAAGGTGTATTTTGGCACATCTATCCACTGTCGTCTCCCAAGCACACCTACCCACAAGCCCTTGAAACGTCTTAGGGCCTTCATTACACCCTACTCAGTTACAATTGCCTCTCTAACAGTATGTTCTGCTCATTGCCAAATCCACCAGAACTAAGCCATGACATGCATTTGAAAAAAAGGCACCCCTTGCTCATCAGAATACACACCCCGTTTATAAAACTGCATCTAAGCTTCTGTGGGACTCAAGTCTACCTCATGTCCTACAGCCCTGACAGAGAAGGTTTAAAATGACTAGAATATGCAGATAGCTGGGAGAAGAGCTCTGTCTCGCCCACGTGAAATGCAGCAGCCCACGCCGTTATAGCCATCCATGCCGTTATAGCCATCCATGTCGTTATTGTCAGGACTGTCAGGGTTAAGTAAGGCTTCCCTCCCTTCCTCCTCACCTGAATAGTCAGTAGAGTTATCCTGTAGTTCTGACTTCCTTCCTGGACGTCTTCGGGTCTGTTCTTTGCCGTCCTTCTTGACTTCCTTCTTTTGGCGTAAGTAGAGGTGAGCTCCCTGTGAAGCCACTCTGTCGGGGGATTGGAGACCCGAACAGCGGGGACTCCCGGGAGCCAACTCCTGAGCAGGGAAAAAGCCCACAAGGCAGAAAAAACCCTGCAATAGATGTTCTGGCAAGATAGTCTGAGATAGCGATGTGGGCTGAATACGATCCTCCAAGGCTGAGAGTTCCGATAATTCAGTGGCAGGTGAAGAGGAAGCCTTCCAGTAGAGGGGAGGTTAGCCGGAGTCAGCAAATAAGGAGCACAACAAAGGAGAAGTCAGCAAGGGCTCCCAAGGAAGAAAAGAGGTGCAGAAAGGCTCCTTGGGCGCCAAGGAGGCAGAGAGAGTATAAACTGGGAACGAGAGAAAGCTAGGCAGGGCAGCCAAGCGAGGGGAGCATAAGAAAGAGAGCCGAGTGTAGAGACCGGTACAAGATATACCGGACGGCAAGCAAAACAGCAAGGAAACAGGGAAGAAAACGAATACAGGATCCAAATGGAGGAACCACGGAAAGGGGGATACACAGCGTTACCTTCGAGCCGGGAGAGAGCAGAGAAGGTGCAACGCGAGGAACACTGCACTGAGCTGTCAACAAAAGGATGTCGGCAGCCATCTTAGAAAAACACTAGAACGGTGATTCCAGACGGCCGTCGAACGTAGTGGGACCTGTCAATGGGGTCTCCACAAATCAAAGAAGCGCCGCCCGACAGAAGTCATGACAGTTATAGCCATCCATGTAAAGCTCAGAGCAGGCTTCAGGAAATTTCAGGCAACCAGGTCTCCAGAAACACAGATCAAAACCTCCCCTCGTTTAAGAGTTCCCGTATTTCCACCCCGCTTTCCTGTCTAGGGAACATGGCAGCCTGGAGCCTTGGGAATGGGTACAATGAGATTTGCTGTAATCTCTTGTGGACATCTCCAAATCCCAGTAAAATCTCTTTTCTGCATGGTGAGCTGGTCTGAGCTCAGGAATAGTATTACTTGGTCTTTTTGTTCTGGCAGTCGCCCTGTGTCAAAGTGCTCCGGGCACAGCTCAAGAGCGGTGGTATAAAACTCAGTAACATCAGCACATTTATTTATTTTTGCTAAGTCTTGGCCAAAATATTTCTGTGTTTATAATGTGGGCTTTCAGATTCATGTAAGGAAACACAGTAATGCCGGGTTTCCGTTTGCTTCAATCAGGTGACCTTTTAGATGACTATGTCTGGCAGTCCCTGATTGGACTTCTGTCACGCCATTCATAGCAGGATGGGAGAGGTGCACTGGAAAGGGGCGGAGTAGGCAGATTGGACATCAAGCAAAGTATAATATCTTCCGGGGCTTGTCCCCGGCCGGTTCAAGGCATGGGTGCGGATATTTTCTTTTTCTGGGTCCGTGCTTCCAAGCTGAGTTCACAGTGCTGTGTGTGCAGGGAGATTTAATACAAATAAATATGCTGATGAAGCTGGAATGTGCTTTGTTTCATGAAGTTGGAATGGCGTATTGTAAACATGTAACACTCGCCTTAAATGCTTACTTTCAGAGAGTATGCTTACTGTGCAGAGTCCTCAAACTGTTCCACGTCAGATTGATTGGCTCATTCAGTCCTGGCTTTTGCTTTGCACTCTGGGACTTGCAGTGCCTTCTTTTGAATTGTCTCACGATGTAATAATAGTTTTAATACATGAGACAGTGCAGAAAGATCGTAGCATAAGGGCTCGATCATAGTGCGCCTGGGGGCGAGTGTGTAACTCACGAGGACAGCTTTTAGTGCTTCCCAGAATTACTGAAATTAGCGAATGGTAGAATGGTGGGTTGGAATTGTGCTCATGGGTACCCTGGATGCATGGAGACTGATTGTCTACAGATGTTGGATGTTAAGGTAACCTGCCAGACCCCAGACAATACACACAGGCAGCTGCCAGATGTGAGAGAGGCCTGGGTGCACTGTGTTTAAGATGAATGTAGTCAATGCAGTGAATGTGGCGGGCTTCTTAAACAGAACCAAAAGAGGTACCCACGCTATTGACAGTCCTGATTTCTGTCAGTTATTTTAGTTAAATCTCCATAATAATGTGAGGAATGTGCTTTCAGAGAAAGTCACGGAGGGTAAACCAAAGAAAACGTCTAAAGAGTACAGAAAATAGACTTATTATTCAGAACACATTTTTTGTTATTCAAATTTTCACAAAAGTTAAATGAAGGTATTGAAAAGAAGAAAAAGACATACAACATAACATTCATCATATATACATAAATTCACAAAGAACAATATTTTCATCAAAACGCAATTTTGGATAGTTTTAAATGACTTGGATTGCTGAGACTATCCTAGCAGGATGCAAGTTGTTCCTACAACATAGGTACTACTAGGGTGTGTTAAAAATTACCCTGGTAGGTAAAAAGAGAAATGTATTCAATCAACTAAGTTTGTGTGGTTATCTGCCAATGTGTAGGAGAGATCATAGACTTGTTCCCGAAGTACTTCCAATCAAAAAGGGACCAAAACACATGGATAACACGTTTCGGCGTGCCAAACGGGCATCAATAGTAAAGGCCTACCTCAGGGCAGGGATTATGTAGTGTAGTAGTTTCACCCTAAAGGGGGCAGAGAGAAATGGGACATATTTTATACAAACAGTACTCTATTAAACAAATTCTAAGGAATGTCTAAGTTTGTGGACTGCTGTCACGAAATCACGGATCACTCCCCCTGTAGACATATTAGGGACAGGGGGGAATCCGTGGGGCTACTTTCCCAGTGTATTAGGATTCTTGCACTGTAACTCGGTACAGCCGAATGGAAAGAGAACCTGGACCAAGGCTCTAAATCGCTGTGCAGAAGTACAACAACTGTAGAGGCAAAAACAGAAAGAAAGAGGGAGGCCTCAGGTATGTGGAAAAGGATCAGGGTGTAACAGATTCAGGTTACTGCAAACGAACATGGACAGGTAATGTGTGAGTGACTGCGCACAGGGCAAACTGTGCCTGTTAGAGATGCACACAGAAGGACGTGGACTGAGACAAGGAAAGAATGGAATACCGTAGTAGCAAACAGGGTGAATAAAGTTGAGTTGAGAGCCAGCAGACACAATAGCAGGGTGGATTCGAACACCACAGAACCAAGGGCAAGGAAAAGAAGGGCGGATAGCGCCGGCACCGCAACGCAAGAGGAGAGGGTGCTCGTGCAGGTAAAAATTGGCGCATGTGAAGCACACCGAAAGAGTGGATATAGGTAATGGGGTGTGCAGAAATTTGAAAAAGGATTACCTGCTTGTCAAGTTCCTGTTGGGACTGGACTAAAGGGACTGGACTGGAAACAGGGCAGTCAATGCTTGGGTTGAAAAAACGGGGACCAAATCCAACGGCACAGTGGGCACTGTGAAGAAGATACAATCAAACGGAGAACAGGTGGGAGAAGAAAATTATATACCAAATAATTCGTTAGGGAAAGCGACATGTAGGCAAATGTCATAATTGCAAAATTTTTAATGAAAATGGCAACTGAAAATGCCACAGAAACGGGGGCCCTAGGTAGGATCTGCACACACTCGCTTACCTGTACACACACTCAATGGCGGTGTCTCATTGAGAGGGACTCATGAAGCTGGAGCAGGCGATGGGAGGAGAAAAACGCTGCGTCATGCTGCGGTGAGCATTGCTGTGAAACCCTCACAGGACGAGCAGCTGAGGCTTGTTAAAGCCGGCTAGCAAGTCGCAGGAGGGTTGTCATGGCAACCTCGCTCCAGGCAAAGGGAGCGGGGGGTGTCCGGCGCCTGGGGCTGAGGAGCCAATGGGATGGAAGGCGGGGCATCTGCCTAAAATGTAAACACAGCCCTGGAAGGAAGACGGGCCGTGCTGCTGCTGCAAATGACAACGGGTTGGGATAAGAATGAAACTGTGAAGGGAGCTGAAACACAGGGTCAGACAGGCCATGATCCCTAGGAATAGGGTAATAAAAGACGCCGCAATGGGGGGGCGGCAGGGAAGGAGGCTGCCGCGTCATACACGAGAATGACCCAGTAAAGGAAAGCCGCCGGACGAACAGCTAAAAAAGTAGTGGAGCCGGTTTGTAAGTTACAGAAAAAGATGTCATGGCAAGCTGGCTCCAGGGAAAAACGGAGGAGCCGAGATGTGTCAGACGTCAGGGCACGAGGCGGTAGGAAAAATGGCAGGGCGCTGGATAATGGGGCAGGAGATAAAGCACCTGCCACGTGTGTGAGCACAGCCATCGTGGGTAACAGGCCGTGTTGTTGCTGAAAATGGCAGCAAGAACTAGTGCGTCGCAGGGGCGGCAGTCCCTTGCACATAGGTCACCGGTGGGTGACAATGGCAGACATAGGTGGAAACAAGGGCTTGATCAAAAGACAAGATTGAGCCTGTGTGCATCTAATCACGGCCCCGGAAGGGTCATATTGGAGGTATGAATTCCTCATTAAGGCCATTGTGGAAGCTGTCAAGGCGGTGGATCCATCTGGCTTCTTTTGATAGAAGACTCGTAAAGGCATTAGAGGAGTGGACAACTATGTCTACAATCCACCAGATAATGTCGTCAACTGAGTGGTGAAGTTCTACATAATGGCATACAAGAGGTGCACTCATGATCTTACACCGAATCCTAGAACGATGTTCACAGATTCTGATGTGGGCAGCACGCATTGTCTGGCCCACATATCTGAGGCCACAAGGGCACTCTATGACGTACACCACTTGTTTGCTTTTGCAATTCGTTAGGTTACGAAGGGTCCATGGTCTTCCACTTACCACAAACTCTTTTGTTTTTCTTGTAAATTTGCAGGCTGTGCAGTTACCACACGCAAAATGGCCCACAGCACTCCTCGGGTCCAATAGGCCCACTCTAGGTGCAGGTTTAACAAATCTGGAGTGCACAAGGTGGTCTCTTAAGTTCTTACCACGTTTGAAGGCAAATCTGAGAACTGGCTCATCCTGAAGATAAAGTCGAGTCAGGGGCCAGTATTTAGAAATGAGTTTTCGTATTTTTAGAGAGTGAGTACCGTGTGTATTAACACAGGTGGTCCTAGGGCGAGTGTCCGAGGTTTTTGTTTCAGGTTCCAATAGGGCCTCCCTGTTGTAAAATCTGGCACATTTTTTCGAGTTAGATATAATGTGGCGTGGATAACCTCTTTGGGTCAATCTGCTATCTAGATCCTGTGCATGTTTGTAAAAGTCTTCAATGTCAGATCAGTTTTGTCTAATTCTTAGAAACTGACCAAACGGGAGGTTCTCTCTAAGATGTCTTGGATGGTCGCTGGAAAAATGAAGAAGGGTGTTCCTATCGCTTGGTTTACGGAAAAGGTTGAATGTGGAGGGCATCAAAGGGAAGAGGAACAGGGTTTATAAAGTGCCATTCTTGCATGGAAATGTGCTGGGGTTCGAGCAGGGGTGTTGCTAGGTCTGGAAAAGATCTGGGGCTATGCTGATGTTGGGACTGTCGGGGCTGGGGGCTAGCTAGCCTTTTGGTCTTTTGACCCTGAGCTTCTATCTGGGGCTACAACCAAGAGACCCGGGACTATAGCCCCCTCAGGCACCCCTTATCAATGCCTCAGGCTCCGAGTGTAGTAGGAATGCAAAGGAAACATTTACTATGAAAAAGGTTTACATTAAAGTAGCCAGAAACTCTCACTGTTCTGCCAGATTCCACACGAACCCCCAGTAGAGTAGAGGTTCATGGGATGAAATGGTTATTGAGGGTATAACAGCCCACAAAGAAGACTAGATAGAAGACCTTTTCACTGTTAGAGAATTGACTTGACAGTAAAGGGTGTAAACTAATGCAAGGCAAGCTAGCTAAATCAAAGGTAATGTTCATTTAAGGAAAGACTGGAGGGAAACTGTCCAGTTTTCAGTCTTACCATTTAGGTGGTTCCCTGAGTTCTGAACCCTGTGGTTTAGAAAGTGAAAACCTGCTTACTGATCTCATTGCAGTCCTCGGACCCCATAATGGAAGAAGTAACCACCTTGGTCTGGGACTCAGGAGGAAGGAATGGCAAAATGTTCTTTAGTACTTTGAGCTTAGCAAAGCCTATTTGACATACAGAGGAAATGTGCGTGTCTCTAGAGCCACTAGAAAGAAGTTTGATTGCAAGACTCTTTACAGCTTCCACAGGCGGAGGTCAATGTCCCAAAGAGGGAGGCCAGTAATCTGCACTCCACAGGCACCCGGACGTAGGGGGACCCACCACCAACACCTCCGATTTGTCACCATTGAGTTTAATCCAATTCGAGGCCATCCAATCCCCAATGGTAGACAAACATTTCCACAACTTAGAGGGAGGATCCGACCCTGGGGTATTTATACGAAAATATATCTGTTTATCGGCTCCCCAGCTGAGAAGCGCACCCCCTGGTCAGCAATAAGGTCTGCCAGCGGACACAGGTACAATAAAAGCGGGGACAGGGCAATTGCATATTTAAGTAACTTTGGGTCTCGCCCTAAATTACTAGGGGATTCCAGACTTGGACCCCTTGCTCACTATTCTTAGAGAGGCACAGCTCCTCCCTACTGATGAGGTCCAACCAGACCGAAACACGTGTCTGGGGATACTGCTGGTACTCTTGTTCAGAGGAGAATTGCCTAGCATTTCAGTGCTGGACTGCCCCAGGGCAGGACAAAGACCGATATGTTTGGGATATTTTTTCTCTGTGAAAGATAGTGAGCTAAAGACTCTGGGTAAGTCTCTCGCAACCAGGACTAATGTCTGGCAGAGAGACTCCCAGGACCCCCTTGTCAATTTGCATATTTAAGTAACTTTGGGTCTCACCCTAAGTTACTAGGGGAATCCAGACGTGGACCCCTTGCTCACTATTCCTAGAGAGGCACAGCTCATCCCTACTGATGAGGTCCAACCAGACCGAAACACGTGTCTGGGGATGCTGTTGGTACTCTTGTTCAGAGGAGAATTGCCTAGCATTTCAGTGCTGGACTGCCCCAGGGCAGGACAAAGACTGATATGTTTGGGATATTTCTTCTCTGTGAAAGATAGTGAGCTAAAGACTCTGGGTAAGTCTCTCGCAACCAGGACTAATGTCTGGCAGAGAGACTCCCAGGACCCCCCTTGTCATTTTGCAGAGCCCTTAGGAAGCCTGCATGTCAGTGTCACAGGAGATTTAAATGGAGACAGCAACACTGTCTGAAACTAGTCAGACAAAAACGATCTGAACCGTTGGAGCGGGGGGTGGACCTGCAGACTCAATTCTCTTCAAACTTTGCAGTAGAATTTCGTGGTCAATGGTATCAAAAGCCGCAGAGAGGTCCAGCAGACTCAAAACTCTGACCTCTCTGCGATCCTGAAACAAAACGATGTCATCCAAAATGGAAATCATTACAGACTTGCTGCCCATATGAGGGCGAACGCCCGTTTGAAACCAATTAAGAAGACCATTGGATTCTAAAAACCTGGAAAATTGGGAGGCCACAATAGCCCCCATCAACTTCATGAGTACAGGGAGAAGGGAGAGAGGCTGATAGTTCTCCGCCAGATAGGGGTCAGTGTGAGCCAATGGTAGGTTTAAGTGAAGAGGGGATCATCTCAGTCGTGAATGAATGATGCAAAGCAGTCTTAAATAAAGCGATGGCCTCATCAGGAAGAGCTTGGATGGCATGCAAAGGGATTGGGTCAATGGGAGAAGCCACCTAAGTTTTAAAAGAGAGGTAGAGACCATTTTGCTAGTCACTGGTTCAAACTGAAAATAACTAATCGGGTTCTTTCCCGTCAGGGGTTTCTCCGAAGTATGAGAAATTGAGGCGAAAGCCTGGCGAACCCAATGGAATACCGAATATTGTGAATCTTTTCAACAAAGAAAGAGCCAATATGATCACACTCGGCCTGTGTGCACAGAGTGCCTTCTGGGGCAGGGGAAGTAGTGAAAAGCTCTCTTGCCACTCAGAATAATTCACGAGCAGAACAGGAAGCTGTTCTGATCAGCATTAAAATGAGATTTGGCAGCTTTGGTTACTTCTTCCATTATGGAGTCCGTAGACTCCTGTAATGGCACCTACTTGGGTCAACTTGCCTTCTTGCTCCAATGCCTGCATGTTCTGCAGAACTCTGCGGCTTGCTTGGCCCTTGGAGCCCAGAGGCTGTCCCATCCTTTGTCCTTGCTCTGCCAGCTGCAACAGCTCCCCATTGAGAGCCGGATTAAGTTCAAGGTATTGTGCCTAGTTCATCGTGCTATATTCAACCCTGGAGCAGAATTTCTGCATTCCACGTTGAACCTGTTCAAGCCTGCTAGAACCCTGCGGTCCATGTCACAAGTTCTATGGAATATTCCAAGTGACTGCAGGGCTCGAGCCGGTGGCCGATCTTTTTCAGTTTTGGCCCCTACTCTCTGGAACTCTCTCCCTCTGTTTCTGCGAGAGTTTACTGATCCCTTTCAGTATCGCAGAAATTTGAAAACCTATCTTTTCTGATTTCTAATTGGACCGTTTAGCTGTTTTCT
Organism: Ambystoma mexicanum; assembly: GCF_040938575.1. Classification (NCBI taxonomy): domain Eukaryota; kingdom Metazoa; phylum Chordata; class Amphibia; order Caudata; family Ambystomatidae; genus Ambystoma; species Ambystoma mexicanum. The sequence continues at coordinate 233,913,955 of NC_090922.1, read as the reverse complement.
TTCTCTCTATCTTTGCTGCTAGCACCTAGATGCCGTTTGGCCATAGGTTGCGCTTTGTAAATGTTTATACAATACAATGCAATTGCAGGGGGATATCCTTTATTAGCACCCACGGGAGAGCATATGACCAATTAAGTCTTCAGAAACGTGGGCAGAATCCATCAGTGACCACCCATGTTCCCTCAGCCACCTGTTGCCTCCCGATATATATATATATATATATATATATTTGTTTCAGCCCACAGGCCTCTTGCTCCATGTGCCTTTCCTCTTTGTGACAAGTGCCCTCCCTACAGAATCCCAAACCCCTGCCTCCCCCTTCCTCACCCCACCTGACTTACCAGCTCTCGCCAGTCTCCGTCCTGCACTCCGTTTCAATAGGCGCCATGGAAATTGAAAAGGGACTTAGTCCCTTTAATATTTTATATGGTGGCCATTTTTGTTTCTATTTTTTTAAGGGAACTGTGGCTGTCCTAAAATGTGCAGAACCAATTTCCCTTAAAAAAAGGTTGTAAGTAAACCATGATTTGCACCCCGGCGGGAGCTCTGGGGTGCTAATAGCGATGGCGAACAGGATGGTAACAGCCCTCAGCTCTTGCAGAGGCCCTCACTTTGCTGGGGCCTAAGGCTCAAGCTGGCAGCCACTTTCGGCCCTGTCTGCCCCCCAAAGAGGGAGTGATCACGATAGAGAGAAATAACGCAGAGTCTGGAAGAACGATAATAATATTAATAAGTACCAAACTATGTATAAACATGGCCTCTCAGCTCCATTTCTAGCCTCTGTTTAGTGGCAGAGGAGACATTCTCTTATCATTCAGCACACAGAGGGACACAATCGGTGAGTACACAGCAATTTTAGGACAACTATCGACATGTAGCCCATTTATATCGTTTCCAAACCGCAAAGAGTGCATTCGTTCAGGGACTAGCTACCAAGTATGGGATGCAGGCGTAGCTGCTACACACGTTACTAGCTAATACAGGAAATACACCTGTTGGTGAATAACACCTGTATGTTTGATGCTATAATTTTAGCTGTCAAAGGACACAGAGGTGCAGTGGACATTAAAGTATAAAAGAGATTATGGAAGATACCCGTGGGCATTAAGTGAACACTCTAGCCCAAATGAAATGCATTGATTCCGCCCAAAACTTTGTAAGGGATGCTGGCATATATTGCGGGCACAGTATAATGAATGTGTTTAACAGTTGCAATGGTGGCATACATTGTGGGCATAGTCATCCTAAAACATGTGTAAAATGCCCATGTGTGGTGTTGGGGACCTGGCCTCTATTGGATTCTTTTTCATGTGATATCTAAGGACAGAACATGTTTACGGCTTTTTCTCACAAATAGTGCTATAAAATGCACCATTTCAATGAATTCTTATAGAAATATCACTGGTCTTCCCCCTAGCCCTGCCCCTTGGTATTATTGGTCCCTCACACTATTTCCTGGGTAGAAATTAATGCCTCGTCAATCAAAAGATTCACCAGGCACCACTGACCAAGAATCATTTAGAATGCTGTTGCTTGCTCAGGAGTCACCAGCCTCACCCACCCGGCAGTGATGTGCCACTGTGTCGGCATTGCGAACAACGGATACCCCTGCACAGGGCTGCAGGTGGAATGAGCAGCTGAAAAGCAGCCATCACTCTTCTCGTAAAGGCACACTCCGGAAACAGGGATGGCGGCTGTTGCTGAAAGTGTCATGATCCGCCGCGGCTGGCGTGCTTGGAGCCGATGGCGTTGGAGCGGCCATTAGCGGTTCCGCCACGTCTCCGTGCAACGCACGGTCACGGTCTAGTCTTCCGGCCGGCTGCCGGGAGGTGATCGCTTATTAGCCGCTCCTACCCGGAAGTCTGCGCGTTGCAATCTACTCGCGTCAGGCTTTCGGGTTGAAGCGCTAGTAAGTTTTCTCTCCCTCTGTGTGTTGCTCGGCGCCTTTTCTCGGTGCCGGAATTTCTCCCTTCTGCTTTCCCCCTTCCTTTGGGTTTTTCCTTCTGTCCTTGGTCCCGCAGGCTCGCGTCAGGTTTAGCAGGGAGCTCAGCATTTTCCTCCTTCGCCTCCAGTTTTCACTCCCTTTCGCACTTCAGTATTTCTTGCGTCTGCTCTCAGGTTCGCCAGCCCTCGTATCTCTGCCTGCCTCTTCCACCCGGCTTCTCAGACAAGGACTCACCTTCTGCCGATCCCATCTCAGTACTTCACCTAGGGGTTTTTTATGCCTACGGCTTTTTCCCCGCTGGTCTGAACCGGAGGAGGGGCCCCCCCCAGATCTTCTATTCAGAAGTCAGGGTGGCTTCCCTTTGGGGCAGATCCTTTCCACAAAAAAAAGGAAAGAGGAAAGAAGAGCTGTGGAAGAAACGGTTCGGGGGAACCCTACATTCGGAACTCACAGGTGAGGAGGTGGGGGATTGGAGTGAATCGGAAGGGGCGAAGGAAACACCGGAAGTTGACAGATTGCAATGCCAAAAGATTCAGATGGCTACCCCGGAACAGTTACAAGAGTTGGTAGCCGCGGTTCAGGCTATGAACACAGAACTACAGAACGTAAAATCTGAGAATGCCACCCTGAAGCAATTGTTCACTCACCGAGAAGCACGGGAGTTTGATTTACCTCCCATGGCCTTGTCCTCCGGCAAGTTTGATGGAGCCCCTAAACATTTGAAGGAATTTTTGGAAGCATGCTCTGTCCATTTTGCCTTTCGTCCACAAACCTATTCCACAGACCACATAAAAGTGGGATTTATGGTGTCTAATATGACAAGCAATGCCCTGGCTTGGGCTACACCTCTTGTCACATCCAACGACCCAGTTCTTCGGAATTATGATGCCTTCTTGACTGTGCTGAAACAGACATTCGAACAGCCCGACATAACACTTGTAGCGGCTGAACAGCTACTCGAAGTACAGCAGGGATCCAGCGACCTGCTTTCCTACATTTCCTCGTTTAAACGGTTGTCTACAGAAGCAGGGTGGCCGGAACGGGTTCAGTATACCCTCTTTCGTCGAGGTCTTAGGGAGGAACTCAAGGATGAGCTGGCTCGCATAGCTCGACCCACAACCTTATCAGACCTCATGTCGATAGTTCTGCAGATAGAATATAGACTCTCTGAACGAAAGGCGGAAAGGAGGAAGCAAAGGACCTCAGTCACCCATCCCGCTGGAGCCTCCTCTCTACCTTCCGTCCCATACTTGTGCCACAAGGAAGAACCAATGCAGATCGGAACAGCTCGGCCTCCGTTGACACCAGAGGAAAGAAGACGACGGAGAGAATCTGGCCTATGCATGTACTGCGGATCTAATACCCATCTATTAAGAAATTGCCCAGCTGTACCACCTAGACGGGCGGGAAACGATCAACCTCGGACCTAAAGGGGACCAGTGTCCGAGGTCTAAACTTTAGTCCCTATGTTTCTGTTACCGTATCGCCCCAAGTTCCAGCAATGGATGCGCGTCTCATGGTAGTAGCTATCCAGTTGAAGATAAGACACGTGGACCTTACCACTATGGCTTTGCTTGATTGCGGGGCCGCGGGGGTGTTCATGGACACTGTATGGGCCAACCAGCAAGGTCTCATCCTCTTGCAACGTGAAGACACTCAGAAGGTGGAAGGGGTGGATGGCACCCCACTCTCCTCCGGACCAATCACTCAGTCCACGGAATTCCTAACTGCAACCATCCTTCAGCATTCCGAACTGATACAATTCGATCTCATCAGAGCGGCTCATTTCCCTATTATTCTCGGGATTCCATGGTTCAGGAGACACAATCCAACTATAGACTGGAACCGTAACACTATGACTTTCGAGTCAGACTTTTGTAGACAGAAATGTCTCGTTCAGCCGCAGGCCGACACTGTGCAAATCATTACTTCTGAAGATAAGAACATTTGCACTGTGTGTCGGATCCCCCCAGAATTGTCGGAATACCAAGAAGTGTTCAAGGAAACTCCGGTCCTGGACCTGCCTCCTCACCGGCCAGAAGACTGCGCCATAGAGCTGATCCCAGATGCTCTAGTACCCTTTGGGCGCATGTTTTCGTTATCCATGACAGAGAAGAGGGCCCTTCGTACCTATTTGGACGCTCATTTGACTAATAGGCTTATTCAACCTTCACGGTCTCCTGCGGGAGCCTCGTTATTTTTTATACCCAAACGGGATTCTCAGGAACTAAGACCGTGTATAGACTACCGTGGCCTTAATAAAGTCACTATCCGGGATCGCTACCCTATGCCGCTTATTTCAGACATTCTTGAGGCCGTACAAAACGCCTCGGTCTTCTCCAAATTGGATTTACGAAGCGCCTACCATCTCCTCCGTATCAAAGAAGGGGATGAATGGAAGACGGCGTTCCGAACACCTTTTGGTCTGTATGAGTATAGGGTTATGCCCTTCGGACTCGTTAATGCACCAGCCGTTTTCCAGCGCTTTATGGACCGTCTATTCTCGGATTTACTCTTTCTGAATACCATCGTTTACCTGGATGACATCCTAGTGTTCTCAACCTCTCATCAAGAACATACTCAGCACTTGAAGACAGTTCTCAACCGTCTTCGTTCTCATCACTTAAAGGTCAAAACAGAGAAATGTCTCTTTAAAGTCTCGTCCGTGCCATATTTAGGGTACATCCTTTCCTCTGAAGGCATCACGATGGATCCCAGGAAGGTGTCGGCTATCCTGGACTGGCCAGCTCCTACTTCCCTTAAGGAGGTTCAGCGCTTCCTAGGTTTGGCGAATTTTTATAGGAAGTTCATAGGTCAGTTCTCACAAATTGTTCTACCCATCACCGCCCTTCTCAAGAAGGAATCACGACCTTTTCTCTGGACAGAACATGCGGACCAAGCCTTTTTTACACTCAAAGAGAGGTTCTGTACTGCTCCGATCTTAAGTCAGCCTGATCAAACCAAACCTTTCATCGTAGAAGCAGACGCATCAGCGAGGGCCCTAGGAGCGGTTCTTCTACAGACTAAAGACGGGAAGGAACATCCTGTGGCTTACCTCTCAAAAACCCTCACTATCAGTCAGAAGAATTATTCGGTGATCGAGAAGGAATTATTGGCATTGAAGGCTGCTTGCGAGGAATGGAGACACCTACTACAAGGAAGCCTACATCCTTTCACTTTACGCACGGATCATAAAAACCTACGGATCCTCAGGAACCTGGAATGTGTAAACTCTCGACAAGCTCGTTGGGCTCATTTCTTTAGTCATTACGATTTCATCATTACCTACATACCTGGAACCTTGAATGGTTTGGCAGATGCGTTATCTAGGCGCAACGTCCCCGATCTACTACCAGAACCCACACCTGGGTTTATGTTTCCTAGGAACCGTCTCGTGGGTATGATCTCCGCCTTTCTCCAAGAGGTCAGAACGGATACTACGTCTGAAACAGAGACTCTGATGCCTCGGAACCAACAACACCAGGTCCGATGGTCAGATGGTCTATTGCTGGTCGGTCAGAAATTGTTCATCCCCACCAAGACCCTACAATCTGGGATCCTACATTGGGGCCACGACCATGTGACAGCAGGTCATCGAGGGATCAAGGGTACCCTAGATCTTATTTCCCGATCCTTTTTCTGGCCCACTCTTGCCCAAATGTCAAGAGACATTGTAGAGCTTGTTTGACCTGTGCCAAGAACAAAAATCCAACTCATAAACCTTATGGCCTCCTCGAACAATCGGAGACCCCTGTACAACCGTGGTCCCATATTTCTACAGATTTTATTGTAGATCTACCTCCGTCTCAGGGTTGTACCTGTCTGATGGTTACTATAGATTCTTTTACCAAAATGGCTCATTTCTCCCCTCTAACCGGAGTGCCATCTGCCTCGGTCATGGCGGAAGTTTTTCTTAGGGATATTTTCAAGTTACATGGGTTACCTGAGAAGATTACCAGTGATCGAGGAAGTCAGTATACCTCTCGATTTTGGGCGGCTCTATGTCAGCGTTTGGGAATCGAACGTGCCCTTTCCTCGGGGTTTCATCCGCAGATAAACGGGCAGACGGAGAGACTTAATGCCTCACTCGAACAATATCTCAGATGTTATGTTAACAGGGTACAAGATAACTGGGTATCCCTCCTACCTACTGCGGAATTTGCATATAATAACTCCTTGCACTCAGCCACAGGTTTTAGTCCTTTTTTTTGCACTTATGGCATACATCCACGAGGACTGCTTCCCTCTTTCAAATCCTTTTCCAATATACCTACGCTTGAATCCCATTTAGCTGAGATAACCACCGCACACAAGACTGCTCATCAAAGTCTGCTACAATCCCGCAGTAGGTATAAGGAGCAGTCAGATCGATCTCGCCTTCCTTGTCCCGAGTGGAAGGTAGGAGACAGAGTATGGCTGTCCACCAAATATTTACCACGATGGGTTCATCCGAACAAACTTACTCCCCGATTTCTGGGTCCATTTAAGATTGTCAAGCAGATAAATCCGGTGGCCTTTAGACTACAACTCCCCAGAAATATGCACCGGATTCATCCTGTATTTCACTCTTCCTTGCTCCGACCGGTGGATTCTGGTACTCCTTGCAAACGAAAACTAACCTTACCTGTAGCCCAACCACCTTTCCCCGAGGAATACGAAGTTTCAAGTATTCTAGATTCCAGGTATCGACGAGGGCGTCTTTAGTATTTGGTCGCCTGGAAAGGGTTCCCCCATTCTGAGGACTCTTGGGAGCCTGGTTCTTACGTACATGCACCCAGGCTGACTCGGCGGTTTCACCGACTCCACCCGGGTAAGCCGGGGGGTGTGGGCCGTGGAGGGGGGCATGCTGTCATGATCCGCCGCGGCTGGCGTGCTTGGAGCCGATGGCGTTGGAGCGGCCATTAGCGGTTCCGCCACGCACGGTCACGGTCTAGTCTTCCGGCCGGCTGCCGGGAGGTGATCGCTTATTAGCCGCTCCTACCCGGAAGTCTGCGCGTTGCAACCTACTCGCGTCAGGCTTTCGGGTTGAAGCGCTAGTAAGTTTTCTCTCCCTCTGTGTGTTGCTCGGCGCCTTTTCTCGGTGCCGGAATTTCTCCCTTCTGCTTTCCCCCTTCCTTTGGGTTTTTCCTTCTGTCCTTGGTCCCGCAGGCTCGCGTCAGGTTTAGCAGGGAGCTCAGCATTTTCCTCCTTCGCCTCCAGTTTTCACTCCCTTTCGCACTTCAGTATTTCTTGCGTCTGCTCTCAGGTTCGCCAGCCCTCGTATCTCTGCCTGCCTCTTCCACCCGGCTTCTCAGACAAGGACTCACCTTCTGCCGATCCCATCTCAGTACTTCACCTAGGGGTTTTTTATGCCTACGGCTTTTTCCCCGCTGGTCTGAACCGGAGGAGGGCCCCCCCCCCAGATCTTCTATTCAGAAGTCAGGGTGGCTTCCCTTTGGGGCAGATCCTTTCCACAAAAAAAAGGAAAGAGGAAAGAAGAGCTGTGGAAGAAACGGTTCGGGGGAACCCTACATTCGGAACTCACAGGTGAGGAGGTGGGGGATTGGAGTGAATCGGAAGGGGCGAAGGAAACACCGGAAGTTGACAGAAAGACCCTCATGTATCCAATTGCTTTACACTACAGCCTTTCATTAAGTTAGCCATCACTCTGGTGTAATCAGATGTCCCGGTTTTGCCGGGGCAGTCTGGGGAAATCACCCTCCGTCCCGGGGTCCCGGGAGTTTTTTCCATTTTGGAAACCCCATCCCGGGTTTGCAAGGTTCGGTGGCTACGATCCCGGTTTTTGCCGGGACCCGATTTTGAAATTCTGAAATTGGGTCCCGGCGCGACTCTTCCTGCGTGAAATGCTTTTCACACCCCCATTTCCTCCCACTTTCCTCCCCGGTGCTCTCCTCCAGTGAGAGGAGTGTGCCTGTGAGCACACGCCCTCCCCGCTTCCCCCTCCGCAACAGGCCAGAGACATAGTAGAAGGACTACATTTCTATTTGTATTTACGTTCGTCCTACTTCTATGCCTGTGTCTATGACCTGCCTCATTTTATTTTTATGTGGTCACCCTACATCACTCCCTTCGGACGCTGTGTTTCCAACTGCGGGGATGCTGCATGGTAAACTCTGCGTTCACAGCTTTGTTGTGGGCTTTACATTGTTGTTTTCACACATAGGGCCTCATTACGAGTCCGGCGGTAACCGAGGCGGTAAAACCACCTGGTTACCGCCGGACTTGTATTACCATTCCGCCTCCGTGATTCCCGGAATTACCGGGGCATTACAATCCCGGTTTTCCGGGAATCACGGAGGCGGAATGGTGTTAATCCCCATTCCCATTGAGTCCTATGGGACTCAATGGGAATGGGGATCATGGAAACACCGGCAGCATCTCGTAATGCTGCCGGTGTTTCCTCGTCCGCCTGCAGGCGGGCGGTGTTAAAATTTGCCAGGTCAAACCTAGCGGGAACATCACCTCCCGCCTGCAGGAGTCGGGATCAGGCGGTCCGGAAACAACGGTGGCGGCGGGTTTACCGCCACCGTTATTTCCGGACCGCCTGATTTGTAATGAGGCCCATACTATCTTCACTTTCCCATACATTTTCACATTCTCAAACTCATGTATCCATCCTTCATGCTTATCCAATAATCCATTCACACATCATTACACCCTCACACTAACATACATCCTTACACTTTCATTCATCCGCCTTCAAAATCTTTCACTCATCCTTCGACACCATACTTCCAGCCATGCACCTATCCTCATAATTATTCATTCATGCATTCTCCCTCACTCTCATTCATTCATTAATACTCACGTTCATATTCATTCGCCCCCCTGCACCCTCTCTCCACTGTCCACACATATCCTGTCTGCTTAGTTGTGCACGAACTCTGAACATATTTTCTCGAGTTGCACCACACTACAGCCCCAAACTGTTGTCCTTGCCAATACTTGTCGATCTTTTCTGCGAGGAGAGGACCATGGCTTACAATTCTCATTGCCATGAGCAATGGCTAATCTAAGTGTCATTTTAGCCTTTTGGGTGTGCTAGATAAATGATCACTCTTAGAATAATATTTGGAGCCAACCGTTTGCGGTGATTCAGGTAGTTTCTGGTTTTCTAGTTTGACTTTTGAATGTCCACTTTTGTTCATTTCTTTGTTGTGTATGCGTGTGTGTAGGGGTACTTTCATTATCATCACCAGTGGGAACAGAGCTATAACTGTGTGGGGGTTTATAATGTGGACGAAGTGAATCCTGTTTGTTTATTACTCGATTATGTTTCTTCAAACCTTGAGACTCTGGCATGATACCAGGACTATTTTATGTTTTGATCTTGAAATTTGCATTGTCACATAGTCTGGATTTTTTATTAATATCAGTAATTTTTTTTGTTTTTAATGTATCACTCGTTTATCTTTTAATGTTTTGTAAATGTTACACTTTTATGGGAACCGCCGAATAAAGCGATCTAACAGCAGCATTATTATTATTATTAGGTTTTTTGGTACTGCGCCTGCTCATTACCGTAGTGGCCTCAAAGCGTGTTCACCTTGTCCAATTTGAGGTGCGTTTAGTGATTAAGTCCCACCCTGGGGGGGCAGGACCTTGCTCTGCTTGGGGCGGATATGTAACATATGGGTGTATGAGGGGCTCAAGATGTGCTCGGGCTACCCTAAGTGTGGGAGAAAGGGTAGGATCAGAGAGGAGGTGTATGGGGGAATCCCCATTTAAATAAAATAAAATAAAAAGGTCCACATTCTCAAGAGTCGAACTTGAAGACCACCAGGGGTGTTGCTAGGTCTGGAAAAGATCCGGGGCTATTTTAATTTTGGACTGTCGGGACTGGGGGCTAGCTAGCCTTTTTGGTTGTTACCCCAGATCTTCACGGTGCTATAGCCCCCTCAGTGCCCCCCCACCCCCGCCACCTAGCAACTGTCCCACAAACTGTGGTCGATGGATTCGCATAGATCCGGAGCCAGCACTGTAATTGAATAATCCAGTCAGGCGTTTTGGGCAGTCACACTTAACAGAACCGCTTCTTAGGGATCCCAATTTTGGCACCCATGGATTGCTCCCAAGTCTGGCCCTGAGCCCCGGTTTCCATGTTCCATTGTTTCCTGACCCAGTTTCCCGTCGCACCTTTAGTTTGACACCAACACTCTGTGCACGGGCGCCACTGTTTACTTTTGGCGCCACCACACAGAACGTAGGCCTGTTGCTAAAATAAATGCTTTTTTAATGTTGCCAGTAGTCACTCACAGGCGGTGGCTTCTGCAATTTAAATTAAAGAAAGACTAGATATATAATCGAATACTCCTCTGCCCCTTTAACCAAGAACAGCGTATTCATGTTAAAAAGATCACATCCCTGCGCTTGAGCATAAGGCCGTCCTTCATCTCCACACTTTTTTGTGTGGGGGCGTTTCGGTCTTGAGTGACGCATTTCGACTGTCAAATGTTGATATTCATAAGCACACGTGCACGGAACCAAGCCCTGAAGATGATGCAGGGAGGAACCGCCAAATTACATTATTGTTGGCAGCTCCTCTCCCTAGCCCATGGAACACGTGTTGGGTCAGCCTATCGTGGTGGTTTAGCTTGCATTAGCAGGTTTGATTTATGACATTAGCTATTTTCGGGTGTTACTTGTATACTAATTTGCTTGCAGCTGAGTTTTAATGTTATGTATTTGGGTTTACATTTGGATCATGTTGCGGTATTTACGTTGAAAATAATTGGACTATATAATGAATCACTCAATGAAAGTTACTTTTGACTTGAAATATGTATGGTTGGTTCACAACATTAATATGAAACTCCCAATAAAGAGCTTCTTTCTTCAATTTGAAAAGAAAAAGATTTAAATAATAGAAGGGCACCACGACTTTTCTATTTCATATTAGTACTGGGGGGGGCAGCCTCCCAGCCAATAAGGAGGCTCGGAGTGGGGGCATTACCAGCAGTAATGCCCCCGCTGCGACCATCCTCATGGCTGGAGGCAGCCATCTTCCCTCGCCAGGGAATGAGGTAAGTCACGTCCCACTTCCCCTCTCCCCTCCCTCCTCCCCCATCCATAGAATTTCCTCCTGCCCCCCATCCCCACTTATCTTTGTTGAAGTCCATTTCGGGAGCGGACCCGCTGGGAACACTTCTGTACCCAGCGTGTCCGATTCAGATCTGCGACAGGCCATCATGAAAAGGAAGAAGGGACTACATGTAGTCCCTTCTTCCCTTCCATGGTGGCCATTTGTTTTGTTTACTTTTTTAATGGGCGCCATGGAAAGAGAAAAACTTTTTAAATTTTTTTTTCAATGGCTGCCATGGAAAGGGAAAACAGACTTCGTTTTCCCTTCCCTGGCGGCACATTTTTTTACATTTTCCTTTCTGTTCCAAAAACGCGGAGCATTTCGAGACAGAAAAAAAATACCTTTAGTACCCCGGTCCTATGAGCCAGGGTACTAATAGCAATAAGCCCCTCTCCACGGGGGAATTACTGAGTTACCTGACTGAGTAATGCCCCTGCAGCTCGGGGCTTGTTGCTTAAGTGTATTTAACAGAATTTGGGGTTGACCCATTCTTGGTCTTTCCTTATATTTATGATCAATGAGAACGGGGAAAAGCTCAAGTAGGAAGAGGCAGGGAGTCGCGGGAGAGAGACTGGTATGCTCAGCGAGAAGGTGGCAAGCCGAGGCGAGGGTGAGCATTGCTGAGTGGAACTCGTTTTGGGGCAAACATTCAGGGCACATTTCAGCTAATAATGCCTAGGATGCATGCAACCTGGATGGCTGGCTGCTCACCAACGATCTCAAAAAGGTGCTAAGTGTGTGATAACATCACCAACCCTTAGTCATTGTTTAATTATTGCGATGCATGATGTGAATACAAGTTCCAACCACAAAAAAACAATAAATGAATTTGCAGAAATCAGCTGGTGGTTTAAATTACTGTGTAACTGAGAATTGTTTAGTGATGTTCGAGTTGTGAGAAGTGAAGCGTGTTGGTTTATTATACAGGATGAGGCATAGACAGTTGTGAGCACTCTTCTTGGGCAAAATATATTACCTACAGTGGGATTTTTACTTTGCAATGTAAATGGCCCCACAGCTCACGCTAACTTCGTGATTATCTGCTGCAGGATATACGCCATTGCCAAGAGCAAACAAGACACGCTTGCCAGAACTCTGAGAGCAGCCCCTGCCATGTTATTTATGCAACGGTTATTGCCTCAGCCACTGGCCCGAGGTCTTCTTCCTTGTGGGGGACAGAGACCTGGTTTGATGGGGCCCGACCAACTGCTAGCACTGGGCCTGTAGCATTCCTTTTTCCGGCAGGGTAATGGATGCATGAAATTCACCCCATAGAAGACGAAACCAGGACCAGCTCTAGGTGAGGGATGGCGACCCCCTACCAGGCTATACACATATTTCCCCGGAAGATTTACACAGAGTTGACAAAAACAACAGCAGCATACAATTATAACACAGGACATTTTCAGAATTTCAGAAAACCGTATTTATTTTCTTTCTCTTTACAATGAGCACTAAGTAAATTAGTGTGTGTGTGTGTGATTTTCTTTTTTCTTTTCATCCTTCCTTTTCATTCCTCCGATGGTTCCTCTGCTTGACATTCATTTGGCTCCTCAATCAGCCGTAAAGCTGGTCTGAGATGACAGCTTTTCAACTGATTGATGTGTACCCATTTTCTTCTGTCTGTTCTCCTTTTGGGATGTGGATCTTGTAGGTAAGAGGTGGTATTTAATTTACAGTTTCAAAGGCACCACGCCAACATGGAAAAAATGTCTTCTCCTTTGCCTGATTCCTTTGAAAATTGTACCGGTAAACCTTGTCACCTTTTTCATACTCTTTCTTGGTGGTCTTTAGAGCATAATAGGTCTTTGTAATGTTGTTAATAGTTCATCTTGTATATAGTTCATGCTTGACTAACGTGACAGAGATGTAATACCATTCCAAATGGAACACTGCAATTGGACGTCATAGGAACCTGGAGGCTCAAGAATGTTTATGTTAGAATGTGTTGTCAGTTATGTGCCTCACCAGAGAAGGGAGCTGCAGACGAACCTTAGCCCTGATTAAAGACCTTGCCACCTTCCTCACAAGTGTGGATTATTGGACTACAATAGTCTTCCTTCCTCCAAACAACTTTTCTATGTTTCGCTGAGCATAAGCAAAAGCATGCTGGAGGTGCTTCCTTACATTTTCAATGTGCTCATGAGTAGTGGACGCATTTATCTGGCTCTGCTCCTCAGTTCTGTAGAGCAGATGCTGAGGGAACACAATTTTCCGGTGATCATGAGCTCAAATGAAGACCTCTTTGCTACCGAAGATGGTGTAGACCTAATAACCATTAGGACAAGCGGTAATCAGATTTCCCAACTGGTTCCAAAGTTTGCTATGAACTTCTTTAAGATATTCCCAATTGTCTTGTTGTAGCTCTCTAACCCCCCGCTCCCCTGCTTGAGGCCGGCTGGTAGCCAATGTATAGTTTTCTTTTTACCCCTAGAATCTCCCACATCTTCGCCATCACCTCACTAGTAAAATGACTTCCTCGATCTGACTCAACCCTTTGTGTGAGGCAAAACGAGAGATGTGGATGTGGTTGATCATTAGTGCAGCAGCTGTCTCTACCTTACAATTCCGGGCTGGTAGACATTCTACCCACTCAAGGTTTGGTGAGGATTCTCGACAATGAGGTGCTCACCTTGGATGAATGGGCAGTAATTTATTAACACCCACAGCGTTGACAGGAGTGCCTTCTCCCAATCTTTGCATTTTTCCTTCACAAAGGACAAAGGGCCTCATCACGAGTTGGGCGGTAGCTCTTAAATGCGGCGGTAACGCTATTGCTGCTGCATTAAAGAGCTGGCCCTATCTTGAGTCTGGCTGAAAATTGAGTTTTACCTCAAGCTTTTTGCTGGAGGTAAAAATCTAAATTTTCGGCCCGTTTTTGGCACAATTAGTGTAGCACTATTTGCGCTGGCGCTAATAGTGCCACCCCAAACTTTTGATACAACACCTCTGTTAGGCAAGTATCCGAGAACCCTGTCTCCAAGAAGAAATCCTTATTCCTTATGGGGTGAGCCAAGCAAAGAGCCTGGGAAAGGCTTCTTTTCAGTTGTTTAACTGCCTTGGCTTGTTCCGAACCCCACTCCACTTGACTCCGGCTTTTAATAAATTGACCAAGGGTCAAATGACCTCTGCATAGTCTTCAATGAACCTCTGACTATAATCAGTGAGTCCAAGAACTCTGGTCTTTTGATTTCAATAAGGCTTCCACCTTCGTCGCCTAGGGATTAAGACCCTCAGGGGTGATTTTGTGCCCTAAGAAGTTCACTTGGGTTTTACCCCACTGTGCCTTCTGAAAGGACAATTTTTCTCCGGCTTTCTGCAACTGTGTTAGAACATGGCACATTTCTGCTATATGTTTCTCCACAGTTTAGCTCTTGTTCAGAACATCATCTACATAGGCCAGTTTTGCCCTTTCATCCAAGTCGGGCTTAGCCTTATGTAGAAAGATGTTGAACTTATTGCCGGAGTTGATGTATCTAAAGAGGGTTCGGGCCCATGTATACTGCTCTGCTGCCATCCAAAGGTAAAGGCAAGCTTGTACTAGTCTTCCCTACTCACAGGTACCGTCCTGTAGCGGTTGCTTAGGTCAATGGCGGTGTACACCTTTGACCCTTGGATCTGTGCCAGCCCCTGATCAATGTAGGGAAGTGGCCACCTTGACATGTGGACCCGTTTGTTCAACTCCCTCAGGTCTGCACATAGTCTCCATTGGCCGTTTGGTTTGAGTATCCCCAGTACTGGGTTGTTGAAGATACTGTGGATAGGATGAATTATCCCACGGGATTCCAAATTCTTAATAATCTCTGTGAGCGACTTCATGGCTGCGAGAGGTAACCAGTATTGTTTCACAAATACTGGAGCTCTCTCGGGGACCGTTGGTATGGTGGTTCAATGAATGGATGTGCGTCCACAGTCATATGAGTCCACTGAAAAGATACCTTGGAATTCCAGGAAGACCTGCTTGGACCATTGTCTTTGCTCCTTGGTCTTGGAGGCATCAGCAAGATTCATCCTTTCCTCGACCATCTGCTTGAAGCCTGGAAAGCCCTCAGGTTTGTCAATTTCAGTGGTATCCTCCAGTTGGCTGGAGGGATCTCTTTTGATGGTGTTGACCTGGCCAGTAGGTTCTAGGTATTTGAAGTAGTGGTCCTTGACTCCGAACACTACCTCCTCTCTCCTGATGTCACAGGTCACCTCTTCCACCCCATAGGGGCCGGAAGAGTACACCATGAAATTCCCCCATGCCTAGTAAATATCTTTTCTGGAGGAATATCGTTGCTGATGTCGAACAGTCATTTGGGATTGGTCCCATAATTTCATTACCTAAATCAATAGAATAATGGTGGGCATCAAGCACCATTCCAATAAAGGTATCTGCGCCCAAAGTGATACTTTGAGAATCGCTGTTATCCACCAATATTTGAATGGTGTGATGTTCTAGGTGTACTTGAGGGGTCCGATTTAAATACAAACCTTGTTGTGGGAGATGGGAATTTAAATTTATATATGGGTCCTGATGTTTGAGGTTCTGTCCTTGCTTCATTTTGAGGGGAACAGTGATTTGTCGCCCCTGTCCTCAGATGGTAACCTCTTCCCGCACTTAAACTTCAACCGCATACAGCTGCAATTGAGCTGACTGGAATGCTTTTTTGCTGTTACCCCCCAGTCGTGATCCGGATTTATCATTAATTTGGTCCAAATTGATTGTGAATCGATTGAGAATGTCACTTCCTAAATAAAATGCCAGAAGGGACATCTCTCATGACCCACAATTATGCTCTATGCTTTTGTTGCCAATGGAAATTTTCAGCATTCACCTAGGCAGGTGATGTTTGGAATTTGGGGTTTCCAGACTTACGTCCCATTTGTCAATCAATTTACATGTGGGAATGGTCTGATCTTTTGGGAGTTTCCTGAATAATTATTCGCTGATGAAGCTCCTTCCATTATTCAGGCATACCCCGGTGAGCACCAGCTCTTCCCCCTCATTTTACTAAATGGGGAAAAACAACTGTTTGCCCTTTTTCTGAATGTCCGTCAGACTTTGTTTGACCGGGTTCTTCCTTGTCTGGTTTCACGGGACTCAATGTTTCTTCTGAGTTTGGACTGGTGTAAAATGATTTCAGGGTGTGCCCTTCCAGTGTGGATTGCCACCTAAAAATGGGAGGAATTTTGATTTTTAAGAAAGTAGTCACCAGTTTGTTCTCCTATAGAGATGACTGTGATGTCTGGGACTTGATTGTTCTTGAAATTGAATCAATTAAATGACAGGTATACTTCATGCTTACATAACAGGCACTCATTTTTTATTTTATAGGCCGGTTACTCTGGGTTCAGATGGCCTTGTTTATACAGTCGATCAGAGGTGATAACCTCCTCAGGAGATTGTTCCCCAGTAAACAAGGCGTGCCCTCTGGAGTCACGACTATCACTGGATGTTTTAGCTGGTGTTCCCAATTTCTAGTCCCAGATCCTCAGTCCCTTCAACGGAAATATAATTCCCGTCGACATATTGGAGTTGTCTGGGAAGTGGTTTGAGGGGAATTTGGTGACCCTCGCCCATCCTGAATTTAGTTGGTCAAAGGGCCTTTTGGACAGGAGGGTGGCTTGGGATCCAGTATCCATCAGAGCTGATAATTATCACTGACCCTGCACTCTTACCTCATAGATCCTGGTGGCTTGTTCAATCACCAAATCCAGGGTCCCATGCTCGTGAAAATCACGCACCAACTGAGTCGGGATGTATTTGGCGAGTGCATGGAAATATGTAGTTATGAACTCCCTACTATTTGTTTTCACCCGCCAGGAAGCCTGAGCAAATGTAGTCTGTATACAGCCTTATAGGCCTCCTGTGGGTTTCTGTGTGAGGAGAAATGTTTTAAAATGTCCACCTTATAGGTGAACCATTTAAAATGATTCTGGTCCTCCAGTCCCGAAAAGAAACTGGCATACTCAGGAGAGAACATCCATTTAGCAAATGCTATACAATTCACATCATTTCTGATGGGATTTGATAAGGAGAGATTTCTGGTTTGGGACCGCATCACACTCCGGAACTGAGTATTTTTTAAGTGGTTCCTGCGGAAGGAAGCCTGACTCATTCCAAAATGGAGTAAACTAACTAACTAACTAACTAAGGAATTTCTTATATAGCGCAATCACTCACCCAAAGGTCTCAGGGCGCTTACATGAACGTAAAACAAACACATAACACTAAAATGCCAGAAAGGAGAGAAGAGAGTAGCCGCCATGGGTCATGGCGGCTCGCAGGTCCTGAGGGGTAGCCAGTGAAACTTACGGCACCAGGTGGGGATTTAAGCATCAAAAAGAAAGGTCTCAAGACGTTTTCTGAATTGTTGCAAAAAAGTCTGTAAAAAAGAGATGAGATACTTTTACTAGAGACAGTAAGGAAGACGATAGTAGAAATTGTTGTGCACATTTGTTTAGGGTCGTGAACATATGAGTGTAAAATAATATAGGGTGTAGGTTGAAACTATAAGAAAAATAGTAATAATTCGACTGATTATTAGACCCTAAAAAACAAGCGATTGGCGCCAGTCATAGGAGGGTAGCAGTTGAGAAAAAATAGAGCAATAATAAGATTCTTAGGTTGTCAATAATAAAAGCTGGATAGTAAGAATCGATAGAACCATAAACAAAGAAGCAAAAAGAATATTATTGTATAGGCTTGGAGATTGTTTGTAGAATTGTCTTTGGCGGCGATTGATGGTGCTTGCCCGAATTGATTGTTGTGGTGTAAATTAATTTAAGTAATTACAGAATAGAAGAACCAGTGTATTGATCGTTAAAAACGACTTGTCATTACGGGGCACACTTCCCTTCTGCACTTGTGCAAAACGTTACCAAGATACACTCCTAAGATTAGGAAATTCTATGCCGAATAGGTAAAAGGCTCGGCTGACAAAATGCTCATGTCTTGACCTCAAGAAGGTTCCCTACCGAGAACAGTGTTGCAACACATGAAAACATATTTACATGCTGCATACTCAGGGAAGAAGTTACAAAAAAGGTTAGCTATTTTACAATGATGGAAAATGTATCAGACTGAGAAAGAAGACCCGCCCGAGAAGGAGTGGATGCTTAATCAGCATAAAGGTAAGGGCGTAACGCCCTTGGCTCCTCTTTCTCCTCCTGAAAACAATAGTACAACTGAGGACAAACAGGGATTTTATCCTCTAAAGGAGTTAAAAGCAGTGACGGGGTATGTTAATCCGATATACGCGCCCCCTGCTAATAGTAGTGAAGATAGTATAGAAGAAAGCAAAATTAAAGAACGTTAATATATATCTGCACGCAATGAACATAAAGAGCGTGATGAAAGAAGGCATAGACAGATAGAGATAGAAGAAGAAGCCAGGAGACAAAAAAGAGAGAAAGACAGAGATAGCGGAATGACAATAGTACAGAAGGAGTCAATAGGAGGACAGATATTACTCAAATTAGATAGAAAGGGTATTGACGATGTCAAAGAAAGAGAAGAAAGAAGAGTGGGAAAAGAAGGAAGAGGAACGAGAAAGGGTATACAATGAGAAGGAAAAGAGAGGAAATTGTCACGGTTTATTACACGGCACACGCCAGTCAGGGAACTCCTTCCCCTACACTGAATGTGGCGCACAATAAAACACTTTTTATTTTTAATATACTACAGATTCTTGTTGAGTAGGCCTCCAACCCGTCTCGCACCCAACCTCTCCAAACACCCCGTGTCACAATGGACTAGAACCAGGCCAGTGTGTATCAATAAGATATTTATTAGTTTATTATTTAATGAAAATGGAAAATCAACCAATTACACAGCCACCAATGTTGTGGCAACACAAAATGCAATAATTTCTACAAAACAACCAGGTTTAAGATATACTATTACAGTTAATTCTGTTTTTTTAATGGCAGAACAGAAAAAGGACAATTTACCACAAAGTGATAGCACCTACAGTTAAGTACTCCCCCTGCAACACTCACCGTGAAACATCAATTGGACTTGATTCCTTTGAATGGAAGGCAGTGGCAAGGAGTGGGAGTACAGAGAGAAAATCGGTTTTTGGGTGAAGCCCACCACCACAAGATGGGAAGCCAGCAAAGAAAGAGAAAACCCTTTTTTTTTAAGCAAAATGGAAGAATGGGTTTTTACTATTTCTGACAATTGCTAAGGTACAGTATAGAAGAAAATGTATATTGCTAACACTTAGAAGACAGGCAAAGTTTTAGAGAATACTAATCAGCCCACCAGGGACATTAGAAATGAAGTAGGAAAATCGTTTTTTGGGAGAAAGCAAATGCCAAGGGAAAATACAGTGGCAAATGGAAATTCATTTATACTGAGGCTTTTAATGATAGGTAGGCTCTGGGAAAGGGGTAACTTACAATAGGAACATCGGTTTTCAGTTACAATGACAGAGGCACATTACAGGTAGTCTTCTGGACAAAGGGATTGCTCACACTAATGAAACCAGTTGGGGTTTAACCTGACAGATGCACATAGGAATTCATTTGTAACACACAAAATGTACGGACAAATATGGTTTTCAGCTCACAAGGGGATTCATTCTTTTGGGGCAACACTTTAATCACTATAACAATTACAAAAACACTGGGACAAAGATTGTTGGTTTCGAATTTCAACAATCCCGATCTGTGAAATTCAATGGGGGAATGAATTGATTTACTTACACAAATACTAAGGATTTTACACAGACAACTGAGGTTTTCTTTAATGGGGATATGCTAACATACACAGGCAAACAAGAGATTCTTCTATGGGGAGATGACTGAACTACACTGGCAATTGGGGTTTTCAATGGGAAATATTGGATGAACTGCGGCAAAAATGAAGGGCTTATGCAATGTTAGGGCTGGGATTATTGCTATTTACGTATCAAGCCTGTGTTTAAGATTCCAGGAAGCCAGCTGCATTTCAGGACACTCTGGACAGATAGGGCAGAGGTCTGATCACTGCACTGTCAAAGAGGGTAAGCTTCAGCAGCCTTCTCTCCGTCCTCCTTTTCTGTCTTCCCTGGTTGTTGTGTGTCTCTGTCCTAGTACAGTCCCCTTATATCACAGAAATGACATCACTAATTTTACAATCTAGAGGAAGACCCTGCAATAATCCCATGCCACTAGGATTGCACAGTTACTCTTTCTCTCTACGCCCCAGTCAAGATTGGTTTAGGGGAGGGGAGCAGCATCTGTCTTTTTTCGATTTGTCATCATCCTTTGTTCTCCTTACAACTTTTTGGCTAAAACTAGTTATGTGTCATAACTTCATAATTGTACTACCCACTGCCATATGAAACATATATTATGTTTAAGCTGATCATGGGAATTAGATAAGCCGACCACCAAGTCTGTACGATGTAGCATGGCCATGTGTCACATTTTTGTCTATGCTATGAATATGTAAGTTATCAAGCATGTTCCAAATTTCATTTTTCATATTTTCATCAACTCTCATAATTGTCACATGTTCAGAACAGCCAGAAACCTGCCATTATAGTTCCCAAAGTCACAAGTAGATGCATTTTATGCCCCTAAAACCGTCTGGAAATTACATGAACAATGGCATAAAAATGAAATCAATCCTTAGTCTGATTGCTGTGCAAAATGCCTAAAACAAAAATAGTCTTTTAAATTAATTGGGAGTGTCTCCTGTTCAACAAATTGGATGCTGCTTCATCCCCCACAGCCACCTGTCTCCCAGGGCTCGCCTGTGACCAGAGTTTTTTATGAGTCTCTTTGAAGTCAGTGTGGGATCTTTTGAAGTGGATGCAACAAGGGCTCAGACCTTTTTGTCATGCTTCAGCCACAGGTGGCTTTCTTTGAAGTCCCTGCTTTAACTGCCTTCAGTGCCAGCCAGTCTGGGGAACAGTGGGCTTTCAACACCTGAAGCCGCAGATTCTATTGCAGGGCATCATTAAATGGGAGATGTGACATCCAGGGCTGGTAGTGGGGCTTTTCATTGTGAGGTTTTGACCTCAGCCAGAACCGGTCTTTCCTGAAGTAAGTGTCTCTTCCCATGTTATTGGAGTTTTGTGGGTGAAACATAATATACATTTGCTTTGGTCACCCCACACATCATCTTTTGCTTTCCTGACATTTTTCTGTGAGCAGTGATATCTTTATCCATTGTGGCTTTTTAAAGCCGTTTTTATTTGCAAACACATGTGCAGCCTGTTTTTGCTTTTAATGTTTAAAAAGCCTGTTTTCCATGTCAATGGATTCTTTGATTCCTCCTTCTTCGGTGAATTAGCTGCTGCTTATTCATTGATAATGATGGGTAGGCCCCTTCCCACATGCCTCTCAAACTTTACATGAAACAAAAGAAAAAGTCAGGCCGTTTTTGGTGCAATGTTTAAATTCCTGACCTTTATGTGACAGGGAAAGCAAAAGCCAGGCTGTTTTTGCTTGCAGTGTTTAAATGGTTGCTATTCATGTAAAAGGGACTTCTGTTTGGGGCCTTTAAATGCACCCCACATGGCGAAAGGAAGAACGAAGAAGGTATGAAGAATAGAAAAAAGAGAAAGAAAGACAAGAGGAGAAGAAACGTGTAGAAATAGAAACACAGAGATTGAAAGAGTATATGTTGCAAAGAAAATTAGAATAAGGAGATGAAGGGAAGAAAAATGAGAAGGACTAGGGGACAAAGGATGACGAAATAGATCACATTGTTAATAGATGTGTAATACCAATGTGTAATTCCAAACAGCGTGTTTTCCGGGCAACCCTGTAATGAGGGCCGATATCTTTCACCGACAAAGGGATAGTGTGTTCCACTCCAGGGTTACACTACATAAATGTAAGAGAATTCATAATAGCATTCACAGGCCAAAAGGCATTACAAGGGGTTCTTTTAGACCCCAAAGTATTTTTGTATGGAGTAAACATTTTGTTGACATGGCTTCCTGGATTGATAGGTAAATTGCTGAGAATACTAGTCAAATTTTTGTTTAGGCCAGAAATACCTATGGATGACGAGAAAGCACAGGTTATCCCTATAAAACTAGAGGCAGCAGTGGTAAAAGAGGAAAGGGTGGTTGTTCATAGGACAGATGATGATGAGCGGGCATGGAGAACAGTAATTGCCCTTGATGAAGGATACAGAGTAACAGACTTGATAGATGAGGCGTTGTTCAGAAATGAGTATTCCGACGATGAATTTGTATTTTTCATAGGTCTCACTTATTGGATTTAAGTTGAGGATAAGGAAATACCACGAAGAATGGCATTGATGCGAAAGAAACCGTCATTTTTCCAGGAAGATTTAGAAAAGGTTCTAAGCCTCTTATAGACCAGTGTCCATATGACACGGATCTATTGCGTGCAGCAGGGGCAGTTCAAATAAAGCTCAAACCAGGAGCAATTTTGCCACAAGCAAAACAGTACCCCATGTCCAGAGAAGCAGATGAAGGCATATTTGAAACAATTTCCACTATAATACAGCAGGGAATACTGGTACCGTCAGAATCCCTATGTAACACGGCTGTGTACTGAGTGAAGAAATCAAAAGGGGGGTTGTGGAGATTTATTCAGGATCTACGCCCTCTAAATAATATTGTTGAAGCATAGTTTCAGCTCGTTCCGAATCCAGCTACAATATTATGTAACATCCCAGCTAAAGCCAAATATTTTACATTTATACATTTTAAAAAGGTGTTCTTTTCAATTTCCCTTTATGAAGACTCACACGATTTGACTTTGTTTCCGTATAGAAATCAGCGCTGGAAGCATAGATTACTTCAGGGGTACTGTGAGTCCCCCTTAATTTTTAATAGGATACTTCATATGGACCTAGGTAATGTAAAACTCAAGAGCATAATAATTCAATATGTATATGACATATTAGTCTGCAGTGAGACAGAAGAAAGATGCAGAGAAGATTCAGTTCAACTAATGCCAATACTAGCAGAGATAGGATATAAAGTTGACAAAGAGAAACTACAATACTGTCAGGTATACGTCCTATATATAGGACAGCTAATCCCTCAAGAGGGGAGAAAAGTGAAACAGGAGAGAGCAGAAGTGATCATGAAAACTCCAAAACCTTAGACAGTGAGGAAAATTCAACAATTTGAAGGCCTCTGTAATTATTGTAGGGCCTGGTATTTTGATTACAGTACATATATTCAACCATTTTTAAAAGGACTGAAGGAAGAACAGATAGGTAAAAGTGAAATAACATGGACAGATGAGATGACTGAAGGATTTGAAGAATTAAAAGGGATAATTTGTACATCCTCTGTGTTAGGCATTCCAGATTATAATGAGGAGTTTTACTTATTCTCACATTCAAATGCAGAAGTGATAACAGCAGTCTTCATGAAGAAGACAACATTAGGACATGTACATAAACCATTAGCCTACTATAGTGGGATTTTAGAACCAGTAATTAAAGAACATTACCCCTGTGAGCAAGGCTGCAAACATTACAAGGGGATGTTCAATTACGTTATTCGTCGAGCATTCCTTTTTCGTCATTTCGGAGAAACTCAAAAGCACATTGACTACACAAAGAGCGTCAGGGTACGAAGTGATTATTTCAAACCCAGCAATCAAAATTGTTAGATATAGAGCAGAGGATTCCAGCGCCATTGATAGCAGAACCAGTAGGGAAGGAGGAATATGTACATGACTGCACAAAGTATACTGAATTTTATGATGATATTCCCCATTTTAGAGAAAATGCTCTCGGATGGGGGAAAATTCTATTCATTGATGGTTCTTCAAAAATGTATCAAACGACAGAAGAAAGACATACGGGGTCAGCAGCAGTAACGTTAAAACATGATGGTGAATTTCAAGTAGTGACACAAGTGCAAGATTGCCTTCACATTGTTCTGCACAGGCTGCAGAATTAGTGGTGCTGTTCTGCACAGGCTGCAGAATTAGTGGTGCTTATCGCCGCACTCCAGAGATATGAGGATGAGGAAGTGTACTCTGACTCTGCCTGTGTGACATCAACTGTATACATAGGATTGTCATGCTGGAAAAAGAGGGATTTTCTCTGTGCATTATACATTTGGTGTAACACCTTTTATATCAAATACATTTTGTAATAAAGTTTACTGTCTGTGTTGTAATTATGCTATTAGATCAATTTTTTTCAGGATACAGCAGTTTAGAAGGTTTTTGTCACCGGTATTTGTTGTTGAGTATTTCCTTGTCTTTTCTCTTCCTCTTACCTGTAACGTTGCACACATTTCTGTATGCTGTTTTTGTATACATACTTTGATCTTATCCAGCTCTAGTGAGATGACACATTGCTATTGTCATTTTTTTGGGAAATCCTAAAAACAGTCCTATTATTTTCAGGATCATCATTGCAATCATATTACAATTTCTGTTATAAAAAAGTGTGGTTATTAAACAAAGTAATGGGAACTGAACGTTGGCAGAAGAAATCGGGAATCTTCCATTATATAAGAAAAACATTGCTAGCAAGAAGGCTGCTTATTGCACAGGATACAATTCAACATTCTTTTGCAATACTTATTGTAGCTAAATTTTGTACAATGTGATCCCTTTACTTTCTTATGCGTATCCAACAATAAGACATCTTTTTCTATCCCTAACAAAAGCACAAGTGATATTTTCCCTGAGATTTCCAAACAAATAAACTGAGTCAAGAGGGATGTTGAAAAAGATTATCAGTGTATAAATACGTACCTTGATAACTCAGCCCATTTAAAACATAACATGCTGTACCAGCTCATGAGTGAGGTGGGGGGGAGAACATCAGAGGAGAGCTGCTATGTATGTTATCCTATCCCTTATGCCTTGAGCACAGCCAGAACATTTATGGCAAGAGAAGTAACTGTACAAGATGTGAAGTGCCTCAGCCATCTAGCAGCATGCATGACAAGAAGACAGTGTGAAGGGAAATGGGCAACCTACAATGGATGTCAAAGAGAACATTCCCATATGAAGATGCTTACATAAAAACGCAGATGATGATAAAGGACCTGGTTTGGAAGAGCAGAATGGTCCTGTACCCATTTAGTGATCTGACTGGAGGAGAGATGAAGATTGTTGAACAAAAGAGAATGAATTGTGCAGATACATGGGGAAACACCAGGATTGCCAGGATGCTGGGGGAGACCTCAGTTATTGGTATATGCCCAAGTAGCCACCAGTACAGGATGGGAAGCAGGAATGTTGGGATGCAGTGCACACATATTGATGACAGCACAAGTGAAGGTAGTGCAAATAGTGAATGACGAATATCTTAAGGATTGGGCCAGTTATGCGAAGTTACTAACATGGATTGAAGATGAAGCGGGACCTGTATCCATACTGCCCATAAAGAATGCAACACAATGTTTCAGAAACAGGGGTCGGACCAAAGTTGGAGAAAATAAGAATGCAAACAAATCATTGATGTGCCAGGAATGACAGTAGGAACTGCCGTAATAATGGACCATTATTGGGCCTGCGGATCCAAAGCTGCGTTTATTTACTGCTAGCCTTTTAAGCGCGCAGGAAAAATTGAAACTGCACAGCAGTACATTTGTAATTGATTTTGTTCACTGCTCAGCGCTAATTATTTCTTGAATTGAAATTGAGATAAATAACTGTGATTTGTGTTTTTCCCAATTAATTTGTGTGATTTGTTTAACAAGAAGTTACTTGTGAGCCATAAAGAAGGTGGCGTGTGTAGTTTAGTGTGATTTCTATTACTTCTAATTTAAATAAATACAAATATATTTCCTCTACACCGGCCTGGTTCTTGGCACGTTGGTAGCTCAGGGGCAGGGATCCAAGGGGCATGATATGAGGCTGCGATAGGGCTGAATAAAAGAACCGACATTAACCGTTTATTGTGTGACACTTAGCTAGGGCAGGAAAGGAACTCCCTGTGTTGAGAGGGCCTCGCAGTAAACCGTTAAAAAACTGCATGTCTCATTCATGGCCCAGTCTTCAGAACAAAAGGAGAGACAAACATGCATCTACTGTGCTCTCAGCACACAAGGCACGGAACGCTGTTTCGCGAAGAGGGCTTCGCATGTTACCATTGGTGCCCATTAATGGAGCAGGGATTGATTTGGAGAGCCCGTGAAATTACTTTTTTAAGATGTGTCTTTGTTATTAGCAGTGCCTATTCTAATATGTATGTAAGTAATTGGAGTTGTGATGCAACGTTTCAACTGAAAACCCGCACACAGCCCCAGTTCCCAACCAAATTTCTTATTAGGCAATCAAAGCGAGCAATAAAAAAACATTGATTCTAAAGCTTAGTTTACAGCTATGATATGTGCTGGTTTGGTAGGCAAAAATGAAAGTGCATTTAACAGAGATATTCAAAGATTCTTAACTTAATGCATAACAAAAATCTGGAGGTTTGTGTGAAAGGATCTCAGATACACTTCTTTACTAAAGTGTGTGCTCCTTGGCGCATAATTTAATCTCACTGGGCATTGCCTGCAAATAACAGGGTGTGCCTAAAAGGGACCGGTGCCCAAGGTGCCGCACCGCAACGGCTGGTGCAGAACGCGCTGCACCGGAATGTCTGGTTTTGTAGCTTGGTGAGTGCCTGCACTTCTTTTTTTTCCCCCATTTAAAGCACTGGTGACCAGACATCCCAGTTTTTTCGGGACAATCCCTGTTTTTCACAACACCCTCCCTGTCCCGATAAGCTTCAGCAACATAGCCAAATGTCCAGGTTTTAGGAAAGGCTTTGCCACAGAATCCTTTTCAGAGAGTTTCTTGTATAAAGAGCGAGTGCAGGAAAACCTTATGTGAAATGAAGACAGTCCAAGAAATAAGCATCTTTTGTTGCTTCCAAAAATACTAATTGCGCATAAGAAATAAAGTGAAAATAAGACAAGAAAGGTACTGTCATGAGTCCCCGGCATTACACGAGAATCCCAACATGACCCGCTTGGCAACGATGGAATTACATTCGCCCTTCCCAATATGGTGGGCAATGGTTATCCGTCACACGTTCCTACGCTATGACGTCATCTACCTGGAAGCATATTTGTGGTTTGCGTTGCAACATTTCTCCATAGCTACTCTTTCCTGATCCTTCTCCGTAGCTACTCTTTCCTGATCCTTGCTCTTGTTCCTCACTGCCTCTCCTCCCTTGCCCTCCTTTGCCCTTGCCTTCGCTCCAGTGTTGCCGCTGCTGTTTTCCTTTTCCATGGCTCCTTCAAACTGCTTCGACTACTTGCTGCATCTTTTCTGGAACAGGAAGAGCCTCTTCCTGCTCAAGTGGGTTTTTTACCCAGAAGAAGGGGTCCCCCCCCCCCCGCTGTACTTGGCTATGCATCCCCTGCAGAACCAAAAACCAGTCTCATCCCCAGGGCCCGTGGTTGCGCAGGGGACCGGAGGCTGCTTGCACCAAAAGACTGCCACATCAAGTGGTCAGGTAAGGCAGGATCGTGACGTGCACTGGGAAATGGGGATGGGATAGGAAAAAGAGGACACTGCATGTTGAAGGAAGGAAGGAATAGAAGTTTAATAAATAGAAGGCATAAAGGTGAGATATGAATGCACAATGCTGCATTTGTGTTCCCTTTAGAATATATGGGCCTCATTTCGAGTTTAATGGGAAGCTGCTGAATGAATGCCAAATTCGATTACTGTTACCGCCATTTGGTCATGTGGAGTGACCACAGGATTACAAGTGGTAGGGAAGCAAAGTCTAATATACTAACCCAAACCATTCTGGCCTTTCATAAATATTTTAGAGCTTATATTTTGCCGTTTTGTTTCTTTTGTATTGTTTTTATAAAATGGTCCTTCCCGATTTTTGGGTTGGAAAATCTGGTTATCCTGCTCCCTGCGCACGAGCTGGAGGAGGGCACTGGCGACTTTTGAATTCTGGTCAGTGCTTGAAGTGGGATACAAAATCGGGGTGGGCTATGGAACGGGGGCGTGAATTAATTGTGCTGGGCATGGCCTAGAGGAGAGGCAGGTAATTTAGGCAAAGGTCCACCCTCCCCAAACAAAACCTACAACCTGAGGCCCTGCAAACATGTGCTTTGGGACACCCAGCATGGTCCAGCTTGTTACCAGGTGGTCTTGTTTACATCTAATCTGCATGGTGTAAATAAAACGTCCTCTCTGGTTCAGTTTCCTAAATAAACAGCTGTCTGTAATTAAATCCATTCATGACTCTGAATATAAGCAATTCAATCACGTGTGAATCCCCTTTGTTGTGTAAATAAGTGACCTAGGCCCAGCGTGGTTAATAGCTATTGGGTGCACATTTAGGGTTTCATCTCCCTTGCTGTCCGCCTGCTCCGCCATAATCTGCAGCCATTAACTGCAAGGAAGGGCTAATAGTATGCACATATTCCCTAGGTAGGCACCAGTCTTCTTCAACTAAAGTCTGTGTAACTTTAACTGTGCTTATGCTGCCCAAAGAAAAAGTGTTCACTTATCCTGGATATCTTCAGTTGGCCCTGAAAGCACCCAGGAGAGCACGTCCGGGAAAGGGGCGGAGGACAAATAGTACCAATGTAAACTACTTGATGCTTTGCATAATAGCAATGATTATTTTGGGAACATAAGAACATACATTTTTATGAGACATGTGTAACAGTGATTCAGGCCTGCAACCCTTCTGAGCATATAATGCACACTCGACGTTCTGCTCAATTCATTTATGATAACACCCTGCCAGTAAATAGAGGGCACACTATGAGCCTTCTAGGCTAATCTGGAGACATGTATCCCTTGCGAGTCAGGTGTTGGTTATCCTGCTTTAGCACGCATATGGGTTTCCCGCAAGCATTTTTATCATGGCATCCCCACCACACACACAAGCTCTTGACTAAAATCACACCACCGACTGAGGGAGTCTCGGCTCTAGTACAGTTTTTGGCGACAGCCGGGGCTACGTCCCAGTTAGTCCAGGCCCAGTTAGGGACCTGACTCTGGGCACGTGGGGGCAGTCCTGCTAGGCTGGTGCATGCTTGCATTTTCAACTGGAGTAGCATGTGGCGAGCACATGCACCCAATGGAGCCCTTTACCCCTGTCTTGTGCCACCCTTTGGCCTCCTACTCCACTCATGCTTAAGGCCGAACATGCTTCAGCCGCATTCTTTCTCTCACTTCCTTGTTTGTATTAGCCACTTCTCTGGAGACAATGTATGTCTAGACACCCAAAGACCCCCCAACCTTCCCAGCACATATCTCCTCCAGTCAGAACACCATCTCGTTGCCATCCTGGGTTCAGTCATCAGCCGCTTGCCACCACAAGAAACGGGATAACCCTGTACGTTGCCATTAGCAGAGCTCTCAAGTTTGCCCTACTCATGAGGGAGAAGGTTATTGACTCCTTTTTTTCTCTTGGAATTCTGGGGCGTGTAGTTTTCCTAAATTTGAATGGAGGAAGAAAAAAACTACAAGAATGCGAAAGGGGGAGAAAAGGCTCTGTGTGGCGTTCTCATGCGTGGCAAGGGGAAACCTGAGAGCTCTTCCAATAGTGGTGGACCAGACCTGTAGGAAATTGGAAGCTATATCACCAGGCTGGGGCAGTCACCTGGCAACCATTCCTGATTTGTGATAGAACATCGGGGTGGCTCTACCGTCCTTATAGGTGCACTGGCCTTCTGGGAAATCTAATGTCCCCTGTAAGCTGCTGGTTCTCAACCTACCGACATGTACCCGCGCCTTAAGAGCCATTTTGAGTTTCAAAAAGCTCTTAACGCACAGAAGGTGTAGTGGGTTTCACGTAGCACTGAATACAATATTCTTACGCTAGCTTACTCTTAGCATGAACAATTGGGAGTGATACAATAATTGCAATGTTGAGAGACTGCAGGAGTAGGCAGTCAGGTTGCTCTGAATGCCGCCCATAACTGCCAACATAGACCTTCATCTGAAACACTCTCACAACGGACAACTGACAGAGGAAGGGACAAGAAGGGGGTGGGGGGAGGGACAGTAGCATTGGCACGTGCATGTGCTTGAAGCATCATTGACCTTAGAGTCAGTAAATTACACGTATTAGCACCCGGGGCGGGTGGAGCGGCATTCAGGTTCCTTGGATCGCGGGCTGAAACTGCTAACCTCAGCCTGTGTTCCATGGAACCTGGAGACTGCTTCCCCCGCCCCGCAGCACTATCTTCCCCCGCCCACTCATCTTTTTTTTTTGTACGGTTCCCTCCACCACCCCTAACCCACTTACCTCTTCATCAGCAGAGGTGGCCCCTTTGCCTCGCTTCTGCTGCCACTCTTGGAAGTGGACATGGAAGATGGGCTCTGTCTGGAGCCCCGGCTTCCCTATCCATGGCGGCCATCTTTAGCCAGTATTTTCGTACGCGTCCCGTTTGTTGAATGAAAATACAATTTTCTTAGCGCCCTGGGTTTCTGCATTGGAAAGCCAGGGTGCTAATAGCGTTAAGCACCCATTGCAAGGGCTTCAACAGGACCTTAACACCAGTTCCAGTCCTTGGAACGGCTGCATAACGCTGTATTATTGTTCATTGCTCTCCTCAATCTCCCTTGCCTGTGGTTCACGCTGATAAACCAGGCCAGAGCCAATAACTAGGGTTATTGACTGGCTTTACAGTCCGTAATTCTGCAGTATTGTCTTTTCAGGGACCCCAGCTTTTCTGCCCTACTTTCTCTCTTAAGAAGTGAGGACACGTCAGCCAGCCTGCCTTATGGCGGAGCCAGGGAACAAATTAGCGTGCACATGTGTTTCTGCACTCATCTCTTTCCAATCCCTCTTTAAAAAAAATAATATGCAAGAAATGACTTGGTGCTCTTCCCAGAAAATGCGTGGTTGGGGATGCAGGGTTCTGTGTGGGGGAGGGACGAGGGAGAGAGGTGTTAGATTTTCCAGCCCAGCTGTTTTCTGGTTTGTCCAAGGATCCAATGAGAACCTGCTGCCACCCGTCCCCCTTGTTATTTGATATGCCACAGGGCAATAACATAAACCCCCTACCATGCTCAGCAGAGTCCTGGGCAGGAGTAGGTTAGGTTGGGTTATAAGAATGTATATAGTGGTACCTGCCTTTTACCCAGAGATCTCTGTTCGAGTGCATTTAAAATAACATATGTTGCACACTTGCCACTCTCCCACTACACTTGTATTCATCCAACCAGACTCCCATCATTCCCCAAAAACTGGACATGTGGTGTCATTTGTATGGCTCCCCTTACCTTCTGGGCCTTGTGAAGCAGAGGTGTGTGGTGTAGGGGGGCAGGTTAAAACACCCTGCTGAAGCGGGTGCCCCATCAGCCTATTCTGATCACAGAGACGAAAGTGGTACCAAGGTTCCGGGATGGGCCACGCGCAAGATGTTTGCCTGACGCGGGATCAGGGATCTATTAGCTTTCCTCGAATTTGTTTTCTATAAATGCCACTTTGCCGATGTATTTTGCCAATTTGTCCACCTTTATTACCACAAAAATGCCAGTGAATGCTACCCACTGCCCTCTTGCACCCCCAACATTCCTCTCCCTTTATATACCATACCCCACTTTACCGCATATAGGTCTGTGGTAAAAAAGGTAGTAGAAATCGGCGAAAAGAATATTGGCAAATTGCCATTCTGCAAAGGTTCGGAATACCGGGATCAGCTGACCTTACCGAGCATTCATTCCATGCATTGGGATGCAGCAGTACCAATGCTCCACTGCACTCAGTCTTCTATCTAAATCAAGAGCGCGGTGGAGAGCGCAGTATTTCCCACAGACTGGGAGTACTGTTCGCAGTGGAGATACCAGGCGGCCAGAACATGGAGAAGAGGGGCTCCTCTCCTCTCGGCAGACCAAGCATAGGCAGCGTAGGAGGGCCTCTTCTGTGACTACTGATCAGGTTCTTCCAACCTCTATTCCATGGGCCCAGATCCAGGATTTAATGGAAACTTTAGTGGAAAAGGCGAGTTTGCCCGTGCTGGCTCTGGTTCCGGTGGACCCGTTGCCTTCCATTTATCCGCCTCCTAATCCAGAATAGGATAAAGTGAGGTTCAACGTGCCAGGTAACTGTATTTGTAAAGAGTTCTCGGGACGTGTGCCCTGGACTCATTAGACCTATATGTGTTGTTAATATAACAACCAATCATTGACCTCAAAGGGGGTTCGCCGGCGGCATTTCCAGTCTCCATCCTATGCCGGCGCTACTGTTCACGAGTAAGTAAAAATGCTGTTGTGAGGGAGTGGAAAGTTGGCAACAAGGCCAAAGGGCTGAGGAGTCTTACTCAGTGTACCCTATCCTCGGCATGGCTTCCCAAAATTCCTGCACCCATGAGGCATATTTTCGAATCCCCAGTTTAACAGGACAAACCGAGGTGACCTCCGAGGATGCGCTGCCAGGAGATGTGGTGACCACATGTGGTGGAGGGGTCTGTGAAGAGCCTGCTCCTAGGCGCGCATTTCCCTCCGTACTCCCATTAATTAATGAATCTTTTATGGTATATGATATGATTGTTTATTTGTATAGCGCCTATAAACAATGTGTTTCACAGCACTTCAAGGAGCGAGGGCACATGAGAGAATACAGTTACATTCTTTAAAAGTCCTTGAAACAGTACATAATGTGAGAAATAACTATCAACTCATACATCACAGATAGAACAAGTGCATGGAACAACAAAGGGAGAGGTAGGGGTAAGAAAGAAAGAGACAAAACTAGCATAACATTACTATGTCTGATGCCAATTGTTGCAGTGCAAGAGTGACAAGAGGAGGGGGAAGGAGGGGAGATAGGGGAGAGGAGAGAAAGGGGAAGGAGAGGAACAAACAAGTGACTATCCAATTCGAGGTCAACGACAGTTCAAGATAGTGCTGGGGAGGGAGTGGGAGGAGATAACAAGAAGGGAAAGAGGGGGGAAACAAGTTGTTATCAGATGTCAAGGAACCAATGATAAGAGTAAGTGCTAAGAATGATCTAGAAGAGGGAGGGGGGGCAGGACGGCTGACCGAGACAGGCGGCTACGAATTACTATGCCTGAAAGGCAATTGGGGTAATGCCGGAATTTGACAGAGGGAGGGATGGAAAGGGAAGTAGGAGAGGAAGAGGACGGGAGTGGGACGAGAGGTGAAAGGCAAGATGAGGAGAGAGAGGCAAAAGGAGGGCAGGGGCAGCAAGGGGACAATGGAGGTTATAGGGGCAGCAAGGAGACACTGGGGGGACAGGGGCAGCAAGGAGAAACTGGGGGACAGGGGCAGCAAGGAGACAATAGCGGGGTACGGGCAGCAAGGAGACACTGGTGGGGCAGGGGCAGCAAGGAGACACTGGGGGGCAGGGACAGCAGGGGCAGCAAGGAGACACTGGGGGGACAGGGGCAGAAAGGAGACACTGGAGGGGACAGGGGCAGCAAGGAGACACTTGGGTGGACAGGAGCAGCAAGCAGACACTGCGGAGGACAGGGGCAGAAAGGAGAAACTAGGGGGAAGAGGAGCAGCAAGGAGACACTGGCAGGGGAGAGGGGCAGCAAGGAGACACTGGGGGGAGAGGGGCGGCAAGACGACGAACAGCCATCTTGGATTGCCTTAGGCATGGTGACATTAGGCAGGGCAATACCCGCACATATCAGCAAGGCAACAACAATGGGCGCGGAGCGCACCATGCTGGACACACGAGCCAAGAGATGAACAGCACGATCGGATCGTGTGTTTTCCGACCAAAATTCAAGTTATTCGCGGCAGCCACAAAAAGTCAATGCAGTGTCTCTTTTTCTTACCCTCAGCAGTGCGCGTTCAGATTGAAGGTCCAGCGCAGATGGAGGGTGCTGGAGGGCAGAGGGAAGGAGCTCCGATCCGAAGTGAAGTATGGAGAGAAAAATAATAATATAATAATGTATTACAGGCTTAATACTGGAGACCTGACTCCATGTGCTGGACCAGGATTTGAACCTGTGTTGCTCTGCATTACCTTGCTCTGAGGGCAAACGCCTTGCCCTTGACCTGTCCTCCCAGCCCCATCCCCTGACAAATGTCACTCAGTTCCTTGTGATTATCTTTGGGCTGCTATGGAACGAGATGTGGACTGTGTGGGCATTCATGATATGAGGAAGCGTGCCCAAGATGTTTCCGATACCTTAAAGTCTTCCCCTTAAGCAGCGTCTTCACATGTGGGTGCAAAGGGGCAATACTGCACATGGCCTCTTAAGAGCGACGAGACTTCCATTCAGAGCTATTTGTGGTTAAGCTAGGGGAGATGGCCACGCTGGTAGCAGAGGACCCGAAGATGACTGTCTCTTTGAATCTCATGCCTTCAACTCAATGTTGAGGGTACGAGACTAGGTTGCAGCAAGGATGGGCTCCCGCCTGGCATTCACTCAGTTTTCCCACATAACAACTTCTGTCCTGACTATCACAAGCCCAGCTGGTCATCTGCCCCTCCAACATTCCAGTTGGCAAGCAAATCCGTTTCTTTGCTGGTGCATGGGAAGGATCCCTTTCGTACCACTTGGTTGTGGGCTTTGTCGGAGGTGTCTACTCCACCCAGTTTACTCCAATCACTTGTATACGAAAAAAGCACAGGATTCTAGACCCTGATCATAAAAGGGGCCCATCCACCCAGTTCTTGACTCTGCATTGCAGGGCTCAAAATTACGATTGGATAAGCATGAGCGACAAGCAGCTCCTGGGTATCCACTAGTAACCAGTTACCAGGGGCTACCACTGGGGAACGAGGAGCTAGTACATAGCGTTACACAAATATAACTTCCACATAAAATTCAAACGTAAAATTGTATCCATTATACATGACCCATTATGCTTTAAATGAGTTATATAGAAGGGTCCCATGCATATTTCTAGATTGTCCCAAATGTACAGAGTTACATTCACATAATTGTGCTTGTTCAACATCAGTTGCCCAGGGGAGCCAAAAGTAGTTCCTGGTCACGGTTGGTTTTGAGCTAACCAGGCTCTTCTAGGCTACAAGCAGGAGCTTATTAGCTCCCATCTCCTCTCAATTTCGAATCCTGCATTGGATCTAGGACTCGGCTTGATCTTCCGCTTAGAGAGGCAGTCTCTCAGAAAAATGTTGCCTGGTCTTGGATCTCAGTCGCTTTGCGAAGAACTTTTCCCTCAAGATGGTGTCGGTGTCCCACATCTCCACCAGGCTCCGTGGGAGGAATGGGGTCTTCATGACCTCATGTATTGCTTTCGCATCCTTCCTACCATCAGTCCGAGCTTCACTTCCTTTCGGCCTCCAGGCTGGTGAGCATATATTCACCAAGACCCTCGCTCCATCAAGTGATCCCATCAGGAACACAGTGTTCATCTGCATCCATTTATGGATGACTGTTTGATTTGCCCGCCCACCAGGGATTAGCTGGTGGATGACACTCATAATGTTTCTGCGCTCCTGTCCCAGTATGACTGGTTTCTGAACCATCATTAGTCCCAATTGAATTCTTGTCAAGTTCTGGTTCAAGCTAGTTTCCACACCCTCGAAGTGAACGTATTCCTTCCCCCTCGTTGGGCTCCAAACCTCGAGGATCCGCTGCAGGACCCGTTGTCATCTCAAGCCCCTACTGCCCTTTAACAGCTTTAGGTCCAGGGAGAGATGTCTACAATGCATAGTCACCACACACTGGGCAAGGCCCCAGCACAAGCATTTGGTGAAACATGTCCTATATCACTGGCCCCTGCGCTCTCAAGTCTAATTCAGCTCGATGTCCACGTCTTGCAGCTTCAGGACGGATCTCTGTAATAGTGTCCAGGAACATAAGTCCAGACCTGCCTTCTCACCTGACATTGAACACAGTGCCAGCCAGGGAGGCCAGGTGAGACTATGGGTTCGAGAGCTGATGGAGGGATCTGGTCTCTGACAGACAGGATCAGGTCCTCGGATACTGGGGAGGTCTCAGCTGTCTATATGGCCCCAAAGCCGTCATAGCCTTTGCCTCTTTGGTGATGTTCAGGCTTTTAGGGAAATAGTGCAATGACGAACCCAAAATGCGAAATGCTAGTGTGGGACCGTTTTTTTTTGTTGTCAAAGTGGGACACTTCTTTGGCCAATGTGGGCCAGTTTGAGGAGTTTCTTCACCACGTGGCTAGTAGTTTTGAGCATTGTTGCTGAATATTCCTTAAATTGCACAATTTGCATCACATTTGATCAAAAAACTCCCCCTTGGGTACTACTCAAACAGTCTGTCACAAAAGGAAGGAATTTGCAACTGTGGGCCACTTTCTAGCTGGTGCCCGAGACAATGTTATGCCCCAGTCCCACCCTGATGATGGTCTGTGCACATCTGGTGCCGACTGACCACCTTTACCCCCAAAGCCTATATACACAGGGAATTCTTTTCGGATCATGTGGGTGTTTCGTTTTTTCGCTTTGCTTTACAGGTGGTGCTTTTGCACCACCTTATGAGGCCAAAATGCACATAAGTTGCACATAGGGAAAGATGTCATTGTGAAGGCAGAAAAGTCACTGAGTCAATTTAGGCTTCTTAGTTTTGGCTCAGGCCATGCTTTAGAAGCACTATTGATTTTGGCCCATGTATGTCACTTTAGATTGACCATCGGTTGCTGCTCATATGTGATATTAAAGGGCCACTCAAAGTGCAAACTAATGCTTCTGCTTTTGCGCCCCTGGTTGTGTAAACTTTGCAACCCACCAAGTAGTGCTAAAGCGCCACAAGCCACACAAAAAAAGGCAGTGGTAAAGCGCCACGTCAGCCAAACCTGATAGTTGTGCAAACGTGGCACCTCTGAGTCTAAACTAATGGTCGTGCTAAAGTGCACCGTACGCGCCAAAACCGGCAGAGTTAAAGTGTCACATATAAGCCAAAGCAAATGGTGATGTCAGTGGCGCTTCTGATCCCAAACTAATGGTCCTTGTAAAGCACCACCTTTGTTCAAAAACCCAAGTTGCCAGTAAAGTGATATATATGTCAAAAGAAATGGCTGAGCTACAGGGCCCCCTATGAGCCAGCACTAATGGTAGTGCTAAATGCCACCTGCTCTAGAACTTAGAACCACGAAGGCACCCGAGGACTCCTCTGTCTGTGAAATGACATTTCTCCTGCCACATTGCAGCAATAGTTGTGCAGAAAGCACGACCTACGAGCCAAACCTAAAACTCCCACATGTTTCAATGCAATACCCAGCGCACAGACGCACCAGTCAGGAGGCAGCGGAAAGGATTGTGTTTGCAGAGTTGCCCTATTGATCTAGCCTCATCCACTCTCGCACAGAAATAGATATTTTGACTTTTCATTCTACCGTTCAAAAGGCCTCCTATGTTGACCCACCCAACGCGTCCCTTTCTCTAGACTCCCCCTATTCTTGGCTAAGATCAAGACTTCACAGGGTGCAGTGAAGGCGCCGCCCCTGGACACATTCCAGGAAGTGGCCCACAAGCTCCTCTGAAAGGGTTCAACAGCTCGGCTTGGGTGAAGGGCATAACCCCCCCCCCCCAAGGTTGGTGGATGACCAGTGCTTCATTTGCAGCAAAAGAAGTGTCAGGGCCCAGATATTTCCTAGCATGCCTGTGACACATTGGGGCGGGCTGTTCTGCCGCCCACAGCTGCCTCCCCCCAGCCCCCCACAGTATCATCAGATTGGGGGTTAAAGCTGCAAGTCACACAGGCACAATATTGATGCACTCTGGCAGATAAGGATTTACAAGTAGAAGTCAGCAAAAAAGATCACATGCTAGTGGATGTCTTGAAATGAGACCCCTGATTAAATGCTTCTTTAAACAATCATCATGGTTAACATCTTGCAATGATTCTCTAGGCGGCAAAACCGACTGAATTGATGTCAAATGCAGGCCAAACTTCAAATAGATGTGTTCTGTCAAACACTGCAGCAAAATCTTCTTCTGTAGGTTGGCACTCCTCCTCAGGAATGTCCTTTCCCCTGGCATTGCCCCGAAGTTGGTACTGCTGGCTTTCCTGTTGTCAACCCACCCGGCTGTGGCATTGCTGCTGGTTCTTACACTTCCCCCCACCCCTCTCCCTCGCACTCTCTGTTACTGCACGTGCACCATCCGAATGTCACAAGGCCTAGGAAGACCATTTTTGTTATCTTTCTCCCTTGTCCCCCCTGCACCCTTTTTTGTCTTGTGGCGCCTTGAAACACCATTTGTTGTGTAGGCGCCTTACACATATCCAATAAACACACAAATAAATAAATAAATGGCAGTAATGAAGCTGCATCATTGTAATGAAGGCTGACTGTAGCATTGTGCAGGCATGGCCAGCAAGAGTGCATGGCATTGTCGCTTTCCACCTCATTGATAGTCATGAAAGTTCATAAATAGCACTGCCGCTCCAATGCGGGCCATCGTGTTCATGAGTTACAATGAGCCAGCGCAAGGATGCAGAGGCATGTGACCAGGGCACACTGTTGTTGCTTGTTTTGTAACTGCTACTGATTGACAGTTAAAGTAATAACACTTTTGAAAAAGCCCATCATTATTCAACTGAGTCTGGGAAAATAAGTGCCGGGGCTCAAAAATAAGTGCCTGGGCAAACACCTCGACAAATAAAGCACTGGGAATGGCCTAGAGGGAATTCAGCGTGTTACCCTGGAGGCGGTTGCTTTCAAAAAGGATGGGTAGGTCTGTAGAAGAATCAGTCACACGCAGGTGCAGTCCTTTACCAGCAATGTACCATTGAGCCGCAAAGCCTTGAAGTCGGAGGAAGAGTGGGAGAGATCTTGGTAGAGGTAGAGAGCGGACAAGGGGTGCACTGCCAAAGCTATCTGCCTTTGTTTTGGGAGACTTATCCATACTTGCCAACATTCTGTGGCCAAAAGACGTAGGATTTTTCAAGTTTCAAAAAGAATACTTAGCATAACAAGAAAATACAAAACATACATTGTTGGCACCACGGGAGCATTCTAAAATACACAACCCATCACAGAGCACAACATGGAAAGATGTTCAAATGTTTAAAATGTATGATTCTGAATGGTGAGTTAACACCGAATTCAATGACCTATCTTCACAGAAGGTAATAGCCTGGGCAATACATATTTATTTATTCCTGCAGTGCAAGTTGAACACTGAATGACATGGAGACCGAGACCCCCCTCAGTCTGATCTGCAGATGCTGTGTGATGGTTGTTCGCTCTGCCGCTTGCCTTCACTGGTGGTTCACCTCAGGCATGTCCCGGGCAGAGTGCAGGGCAGAGTCATGTAGCGGTCAGGTCACTGGATTGGTCTGAGCCCATCACTCAGACTAATCACTTATCCACCTACCGCACAGACTAACTAATGTGTTGCATGCTCTGTCCTGCAGCCTGCCTTAGAGTCACATACATTA
This sequence comes from Ambystoma mexicanum, assembly GCF_040938575.1. NCBI lineage: Eukaryota > Metazoa > Chordata > Amphibia > Caudata > Ambystomatidae > Ambystoma > Ambystoma mexicanum. The sequence continues at coordinate 233,874,726 of NC_090922.1, read as the reverse complement.
CCTACCCCTGTAAAAAGCAGTAGGATCTGTCATCCAAATCTGTAGGTGGTAGCACTACTTAAAAAGCAGTAGCCTACTGCCTAAATCAGTAGGGTTGGCAAGTATGCTTATCGCGGCTCCCTCTCTTTGCTTCAATGGCCGTTGGTGCGCATGCACCATAAGTATGGCCGACTCCGCCCCGCCCCCCCCTCGCTGGAAGGGTCACAAGTTCAAGTGCACAGCTGAAAGTGAAGTGTGTGGTTAGGGGCACAGCTGTCGAGGATTTGGTTCCCTGCTCTCTGTCGCACTAGTATGTAAATGTGCTTCATAACAAGGACGGGGGGTTTCTAACTGAACCGAGGGCAGTGCAACTGAAAGACGATTTCTGCATTTACAGCCCCCCCCTCCCGACCTTCCCCCTCTCACCCGCTGTCCTCGGGGGCTGCTGTGGAAACCAGAGCCCAGAGTTCTGGAGCAAAACGTGTCCTTTCTGTTTTTGATACAATGGGCCCCGATTTGCGGCTCCACTTTCCTCGTTCCTCCCCACTCCACACTAACCGCACAGGCTGTATCCGGGGAGGGGCGCAGTGACTGGCTTACGTGTCGCAGGGCCGTGCGAAGACGCCGTGATAGTGATGGGGGTAGAAGTGAACTCACGGGACTGCCAACCTAAGCGATATAGAACTCACGAACACCCACAAACAAATGAATCAACAAACTAGTCACCCTACTGCCGTAGCGTGTTGGCAAATGGCAGGCGGGTTCGAGGGAGAGGGTTGGGCCAGATTGAAGTGGGCTGTGTTTGAATGGTGGGGTACTTACTGATGCCAAGGTAGGGTGACCCGTGCTTTAAGTGGGATAGTAAATCAAGGGGCTCGAATGCATCGTGATGCAATGTTTGGGAACGGGGCCTAAGAAGGAAGTTTCTTGCGCAGCCTGAAATCCCAAGTAGCGAGTCCAGCTTGAAACGAGGAGTGGCCTGCGTATTAAAGGAGTGACCTAACAGAGCCACTCCAGTTTACATATGTGCAATGAAAGGCGACACATTCTGGTTTAAAAGATGGATTTAAATATGAAAGAGAACATCAAATCAAAAGGGGTTAGTACACCATGCAATCCCACAGTTATTTTGAAAGAAATCCATTATTCATACATCCTAATTAAATCCATTTCAATGATAATACTATATTGTGGCAAAACTCAAACAATGTATTCTCTTATAATTTACCTTTCCTGTTTGAAAAGTGCCCAATTTCAAATGTTTTTAACTGATGTTGTGATTTTAAAGATTACTGAAGGTGACAACTACTGGCAAAGAGCAGTATGTCCACTCATATTTTTTAAAGAAATTATGTAAGAGAAGTCAGTTCGGAGAGCCCTGGCAGAGCCCTAGCTCAACGGCAATACTTGGTGACTGCCAGGGCTGAGCTGGGTCTAGCCCTGGCCCACTTAAAGCCTTGAGGGTGACTGATGGTAGGCTGTGGTCAGCTGATGCAGATCTGAGGTGGAATGGTGGTATTTTGCAGCTGGCAGACAAGGGTATCCTCACTGGGATGGGCTGATTGTGATGAGCTGCTGCTGACTGTAATGTCACGTTTACTGCTGCGCTGGGGGGGGGGACTAATAGATATGATATGATAAGTCATTTATAAGGCGTCTGTACACACAAGCATTTCTAGGCGCGGATACAGGTTTGGGCAGGATGAGAGCAGCCTGCAGTAAGGTGATGGCATGCTGATGCAAAGCTGAGGGTGGCCGAGAGCAAGCTAGGGGCGGCTAATGGCACATTGGGCTGGCCTGATGCTGACTATTGGAGGCTGATGGCAGATCAGGAAGGCATGATGGCAGATTGAGGTAGCTTGTTGGTTGAGCGGGGTGGCCTTGTGGCTGCTTGTGGAAGACTGATAGCTGGTTGGGTTAGCTCTCCCCATGGACTGCTGGTTGGCTAGCGGGGGCTTACTACTTTCCTGTATTGCAAGTCATGGGGGCATTTCATCTTTTAACAGCGGGTACTGCCACCACTAAGTTGCTTTGGGATTGGGGCTTTTTATAAATGTTAGCATTCCTTCACCCATACAAATAAAAGGTGTGGGGAGTTGTGCATATGGCAATCCAGCCCTACAACAAAAGCAACTATTGGCACGGCCAACAGTTTGGGCTTTTGTGAAGTCAAGGGATAGGCATTTTCCAGGCACTGCCGTTATGGTACTGCCTAGCCACAAGCAGGCAACAGCTGGAACATGGTATGAGTAGCTGGGCATATGATGGCAGTTCCTGGCAAATGTCTAATACTTATAAACAAGCCAGAGCTGTGGGCTTTGCCAAGGCTTGTTTTTAACAGGACTTCAGTGCAAGGACAGATGTGAGGACACACCCACTGCTTATAAATCAAGCGGTGATAGTACACTTGATTACAAACCTTTGGTTACAACAGTAGTGCATTACAGCTTCAAATAAGCCATTAGCTGCCAGGAGACTGCTTCAAAATAACACTGCCAGCACAAAGTTTGATGTTCTTGCTTGATAGAGCTAGTTTTAAGCGATTTTAGGAGGATGTGTTTTGGGTCGTAAGGGACCTGGGTGGGAATTTCCATAGGGAATAGCATGGTCACGGCTGCACTTGTAAGCTGTGTGTCCCTCCTCACATACCACCTCCCCCCTATCCGTAAGCTAAAGGGTCACTTAATAGTCGAAACTAAAAAATGTCTGGAGTTCCCTTTAAAGCAGAAGCTCTGTTCCACTTGGCAGAATTTCCAAAGGACAAATAAACTCGGGCATTGAAAGGTAGGTTCCCGGTATTCCACATAAAAAACACAAGGTCCATTGAGTAACTATTTTCAGATAAGTGCAGTCAAGGCCGCGCCAGTGTGCACACTGCGTGCTGCTGTAGAGGTCAAAGGTAAGGGCCTTTGCAAAACGAATGGGGAAGACACAGGGGATGGCTGGCGCAGGCCAGGCAATGTTGGTGCTACTGGTGGGTGTGAGGTGGTGTTGGTAGTGCCAGATTAAGGCCCTCTGGGGCCTCCAGGCACTAAGACTTGGGGATCTAGCTGGCCATTTGGAAGGTTAAACATTTGGCATCTCCGGAGGCAGCTGGTTAACATTTAAATCGGTGTGGTGTACATCACGGTTCTGAATATCAGCGAGGAGAACGACCCTCCCCCAGAGCCTCACGAGGATTTCGTGGGTTTCCCCCAAAGTCTTTATTTTAATAAGGGGTCTAAATAGTACTTTTTACAGCACAGTTTTCAGAAGAAATCACATAAAAAGCAATAGACAATGTTAATGTTACACATATGGCAGTGTACAGCATTTGGTGTGCTGTCTGTAACTATACATAAGAGCGAGCACTCCCCTAAAGAAAGTAATTAGAGTGCCCATCATTAAAAGGGTGTTATGTCATGCCATTGAGATTCACGGGATGCTGTGCTGCCATTTGCATGGTCTCCAGACACTCTCCCGCTCCTTGCACCCCCCCCCCCGTCTCAAATAGATACGCTAAATGGGGCTCATAACGAGTTGGACGGTGATGGGGGAAAAAGTGGAGGTAATACCGCTTACCTCAATTTTTCCTGCACCGCCAAACTACAAGTTTGCCGGTATTACTTCTGTTGGTATTACCGGACGATTTTATAAAACAGAGGGGTGCCTGATTACAGTCCCAGGTCCTTCAGGCGTTATATAATAGTCAACAAAAAAAAGTAACAAAAAAAAAATTAACAAAAATAAATAAAACAAAATAGTCAACACATTTTTTTTTTAAATTACCGGATGGTAATACGGGCGTATTTTGAAAGTAAAGAAAAATTGCTGGTATTAATATCCAGTAATACCGGCGGCGGTAATACAGGCACAAATCCCCACTGGAATCCTAGGAACACTGTTAAATGGGTAATTACACCGGCAAACAGCCACTTGTAATCAGGTGGTTTTACCGCCAGAGGTAATACCGCCTGACCAAACTCGTAATGAGCCCCTATTGTACCTTGTGCACTGTGGGTTCTTGTTCGTAGCAGGTGCAGGAATAGTGCAGCCTTGAGGTCCACTCATTGCCATCCGCTACATGCTAAGGGTTATGAGTGGCAAGAATTTTAATTCAGAGAAGCAGCTGTGCCAGATGTAGAACCTAGGCACCCATTTCACCTTCCTTGATATGTTGGCCATTTGGGACTCTTTACCACAAGGGTGTTTCTCAGGAGGTTGGGGGTAGGGGCCAGATCCCTGGTTGTTTCTCCCAGAAGTCTACCCCAATGCCTCGCACCGGCCTCAAACTCTTCTCACACAGTGCACAATACCACAGGCCAGTGTGAACCTAAGAGCTCTGCTTCAGCCCTCATCATGTGCTAACACTCCCTCTAGGGGTGGACTGGCAGCTAAAAGAGGCCCTGGAAATAACTTTCAAAGTGGCCCCATATGACACATTTTCAGCCAGCCCAACCCTTTTCCTATGGAGAAATCTGGAAATACCACACAAAAGTGGCCCAGGGAACAGGGGCCTTTCCTGGGAAATCCTCAGAGTTCCCTATAGGCCAGTGCACCCCAACTTCCCTCCCCATCTGACACAGTGACGCCGAGTGAAGTAGCAGCATGGGGTGTGAAGGGAGTGAACATCCCTTCCCCCTAATCTGCCCTTTCACCCAGTGCAGTTAAATTTACATAATTACAACATCGCAACCTCATCCCTTTGGAGAACACACCTCTGTGTTATTCGACTGGTTTCCTGAATCAGAATTGACAACTGATACCAATTCATTGGGATCACAGTTATCCAGTCCGGGCTTTCCAGCCAACAGCAGTTTTCACGATGGGACTTGCAGTCATTATTTTGTTTCATTATAAGGGTGGACCTATAGCTTCTAGTATGCAGAGTGATATTGCCTAAAACTCCAGTACTGGATCAAAGTACTCCTGCCAACCCGAGTGAGCCTCCTGGCAACTGTGTGTCGCAGAGGGCGGCCCAATAACATGTTGACGGAAAGTAGAATATTGTGTTTAGACCTGTGGCCTAATCTCCTTTCTGAGCCAAAGCCCAATAGGAAGGATAGTGAACATGCAGCCGGAGGTCTTGTGTCTTGTTCCTCCTGTGACGCGGCGGCAGGCCTGTCGGCTTCCTTGGAGGTGATCACTGCACGTTAATCTCCATGTGCCTTTCCAATGGCCTGCGTCCAAAAGGTGCAGCGGGCATTCTCCGTGCATTTGCACTGCTCGGACCGAGAACCAACAGGAGGAGATGAAAAATGAACATTTTTTCCAAAGGTTTTCAGGATTTGAGTGGTGGACAAACCTATTCCCAGACAAATGTGCAAGTCCTTTTGGGTCTTTTGAGGGAACTCTCCAGATACTACAATTGCACAACCTCAATGTATCAGAATGTGAGCTTTGTTTATTTATTCATTTAGTATTTTTAAAGCGCTCACACAGCCCGCAGGCATCTCGCTGTTACAGGAATTGTTTGCTTTTAGTTGCGTAATTGTTTTTTTTGTCATAGTTGCGTATTTAATACGCGCTTAAATACCCAGAGGATTCTAATCGCATACCCGGGATCGAACCTGTGTTGCTTTGTGTCATTTTGCTTCCAAGGCGAACACGTTGCTGCTGAGCTATTCTCCTGGGGACACCTTTGCATTGGGCTCCTGGGCACATGATTAGCGTCCCTAATGGTTGGTCCATCACTAGTCAGGTGGTGGGGGCAGAAGAAGTGACTTCAAGGTGGTTTCACCTATACAATGAAAAAGGTATTAATTCCATAGGTACAGGCCTGTCAGGTATTGCCACAGCTGAGAGGATGCCACTCAAGGTCCCGTCTAGGCAGTACTCATCTCCCTCACATACATGTTAGACCACGAGGGTGGTGACTGGCAGTGGCACAGCATAAGAACTCAGAACCTACCATGATTTGGCGTTGCATAACATGGCAGGATATTTGATAAGAATTTGTCGTGGCATAATGCTGCCAGGCGATTAAATGGAGTTACCTTGCCCCTTTATCAAAAGCACACAAGCTGCACCTTGTGATCAGCCAAATTTCAGAACATATCAGTGCAAATAATCCAGCAAAATTGAAGGAACCGCAAGATATTTTCTGGCCAACTTCCTATATTGAATCCCATGGCCTTCTGCGCGCTCTCCAGGCAGCGTTCCCGACTGCAGGGTGCCAAATCAGTCCTGGTGCCCCACGTGGAGGGCATCACTGGGGATGGCAAGTGCTCCAATGGTGATCAATCTTTCTGTGGGATTTGACACTGGAAAGCATAAGCCGCTGAATACCTCTCAACTCCCACGCTTTTGACGGGGGTTACCCGCCATGTAAGCAGCTCTCTGACCCGCCAATCTCCCTACACGCCCATATGAGCCAATATGCTTTCACCCTCCCCCCAAAAAAGAGTGTTTGTCACCTGCCCTGGGGCAAGAAAGGTTTGGGAGCTATGGCGCTGCTTACCCACCTCCCAGAGATGACACTGAGGGACTGCTGAATTGGATCTCCTCCCATGAGTTGATCTCTTTTTCTCTAACTTTTGTTCCCTTTCGCCAATATCACTCGCCATTGAAAGGGCCAGTGATCTGGTGGCCTTCCGTGTTCCTGCAAAGTGGAGGTCGCTCCTGCTCTTCTCAGCTCAGATTGGGGGTTCATCCACGCCCGAACCACACCAGGCTTTCAGGGTAATCACTGACTATCGAATTAACACCCATGTCGATGTTCTGTATGTAAATGCATTGTGTACAGCTATCCTGTAAACATGTAGTGGATTTTCTGTTCAGGACTGGATTCAGAGACCCTTGGTTTAGGTTGATAGTCTTCAGAGCAGTGCCAGACACATGCCCGCTTTGCCAGTCCATACACAGATGCAAAGGATTGATGCAAACACATGTCTTCCGTTCCAATATGGAAAACATTTGGCTTCATTCTGAGATTGGTGTTGTGGGAAAAGTCTCGCAGTAAGGCAGTTAGCCCCACTTTTTTTGATGGTAATGGAATTTCCACCAGTTTGGCATTAAAGTCGAGGATTTCTCACTAGACAAGTACTAGAGGTAAATCCTCTAACATCAAAAACTGGAGGAATTACCACTGGTGGAATTTGCACCCATGGTAATTGCTCCAAATCCTGCGTGGAATCTTATCCATGAACGGGCACTAACGCCACCCTTAATCTGGCGGAAATGGTTACCAGACCGGGTCGTGGAATCTGTAATCGAGTTTGGCTGTAATTCTGAGGGAATTATTGCCTAAAGGGTAATGAGGCTGATTGTCTTTGGCCATCAAGCTCACCTGTGTTTGCGTGAGGTTTGGCTGCTGGTCCTGGATGCCTTTTCTGCCCCTGTGCTCTCTGAGAAGAAACTGGATTTGCCTTGATACTAAACAATCTAGCTTAGATCAAGGCAGAGGCGTAGACCGGGTAGGGCCTGAGCGGGCAAGGCCCACCCAAAATCTGTAAATGCCCACTCAGCAGCTATGTGTGGGCATGTACAGAGGTAAATGTCACTGCAGTGGGCCCAACTACATTACCTTCAGGACTCATCTAGTGTCTTTATTTCATTTGCAAGCTTCTTAAACACCAACATTTCTACATTTTCTGTGACAGATATCAGAGGACCATGGCTGGAAAATACCTCTCCTCTTCCACCGATGCCCTTCCACTGACTTTTGCCTGCAGGCCAATGCCTTGGGCAGGTGCTTATGTCATCTCTGACAATTCAAAGCGCTACTGCATGGTCCAGGTACTTAGAACAGCAACGCTGTACCCACAGAGAGGACTTTTTTTGTGCTAATGGCTCTAGCCCAGGATTCTATCCATCACTGAAAGAGGCGTGTTGAGCAACTTAGACCATAACACAGTTCTATGTTTCCTCTTCCTCCTAGGGGTTTTAACACTTTGAGTTCTAGGGCCGAGAGGCAATTTCCAAATAATATCTTGCGCCATAACATAAGACGGCATGCCATCGTATGACATAATGTCATTGTATGACATGGCACAATATAATAATATTGCCTTGTAAAACTTTGCATACGAGACAGCTTGGCATAACATGACATGTAAATGCCATGGCTTGGCATATTTCAGGCCTCCAGGGCCGGGATCCTGACTGCCTTTCAGGATATCTCTCATTAATTAGCATGAGGAAAGATTTGCATACATTTAGAATCATTGTATGCACATTCATCTCATGAATATTAATGAGGGGTATCCCGAAAACCCGACATGGACCCGGACCTCGAGGCCTGGAGTTGGCCAACCTGTAAAGAGAAGCAAACTGGGCATTCATGAAAATAGCATAGATTGAAGGCCCATTGTACTATTTATCTATCTTATGTTTTTAAAGCACTCTACTTCTGGGCATCCAAAAACTACAACCAGATGTAGATAGTTTAAGAAGTACCAGGATACACTGTGCAATTACTATGATTACCGAAATCTATGCACTTTAAATTGTCTTCTGAAGGCAATACAGAACGTTATCGCTGTACATTTTGATTGAGGCAGCGACACTGAATTAAATCGCTACTGAAGAGAGTAGTGCAGTTGTAATTCCTATAGAACTTCATACTGCTGTTTTATTCTGCTTTTAAGTGCTTCAAAGTTTCGAAAGTAAAGGAGATAAATCACTGATATGTAATACGATTTGCCCAGGATCATTCACATTTCAGTAATGGAAAGGAATTGTTTATTTATAACGTGCTTAATAGCCAGAGGTTTCTATGCGTGTACCAGGGTATCTGTTGCTCCCTGTCGTCTTGCTTCTAAGGCGATCACGTTGCCCCTGAGCTATCCTCCCTCCTATATGCGAAAGCCAAGATTTGGACTCGGGTCTTCTATGAGCAGATTTTACATATTAACCGCTAGATCAGGCATCTTCCGATTGTTTGTGCCCATAGGGCGTTGGCTTAAACAGGTCTACCCGACTCGCTAGCTAGGTTTGTGCTTTGAACGTCCCTTTAAATTCAATAGTATACAAATGCTTCTAGGGAGGTCGAGGTCAATTGTTGTGGTGAAAAGTAAGTTGGGATACTCCAATACAAATCCAGGTGCCGCTGCAAACATTGAGCTGTGTAAAGGAACATTTGCCATTTTGTACCAGAGCGTCTACTGGGTATCTGAAACTCTTCTGTAACATAGACTCATCAATCTTGGTGATTGGTGTAGGATTGTTACGTCTAAACTGACCCGTGGAACCAAACGATCCTTTACTTTAGGGGACGGTCATCAGCCCCCTGGACCTGTCTGTAATTCATCCCACCACGTCCTTGCTTAATCTCATTATGCACCTGCTGACAATGGTATTGGCTTTTGCCAATGCAGTGGCCATTTTGCTTTTGATGGGCACTAGTGTGATGTGCAGGAGGGCCCAAAGTGGGCCTATCGGCCAATCTACCAATTGATTTGACGCACTTCACATAATCGCCAATGGCCATGGATGGCAGCACATTGCTCTGTCATTTGTATGCCTACATCCTTCCAGCCAGCACATTGCAGACACTGAGTTGCTTCCCATCAGTTGGTGGTGGTTGGCCTGGACCTGGGTCATGGCGCATCTGCTGTAGTTTGGGGCACATCCCCATCTTCGTCCACATCATGCGGGACAGTGCTTGGCATACGGGAAGCAGCACTCATAGCCTCCGGGTGGTGTGTGTACACACCTCGGTGGTGCGGCTTATTTGCTTCTTTTTCTTGTGTGGGTCGAAATTAGTGTCATTGGGACCTCTGCTATTGTGTACATGCCAGATTTGTCTGAGTTTTAAATCACTTTGCAGGTATGTTGTAGTGTTTCATTTTTCTTGTACATGGGACATTAAAGTGAGTTGGTGTACTGTACATAAGGTATTACCCCAATTGGTTGTTTCTAATTGACCGAATGGTACAACTGGACGAATTCGGCCAGTACCATTTGGTCGTTTGGAAACGAGCAATTTGGGTAATCAGTACCAAACATGAGGAGCAGAGGTTGCGGGGGTGTCCCCCTCTCCCCATGTTTGGTAGTGATTGCCTTTGGGGGTAGCGGGGTTGCCCCCACTTCCGTAGGTCCGGAGGAAGGGGACAAAAAAGAAATGCGAGCCTTGCGGCGTCGGATCCGACCCACATAGGAGGGACGGATCCGACACCGCAGGGTCAGAACATGCCCGGCCAGCGAAAAAAGGTAAGTAGGGGGGGCTTTAATTATGGCAATTTTGGCCACGGCCAATTGACCGGGGTAAATTCGGCCGTGAACAATTGTGCCACAGCCAAAACATATACATCCGTACATTCTGCTCAGCATAAGCTCAATGAAACGCGGGCAGTGCTGGTATGGTCATGTATAATCTCCCGATGGGGTTACTCACAATGGATTCTGAAATGGGCAGGGACCTAAGTGTAGACTGTACCTTCCCAGGCCATTGTGTCTCATTGTGTCTCATTCGAGTAATGGGACTACGAGATTAGTGTCAATGCTGTTGTTACGGTAACCAGGAATGGTCGAATGATGGAGACGCCAGTGGGGTGTCCCGAGATGTACTGTATGCCTAACCTTGCAAGCATCAGACATCTATTCGACCTTCTTACTCAATCGCATACAGAAGGTGCATGGTTTACGCATAGGTTGCTGCTACCTGTGAGGCACCACCACACTGCAATCGTGTCATTGGGCCTCATTACAAATCGTCCGGTATGGAAACAACGGTGGCGGTAAACCTGCCGCCACCGTTGTTTCCATGCCGGGCGATCACAACTCCTGCAGGCGGGAGGTGATGTTCCCGCCAGGTCTGACCTGGCGGGTTTAACACCGACCGCCTGCAGGCGGCCGAGGAAACAGCGGCAGCATTACGAGATGCTGCCGGTGTTTCCATGATCCCCGTCCCATAGGACTCGATGGGAATGGGGATTAACACCATTCCGCCTCTGTGATTCCCGGAAAACCGGGGTTGTAATGCCCCGGTAATTCTGGGAATCACGGAGGTGGAATGGTAATACGAGTCCGGCGGTAACCAGGCGGTTTTACCGCCGCGGTTACCGCCGGTCTCGTAATGAAGCCCAGTGTGTTCATCATCCTGCTAACAAATGCCAGCGAAATGGTATCCAGTGAAAATGCTGCCATCAAAAACGGAGTCCGTGAAAAAGTCGTGGGCAAAATACCTCTGCATTGAAAAGGTTGCCAAATGAAAAGTAGTTAAGAAAATGCTGAAAAGTAGCCAAAAATGTAGTGCTGCTAGAGAGGGTTTTGTAGGCTTGTGATTGCCTGGTTAAGGGGTAGGATGGGGCTTAGGGTAAGGATGGGGTTTAGGGTTAGAGTAAATATTTTGGTTGCAATTAGGGTTAGAGTTAGGGTCAGGGTGGTTGCTGAAGGGCTGGTGATGTTGGGATATGGTTAGTCCTTAGGGTAGTTTAAGTGATAGGGTAACTGCTACTATCTCTAATGAGGGTTACTGGTAAGACTTGGTTGTCCAGGTACAATATAGGCAAAAAAGCAAGAAATCGCCAGGGCTCTTATGTTACACTCCCCACCTTAAGTTTTTAGACCAGTACCATAGAGTTTTTCAGTTTCTCATACACCCTCTGTTTATTATTTTATACCAGAACAACACATATATTCATTTTTTTTTAAAACACTTCATTTATACTCATTCATTAGCACAAGGCTCTCGTACAATGTTATACAATGATAACAACACATATCTAATACAGACACAAAAATCAAGACCCTGGTATTTTCTAGTGTCCTCTTTCAGTTTCTATTTTTTTTGTAATAAACACATCCTAACTTAAGCAGTCCTGATAGTAGCTGCATGTACAAGGTCGACATGATGTGTTTCGGCCGTTTTTTCACCCACTGCGGTGTCACAAGTATGTGGCCTTCGTCAGGACGAAATACAGTTTCTAGTGTACACAGTCCAATGTGCATTGTGTCTACAGGGGAATAAAATACAAATGGAGGTGAATTATTTCTTCAATAAGGACATATAATTGCGTCTACACATAAGCTTAGAAAGCCACCATTTGGCACAGCCTCCTGCTTTGCGCTTGGGCAGGGGTTATTGTAAGGCTAGGGCTAATAGTGTAATGGTTTGGGTAAGTGTGAAAGCTTAATGTAGGATAGGGTTTAGGATAAACCCAGTGGTTAGAGCAAAGTAAGCATTAGGGTAAGCGTTAGGGCTGCAGTTAGGGTAATGCTAAGGTTAGGATTAGACCAAGTGTTTGGGTAAGGGCAAGGCTGTTGTTTGTGGCAAGCTGGTGATGAGGTAGGAGTTGGGTTAACTGTTCATTTTCTATTGATTTTGTATTGAGTAACAAGCAAATAAAACGCTTTAGCGCACTGAAGGGTTAGTGTTTTGTGAGAGTTCAGGGTAGTAATTAGAGTTTGGGGAAGGTTTAGGAAAGGACTTAGGGTGATAGTGGTTTTTTTTTAAGTTTGGGGTCATTGTTAGTGTTAAAGCCTTGTACTTTTGTGTATTTACGTATTTAAAATAGCTATTTTGGTGACCTTTTTACTGACAACATTGGCAACTTTATTACTAGCATTATTGTCACACTTTGCATTGATTTTATTGAATGACTACATTTTTTAAAACAACTTTTTGCTGGCTACATTTTCACATGACTACTTTTTTGTGGAGACTCTGCATTTATCTTGTGGTCCAATGTGTAGGTCCTCTGGCTGAGAAGTGAGTGAATTGTGCGGGCAGTGGTGTGCAACCATCTCAGTCAGTGTCAAGACACCTTGTGAGGATGCCCATCCTCACCCCTTAGGTTGCCACCTGGGCGCAGCCATCTCTGATGTAGGCTGCCTATGCCCAACCGTAGGATTCCCACACCATGCACGTCACCTGCTTCATGATCTAGGTTTCTTTTTTTTCACTTTAGGGAAGCCTTGGCGCTATTTCTCTAAACAGTTTGTCATTTTATTTTGTCACCTCCTTCACAGGAATGTTAAGCTCTACTTTCTCGCCCTGTTTTGGTAAGATTTGTCACTTCCTGGTCTGGCGCCAATTTCCCAATGCACTGTGTGGTGTCCTCTGTGATGATCTTTGATCCACTTCTTCCAGTCGGTCCATGAGATCTTTCACCAGCCTACATTGGGCAACCTTTACTATTTACACATGTTTGTGAAGCGTTACTTACTGTATTAGTGTTTGCTGCGCTACCTGCATACTCTAGTTTGCGTTTGTTTTTGCAGTTAGCTACATTTCTGCTCTGCTGTATCATACTGTTAGCATTGTGTACTATCTTTCGCGACTCTCTGCTTTCCACTCTCACTGGACTTGGACTTTCTAAGCTCCCTTCAGAGGCGTCGCTAGGGAGGGCTGGCGAGGCTGTAGCACTGAGTCTTTTGGTTGTAGCCCCAGATAGAAGCTCAGGAGCTACAACCAAAAGGCTAGCTAGCCCTGAGTCCTGACAGCACCGACATTAGCATAGCCCTAGATCTTTTCCAGACCTAGCAACACCCCTGGCTCCCTTGCTGCTGCTCATCATCTGGTGGCCCCTGTCTCTGCCCCCTTTACAACCAGGAGGGCTGATCCCATGAAGAACCACATTATTTAAGACCATTGCCTTGAGCGTCCTCTCTCGGGCGCCCTGCGAAGGACTGACTGCCAAGGGTAGCATCTTAGACCTGCTTGCACCTGTTCACATCAGGTCGCAGCACATAGACCTTTGGATTATTTCAATAGCTCTTAGTTCACATTCCACAGCTTTTGTTTCATGAGTTGTCTTGTATTTTAATACCTGAGTCATTTCTATCATGGCTAATATTACAAAACTCCCTTTTCATGTACAACTATCTCAGGTGTTTTGTACCCTTTACATCTTCTGCTTTTCTTTAATTTTGGTCAATTCAACTATGACTGTCCCAACTCCCATCCGTCCTACTTCTTGTCAGAAAAGGAAGAAGGCGATGGATATGGCAGGGGAAATGTGCACAAAATACACAGTAAACAACCTTGAATATAACAACGTGCATTCAATACCCAAGACTCATGTATACCACTATATGAAAAGGAATGTAGGGTAAGCACTTAGAACCTCCTTATGACTGAAAGGAAAGTCGGCAAACTCCTTACCCACTATGCTATTACAGATACTGACAGCGCTAAGCCCACGTAGAGGGCAAGCAGGGACAGAATCTGTAAGCTGACACTCTAGACGGTACTGAATAAAGAATTTGGAAACAGTACTCACAAGGACCGGAATGACCACATGAATGCCAGTACTCACGAAGACCGGAAAGACCACTTGGATGTCCGTATTCACGAGGACCGGGAAGACCACTCAAAAGTCAGTACTAACCCACAACCCTGTAAATCAAACAAGAACCCAGAAGGCAGTAAAAGGCAAAGAGTGAGGATGACTAAATACCTAAACCCAAGTCAAGAGGCAAGAAGGAATAGTACAGTGTGGAAAACAAAAGATAGTCACACAGGAGCTTGTTACAACAGCTTCCCACACCTAATAATAAAATAGGAAATAAATGTAAAAGTGTAAAGGAAAACATGGCATGGATCCCAATAGAAGGCAAGGATCAGGAGCAGTGAAAACGATATCAAAAGGGAAACTGTTCCACCCATCCAAGGTGAAAAGGCAGGAAACTAAACCTGTAAAGGAAAGATTAATGCAACAAGTCTTTCAGTAGCAAAGGACAATTTCTAGGAAACAGTGAACACAGGCAATTGGGCTACAGCAAAAGGAAAGCTCAGAGAAAGGCTGCCTGCAGACAGAGAAAGGGAAAAAGGGATTTCCAAAAGGCAGAAATCAATTAGGCATACAAATACGAATTCCAGGACAAAGAACAAGAAACACTAACTAGAAACTGGGCACAAAAACTAGGAACAAGGGACCAGTCAAGACAGGGACGCTGCAACAATGACCAGCGCTGGACTGAAGCAGACTGAGGCTTTTAAAGCTGCTTAACGAGCACACCCCTCAGGCGTGTCGCCTGCTGCACCTGCAGCCACAGGTGTTGCCTATCCTCCACCCAGCCTTGTCCTGCAAGGGAGGAGGTGAGGCAGTGAGCCAGGCATTCTGGGAAGCATAGTCATTTGATTAAAGCAGCAGTAGCATGCTGGCTGCCAAAAACCTGGAATGGATCCGGAAGGGAAGTAATTTGGGAAATAAGGTTTTAGCGCTCCCAATTCATCAGGACACTGTAGCATAAGGTTCGGAGGAAATGTCCAGTAGGGAAGAAACCCCAAAACATGCCCCCATGTGGCGGGAACGGGAGCGAAGGGAGCGAGTCGTGACAGTATACCCCCTTCCACGGCCGACTCCAGGCGGCCGTTACTTGCACAAAACATCTTCTTTCCATGACAGGAGCGCTTTGTCTTCAGAAGTGGCACTGACGGAAACGATGACCCACGGGCAGAAGCAGAAGGACTGGAATGAATAGAATCAGGCCGCAGTCTATAAGAGCCATAGGTGGGTTTTCGGTGAGGAAGAGACTCATGGGTCGAGGAAAGGCATGAAGGACTTGCAGGACCCGAAGCAGAGTTGGAAGGTCCAGGAAGCTTAGTCACTGGAAGAGGATATGCATACATCCTTGAGGAGAGAGGCAGGCTGGTGCTACATGCCTTAGACAACGGTAGAAGTTCTGTTCGCCTCACTGCCGAGAGTGGACACTCAGGAGGTGAGGAAACAGCAGGTTTCAGGAAATGTTTATGTTCGGAAGAGGAAGGTGGCGGCTGAGGTAGAGGTTCGGATACTCCGTCATCCATCCGGGTAAAGGTTTGTGGTTGAAAGTGACAAAGATTTGCCTGCATAAGTTCCTTGCCTTGGAGGTCTGGAGATCCAATGGGTTGTACGAGGCTGGCACTCCCATTGACAGTCATGTAGCCAGTCAAGTAGCCACCTTGTTGCACGTGGGATACAACCGCAGGAACGTTTGGCATACTGATAGGAGTGTTAGACACAGTACTCGGAACATCAGGCATACTAGCAGCGGGAGCAAAAACAGGCACATCTTGAATTGCAGCAGACATTCCCCTCCTTTGGCTACTATCACCCAACTGGCGCTGCAGCTGGAGGGCCGTGCCCGTCCCTTTCCTCAGGCTCATGTGGGATCCGGCAACAAAAGGGTTGTCAAGCGGTTGATGCAAACCGGACTCCAAACGCGGACCGTCCAGCCCGCTATCCAGGTCGGCTACTCGTTCAGTGACTGGGCCGTGGTGGATGGCATCCGTTTCTCTCGCGTAATACTCCAGGCAAGTCCAGCGGCCTCGCATGTAAGGCCCTCCCGAGTCGTGAGCCGGCTTGATGTTTCTGAAGAGAGAGCTGGCAGAAGTCTCAGGCTCAGATGTTGCATATTCGGGAGTCGCTGATGCTACAGTCAAGTAGTTAGGAGAATTGTTTTGTGTACAAGGCAGACATTCTGGTGATCCCCCTGAAGCATAAGAAGGGCAAGATGGACGTTCATCAGTAAATGGTTGGGATTCAGGAGGAATCTCTGGAGCAGAGGAATATGCAGCAGGATCTGACAGTGTAGACAGGTACACCTCCGATATTGGCAGCGAGGCTGAGCAGGATACAGGTCTCTCATGAACTGAAGCCAAGCTAGCAGTAGGCTCTGGGACCGAAGACATGCACTTAGAATGTACTACCGGAGGCTCCATGGCTGAAGGATAATCTGCTGGATGAGTCACTGTAGCCGAAGACAAACATGCCAGAGGAAATTCTGAGGCTGAGGGCATGCAAGCTGGAGCCGTCTTGTTAGCTGAAGACAAACTTGTCAAGGTCTTTGGCTCTGACTGCGTACATGGTGAAGGCTCTTGGGTGACTGGCAGACATAGCACTCTTTTATTGATCGAAGATACGTGTGCCAAGGATGACTGCAGAGCTGTGGACAGGATTATTGAAGAGTCAATGGTAGTAGGAGGACAGTCTGAAGTCCCAGAAGTCGACAGACACACTTGTGGTTCAGGAATGGAAAGCCCCTTTAAGGCAGTTGACCCCTTGGCACCAGTAACCGAAGTCTGAGCTGTACCCCTGCCGTCCCTCTCCTTAGTGGATGACACAGAGTCTCTTCCTTTGTAGAAGTCAAAATCAACCAGAGGAATCACCATAGTAAAGTCTCTGTTAATCAGGATTTCGTCAATTGACCATTCCTCTGTCTTAGCTTCTGAAAGTGGCTGATTAACAATCAACAGTTCAGGGATCGCCTGCCGGGTTTTTGGTTCAGTAATCTGTGGAATGAGTCCATCAAAACATGAATTCTGCACTGTCTTTGACTGCTCGTAGTGACCGATATTGGCAGAAGGAAGAGCGAACACAGAGGTAGTATTGTTTTCCACATCAGCTTGAATGTCTACTTCAGTCTCAGCAGCTAGATCAAGGGCAGAACCTAAGCCTACAGTTGTGACTGATTCTGTGTATGCCACCATTGTGGATTGTGTTTGGAAATCAGAAGCATGTATGTGTTCAAGCTCAGAGTTATGACAAACTGCTACACAGGAAGCGTCAGGTAAAGGAGTGGCTTGTGAATCTTCAGCTAACAGCAATTCCTGACAAACGGTAGGACAGTTGTCAGAACCTGTGTCCTGAATAAGTGCTGTGCTTGAAAAAAGACTTTCACTCCCAATAGATCTTACATATTGACAAGTATCATGATTTACAAAAGTCTCCGCACTCAGGGACTGAACAGTATTCACTTCATCAACGGATAAAGTTGGAGGTGTATTCAGAAAAGACTGTAACATCTTATTCTCCTCTTTTAAGGAAATGTATTCTTGTTTTAACTCCTCAAATTCTGCTTTTAGCATGTCCCGCATTAACTGTACATCCCTATCAGTAGGCACAGGGGAAGGCATGGTGGCATCAGGGCTGGATCCTGCCCTAGCCATCTGGAAGTGTATTGATTGTATATTGTCATCTACTGCTTGCAGGTCTTGTGATCTATACTCTCTCTTACCGACGTGGTCTGTGTTTCTTTTAAGCAGACTATTGGCATCAGACCCCTTGGCATTAGTGACCACAGTAAGAATCTGTGCAGAGGAGTAAGCTGTAGACTGAGGGCAGAAAACAGAAGATATGCAAGAAACCCCTCCATTCTTCATGTTTGAATCATGAAACTGTTCAATTTGAGGTAAAGCACAACCGGAGTCATGGGGTTCAATAACAGAGGTACTTGTGTGTATAAATTCTAGCAGTGTGTTGTTTTCCACTGCTAAGGCTTGTGCGGACATAGACTCTGGATCAGAATTAAAGACAGAGCTAGGATCAGGCAATGTACGATTGGCCACCCAGTGGGAAAAATACTTTGCACGTAAATACCCATTTGTGTCAAGGAGTTAATTTAAGTCAGGAGCAGAGATTCGATTTTCACGGGTAATTGTAAGGGAAGCTTTCTGTATAAACTTGTTAGAGGCCTTGCTGCCTTTCCTTCGTAATCTGGCCATGTTCAAACGGGAACAACGGCTGGTCATTCTGTCAGGAAAGGAAGAAGGCGATGGATATGGCAGGGGAAATGTGCACAAAATACACAGTAAACAACCTTGAATATAACAATGTGCATTCAATACCCAAGACTCATGTATACCACTATATGAAAAGGAATGTAGGGTAAGCACTTAGAACCTCCTTATGACTGAAAGGAAAGTCGGCAAACTCCTTACCCACTATGCTATTACAGATACTGACAGCGCTAAGCCCACGTAGAGGGCAAGCAGGGACAGAATCTGTAAGCTGACACTCTAGACGGTACTGAATAAAGAATTTGGAAACAGTACTCACAAGGACCGGAATGACCACATGAATGCCAGTACTCACGAAGACCGGAAAGACCACTTGGATGTCCGTATTCACGAGGACCGGGAAGACCACTCAAAAGTCAGTACTAACCCACAACCCTGTAAATCAAACAAGAACCCAGAAGGCAGTAAAGGCAAAGAGTGAGGATGACTAAATACCTAAGCCCAAGTCAAGAGGCAAGAAGGAATAGTACAGTGTGGAAAACAAAAGATAATCACACAGGAGCTAGTTACAACAGCTTCCCACACCTAATAATAAAATAGGAAATAAATGTAAAAGTGTAAAGGAAAACATGGCATGGATCCCAATAGAAGGCAAGGATCAGGAGCAGTGAAAACGATATCAAAAGGGAAACTGTTCCACCCATCCAAGGTGAAAAGGCAGGAAACTAAACCTGTAAAGGAAAGATTAATGCAACAAGTCTTTCAGTAGCAAAGGACAATTTCTAGGAAACAGTGAACACAGGCAATTGGGCTACAGCAAAAGGAAAGCTCAGAGAAAGGCTGCCTGCAGACAGAGAAAGGGAAAAAGGGATTTCCAAAAGGCAGAAATCAATTAGGCATACAAATACGAATTCCAGGACAAAGAACAAGAAACACTAACTAGAAACTGGGCACAAAAACTAGGAACAAGGGACCAGTCAAGACAGGGACGCTGCAACAATGACCAGCGCTGGACTGAAGCAGACTGAGTCTTTTAAAGCTGCTTAACGAGCACACCCCTCAGGCGTGTCGCCTGCTGCACCTGCAGCCACAGGTGTTGCCTATCCTCCACCCAGCCTTGTCCTGCAAGGGAGGAGGTGAGGCAGTGAGCCAGGCATTCTGGGAAGCATAGTCATTTGATTAAAGCAGCAGTAGCATGCTGGCTGCCAAAAACCTGGAATGGATCCGGAAGGGAAGTAATTTGGGAAATAAGGTTTTAGCGCTCCCAATTCGTCAGGACACTGTAGCATAAGGTTCGGAGGAAATGTCCAGTAGGGAAGAAACCCCAAAACATGCCCCCATGTGGCGGGAACGGGAGCGAAGGGAGCGAGTCGTGACACTTCTCAAGCTTCACGCCTCCGCACACTGGTGCTTAATACTACTATCCTTTTTCAACCCTCAATATCAATTTTTGTTTCCTGTAATTCCACATACACTCTTGAATGCAGGATCACTGTGCAATAAAGCACATTTTACTCTGCTTATTAGGTCTTTACCTTCAGTTCCTCTGCATTAGCGAGACATGGATTTCTACTACTAGCACTTCCACCTCTTCTGCACTTCCTTCCTCTAAGACGTGTTTCACACTCCCCCTGCTCCACAGGTAGAGGGGTGGGCACTGGCATTCTGTATCACTCATCATGGTCTATCCTTCTCCCATTATCTTGCTTCTGTCTTTTTCTTCTTTGTCAAAACTCTACCCTATCATGTTTCTTGTCATTTATAGACTACTTGGTCCCCTCGTGTCCTTCTGTGAGTACTTACATACTTTGCCTTCTAGTTTACGCCCAGTTCACCCTTTTTTTATACTTCGAGAGTTTAATCTGCATCTCCGGTCCACACACAGCTCTTGATCATTTTTACCTTTGCGTGATTCCTATCATCTTTTTCAAGGCCGTGCTAAGCCTTTGCATATCTCGGGATCTTTTCTTAACCTTATTTTCACATCCTATCCGCGTCAGAGCTCATTCCCACTTATTTCCTCTGCAGATCTTCTTCTCGTACCATTTGTTTTCTCACAGCTTCCCCATTCATAACCAGCCCTGCACTACTTTTTTATGATCAGATCTGAATAACTTCGATTCCTCCAAGTTTATTTTAACACTTTTCTCATCTCTTCATTCCCCTTCCTCTTTGAATTCCTGGAATGTCAATGATGCTACGTCTGTTTTGACTTTGACTACCTGGACTGCTCTAGACACACGTTATCCTTCTGGACCATTTATTTCCTCTACGAAGAAATCTTAGTATTGGATCACTCCTGCTCTTCGTTCTCTTCATACTTCTCTTCGTCACACTGACCGCAAGTGGGAAATACTCATCTAATCACATACCTCAATAAGCTTTCATCTATTCAGATCCTATGATGACAATTTCTTTCTTGCAAAAAATATTGTAATATACTTATTACCCCTCTCCTCACCTTCATCATCTTTTTCAGATTCTCATTCATATGCAGTCCTCGCCCCAAGATCATTATAGCTCTTCTTTGCTGATGTGATTTTTTGCATCATATTTGACTTCTAATATTACCTGAAGACTTCACTCCCTAATTGGCCTCTTCTTCTCCAGATTAAATCTCTTGGGAGGATAGCTCAGGGGCAACAAGCTTGCCTTATATAAGCAAGATGATGTGGAGCAACACAGGTTCGATCCCCGGTCCGCGCTCATAAACCTCTGGGTATTAAGCGTGTTATAAATGACCAATTATAATTAATTTTTCCTACTGATTTGTTACTATTTTTCCTCAATCTCTGATTGAAGTAGAAGCTTGGCTCGAGCTCATCTCACTGCTGCTCTTGTGGGTCCTTTTCCAGCCACGGTTATTTCTCAAGTCTATCCTTTAATGGTTTCATGCATTACTACTCTTTGTGACCTTTCTTTATCCTCTGGTATATTTCCACTGAGTTCAAATATCTCATGTTTATTCCCTCATTAAAGAAACCACCCCTCAATCCTTTCATTGCTCAAAGTATTGCCAGATGTCCATCTTGCCGTTTCTTTCGAAAATTGTTGAAAGTGTAGGTTACTTGCAACTATCTACTTTTATTAATTTACATGACCTTTTCCCAAAACACCAAACAGGTTTTCGTCCCCGTATGTTTACCGAGACAGAACTTCCTCATGTCACTAATTCTTTATTCTCTGCCCGCTATTCTAAACATTCGTCTGTATTGGTGTTATTGGACCTCTCTGCTGCATTTCACAGTGTGGATCATTCTGTCCTCTTATCTACTCTTTCTACCTTAGGGTTCTCAGGATTTGTCCTTCGCTGGCTTTCTTCTTATCTTTCAGATCGCACCTATTCAACATCTTTGGTGGGTTAATACTCAGTGGGTCATCCCTTGCACTATGGAGTTCCACAAGTTCAGTCCTTGGACCCTTACTATATATCTCAGCTCTCTCAAACATCATCTCTTCTTTCAGCCTATTGTGTAATTTGCCGATGACACGCAAATCTTCTCTGGCTCTTCATTTTCAGACTCATTTCAGCCCATTATATGCGTGGCTTATCTCTCTAAACCTGGATGTTGTCCCATTCACTTAACCTCAATCCCCCAAAAACTGTGGTTCTTTTCTTTCCCTCCTTGAACCTTCCAACTAGTGCTCCTCCTGTTCCAAACTCCCCTCCCCCCCGCCTTCCAATCCCTCATTTCCATCAACTGCACAAATCCTGGGGTCATTGTGTACCCTTCTTTCTTACTCAACTCACATTGCAAACTTCAATTGAAACAACTTGATTCTTTCTCTATAACATTTCCAAAATGTGTGCACTTCTGACATTCCACGCGAATAAATCCCCATCCCGTCCCTTGTTTTCCCTTCCCTCGACTCTTCTTTGGCACGCCTCATTGGCCTCCCAGCCTATGCACCAGTGGCACTAGAATCTATTTTTAATGCGTGTATTCGTCTTCTCTTTCGCCTCCCCTCGATCTTCGATATCATCCTCTAAATGATCAAGCATCTCTTTTTCTATCCTCCTTATCCTCTTTGTATGTCCCCTCTCTGCGTTCTGATATATGATATGTCATTGATAACATGCGTGTTTCTGCTTCTTTATTCCCTTTATCAGTGCCTTGCCTGCTCTGTGCTAAATCGAGCTTTCAGGCTTTTTACTTGCCTGCCCTAAAACATTGGAATGCCCTACCCTTTCGTTTCCGCTCTGCTTCCTCTCTTGCTGTGTTCCGTTCTTTACTTAAGGACCAGTTTCACTCTCCGTCGTTCTCATCTTGATAAACTGCACTGCGCTTCATGGCTTGCTGTTGACTGAATGTGCTTGCTTGTTTGTTTGCTGCTTTATGATTGATAGTGATATTGTAATTTGGCGAAAGCGCTCTATAAATTACAATAAAATAAAATGAAAATGACACTGCAACCTGGCCCATTGCTATTTCAGAATGTCACATATGCAGCAAGCTTCATTGGCCGGCTGCAGAGGACAGATTCAAATGCAGGGCCGCAGGAGTATCCCCCGCTATCGAACAAGGGGATTAGGCCCTGCTTAGGAGTGAAGGTGCATATAATTGTGGCTCAAGCATGGCTTCTCATTATGTGGCCCTTAGGATGTTTTTGACTTCAACTGCAATAATCAGTAGCCAGCAAAGTCAACGGTAAAGGATCATGGGACGTGTAGTCCAAAACATCTGGAGGGCCATATAATGAGTAACTCATACACTGAATATTCGATTGACCCGTGAGTATTTGGGGGTCATTATGGGAGGCCAAACTGTGCCTGAAATTCGAGGTGGGATTTTGGGGCTTGCCCTTACATCAAATAAAAATAGAAAAGAATATTTCGAGTGCACGCCCCTCTCCCCCACAATCGAAATTAGAATTGTCACAGGCAGTTGAGTATAGATTACTTCCCCCTCAGGCGGTCTCATATGCTAGAAATAGTATGTTTTCTATTTCCATAGTTTTGCTGCAGCAGGGCAAAAAAAAAAAGAATTCTGTTGTGGATGCCGAGTAAGAATAGTATTTCTAGTGCTAGGCCCACTGGGGCTGGAAATGGGAAAACATGTAGTACGGGATTCTGGCACTAAGCTCACCTGTGCTTGAAAAGCTTTTTTTAAAGTGTACTGTTGCTGGCTGGCTTTGCCCAGGAAATCTTCTGAGCTGGAAATATTTTTTTCCATTTTATTGACTGACTCACCCTTGAAAAAGCAGCCTTCGGGGTTCTATTCCAAGACCGAGCCTGGAAGCAAACGCCTGTACTGTTTAATGCCCGATTCCTGCAAATGGCTTCAAATATTCAGGAAAGCACCTAAGACCAAGCTATTTTAAAAACATACAATTGAACTCCTTTATCTCTGCTTTTAAAAGTTACCCAGGTAATCGGGGGCTGCCGACCAAGACTTGCCCACATCCCCTGATATATGATTGTTTATTTACGTAGCGCCTATACACAATGTGTTTCAAAGCGCTTCAAGGCAAGGGAGGGAACAAGGGAAAATACAATGACATTCTTACAGGCCGTGAACAGAAAGGATGTGAAATTAACTATCGTACTTGGCCTGATGACATTTCAGATAGTGCAAGAGTGAAGACATAGATAAGGGAGGGGAAGGAAGGAAATAGAAACAGGCGATTACCGTACTAGGCCTGACGACATTTCTGGTAGAGCCGGGGAAAAACCAAAGGTGAGATAGAGGGGTGCAGAAAGGGAAGGGAGGAACAAAACAAGAGACTATCGTACTAGGCCTGGAAACATTTCAGATAGTGCTGGAGGGAGGGGAGGCAGATAAGGCCAGGGGGAGGATACAAAGATCAGACGATTTAGACACGCTGCATCTGTACTTCTTTGCTTGTCGAGCCCTAGATGGCAGGCCACCTCTTTATTAACCTCCCTCACTACCCCATGGTGCGCTGAACCTATTTAATGTTTTATAAATCCAAAGCAAATAAATAAATAACAGGAAATGGCGACGGAGGGGACTAGACGAGCCTATGTAACTCCTGAGTATGCTTATGAGATGTGGCACACCGTAAATACTTTTGTGTGCTTCCACAACTTGTGGTCAAAAGGGGGGGTGAGTGTACGTCCGGGCTTTAAAATGCAGCACGTGTTGCACGGGCTTCGGGTTTTGTTGATCAGAATGGATCCATGCTCCAAGCAACAGACAGGCAGATTGAAAGGTGCTAGGTCTGGAATGTTCGAGGCTGGGATTGGTGCTTTGACCCCTGGGGTTGGAGCTCTTGTGCGAGAGAGGATAAGAGCTGCAGCAGACAGTAGGGTGAATCTGGATTTGAGCTAGACAGAGACCGAAAGCTGGCAGAGCTGTTGGAGGCCAATTAATAGTGCTGTTGTACCCCTCCGATTGCACCTCAAATATAGCGCTTAGAAACATGAGAACCAGGGCTGCAAATAACAAGGGGGGTCCTGGGAGACTCTCTGCCAGACATCAGTCCTGGTTACAAGAGCCTTACCCATAGTCTTTAGCTCACTATCTTGCTCACTATTCTTAGAGAGGCACAGCTCCACCCTACCGATGAGGTTCAACCAGACCAAAACACGTGTCTGGGGTTGCTGCTGGTACTCTTGTTCAGAGGAGAATTGCCTAGCATTTCGGTGCTGGACTGCCCCAGGGCAGGACAAAGACTGATATGCTTGGGATATTTCTCCTCTGTGAAAGATAGTGAGCTAAAGAATCTGGGTAAGGCTCTCACACCCAGGACTAATGTCTGGCAGAGAGACTCCCAGGACCCCCCTTGTTTTCTGCAACTAGCTATCCCATGCTGTCACACTTTCTTGTATCCCTGTTCTACCAGCAATATAGAAGAGTGGATGAAAGTAGTATGAGTGTTGCATGCAGTCTGGCAAAATATGTTTCCAAACCTTCTTTTGTTCACCTGTTCCTTCGAGGTGGGTGGGACCCCTGATGTTT
The DNA here is from genome assembly GCF_040938575.1 of Ambystoma mexicanum. NCBI lineage: Eukaryota > Metazoa > Chordata > Amphibia > Caudata > Ambystomatidae > Ambystoma > Ambystoma mexicanum. Next base: position 233,849,460 of record NC_090922.1, on the reverse strand, counting down.
TCTGTCCCTGTGGGAGCGCGCAGAAGAAGCTCATGCCTTTTGGCCCATTCATGACCCAGAATTCCCAGAGGCATATTACAGGGAGCAATAGTGTGTGCAACTGTAAGCAAAACTGCTTCACTTTTCATTCTTTCCATGTGCTTTTGTTGTGGCTTTTCAATTTTGTTGGCAGTTTGGATTTGTGGTTTTGCCTTTGTTTTTGTTATTGTCATTGTCATTTTCTTTTGAAGGCAAACTGTCCCTAAACTCTTTTGAATTTTGCGCTCAGGGAGAATATATTTACAGTTTAAAAGATTAAATAACCGGGAAACGGTCTATAATCTGCCTAAAATTGGGAATGTCTGCGAAATGCTTTCTGACATTTTCCTAATGGCTGTGTCTCCTGAGTGATGCTCGCTAACATATTGAATGAAGTACGCTAACATATTCCTGAAGACGCGTGCGACCTAAACGATGCTCGCTAACATATTCCTGTAGGCTGGTGCTTCCTGAATGATACTCCCTAACATATTCCTGTAGATGGGTGCCACCTGAATGATGCTCACTAACATATTCCTGTAGGCTGGTGCCGTCTGAATGAGGATCGTTAACATATCCCTGAAGGCTAGTGCCTCCTGAATGATGCTCGCTAACATATTGAATGATGCTCGCTAACATATTCCTGAAGATGGGTGCCACCTGAATGATGCTCGCTAACATATTCCTGTAGGCTGGTGCCGCCTGAATGAGGCTCGCTAACATATTAAATGATGCACGCTAACATATTGCTGAGGACGCGTGCCACCTAAACGATGCTCGCTAACAAATTCCTGTAGGCTGGTGCCTCCTGAATGATACTCCCTAACATATTCCTGAAGGATGGTGCCTCCTAAATGATACTCGCTAACATATTCCTGAAAACTGGTTCCTCTTGAATGACACTCCCTAACATATTTCTGAAGGCTGGGGCCTCCTGAATGATACTCCACAACGTATTCCTGGAGGCTGGTGCCTCCTGAATTATACTCCCCAACATATTCCTGAAGGCTGGTGCCTCGTGAATGATACTCCCCAACATATTCCTGGAGGCTGGTGCCTCCTGAATGCTGAAGGCTGGTGCCTCCTGAATGATGCTCGCTAACATATTCCTGAAGGCTGGTGCCTCCTGAATGATGCTCACTAACATATTCCTGTAGGCTGGTGCCTCCTGAATGATACTCCCCAACATATTCCTGTAGTCTGGTGCCTCCTGAATGATACTCCCCAACATATCCTGAAGGCTGGTGCCTCCTGAATGATCCTCGCTAACATATTCCTGAAGGCTGGTTCCTCCTGAATGATGCTCGCTAACATATTCCTGAAGGCTGGTGACTCCTGAATGATCCTCGCTAACATGTTCCTGAAGGCTGGTGCCTCCTGAATGATCCTCGCTAACATATCCTGAAGGCTGGTGCCTCCTGAATGATCCTCGCTAACATATTCCTGAAGACTGGTTCCTCCTGAATGATGCTCGCTAACATATTCCTGAAGGCTGGTGCCTCCTGAATGATCCTCGCTAACATGTTCCTGAAGGCTGGTGCCTCCTGAATGATCCTCGCTAACATATTCCTGAAGGCTGGTGCCTCCTGAATGATCCTCGCTAACATGTTCCTGAAGGCTGGTTCCTCCTGAATGATGCTCGCTAACATATTGCTGAAGGCTGGTCCCTCCTGAATGATGCTTGCTAAAAGGTTGTCCTTGCCCAGATGGGCACACATGCTGGGGGTTACTAGGGAGGTATTATATTCTGGAGGTATAGCAAAATCTCACACCCATCTATCCACCATGCCTTATTCACAGAAGTTTATTCACATATTATTGTCTAATGTTGTGCTTTCATATTGGGAAGCTAGTCATTGTTAGGGAAGACTGCACCATTGTTCTTCCCTGATGGGGGCCTCTTAGAAAGTTAAGCTTTGTAGGACAATGCACCGGACAGCAGAGTGGATACCCTCGGAGTGAGACACGTAAATGGGATGGCCCAGAAACAGCTGTGACTCGTCGGTTAGAGAGACTGATGAGGGGCAAGCTCCCTGGAATGCAGAGTGGTTCTCCAAGGTGCTCTCGCTTGAGGCCGACCACCTGGCTGTTTTCTCACCAACCCGGAAGTGTCAGGCTGAAGTGACAGCAGAGGACTGGCCGAGGTAAAGACCCCTACTGCATCAATTTCAATGTGGCACAGGTGAAAATGGTGCTCCAGTCTGCCGAGAGCATGGCGGCTGTGGAGGGGGAACAGGTCCTTTGGGTACCGTGGCACCAGGCAGAAGCTCGAGGCAACCTCTGTGCTCATACTCAGGGATGGGCATGAAAGCCTGGCGGAGGGAACACTGGGCATGGAAAGGCATGTGGCTTTGCGCTGGAGGTTGTGCAACTGGATCATGCTGGGGGAGCTCCTGGCTGCCATAGTGACAGGGTGGCCTGGATGAAGAGCGATGACAAGCCATGTGTGGAAGGAGCTTCGTCAGAGAAATTACCGCAGATAATAGGTGCCCAGGTTGACAGTGTGGATGGCTTCGGGAGGAGTACAGGGTTGCCTTTGGTGGCACGTGGTGGGTTCTGAGGGTATGCCAAAGGCCCGCCCACTTCAGACACCCCTCAGGAGTGTTGCCATGGGCAGGTGAAAAGAGCAGCTGCCTTGAATTAGGAGCTGCTGCACTGGGGTCCCATGGAGAGACGCAAGAACTGCAAGTCCCCGCAGAGGGTACAGCGGTACTGGCTCGCAAACAAGTGTAACAATGGGATCCTCAAACGTTCTGGGAATTGCCGGAAACACATGCAGTGCAGCGTTGCCCGCGCGAGTGAGGCAACTTGACCAGCAGGCTTTTAAAGACCATGAAGCCCCAAGACAGTTTGGCACCAAAATAGCATTAGAACTATTGCAGTGGACTGTGAGCTAGGTAATTAGGGGTATCGTGAACACAGGCCTGGTGTTTAGGTGTTACTTATTTAATCTAATACCTTGGTGTCCAAGGTGTCTGGTTAACCTCCTAGAGGTCCTATACAGCTATGATCCCAGCATGCTTTACGGGGGACCCCAGTTGGCTATATATATCAAGGAGGAGGGTAACAGTTGCACACACGATCGAGTATCTACTTTCTGGCATAAAAGGGCATCGTTTTGGAGCACATTATGTCAAAGAACTAAAGCATACCGCTAATTGTGGGGTCAACACCTATCCAACCCCCTAACCCCAACACCTATCGAGCTCCATACAAGCCACACAAATGGAGTAGGGCTTTGAAGGAATTTGCCGGTGGTATGTGGCCACCTGTGTATTTGAAGAGTGTTGGAGAATGGTATCCGTACGTAAAACCGAAAAAAAGAAAGAAAGAAAATGCCGAATACGGCATTGAAAAAAAAACGTATCCCAAAAATTTCGATCAAGGGGAGCAAGGATTGCGGGGGTGTCCCCGGCTCCCCTTAATAGGCATTCCGGGGGTTGCGGCGGGGGTGTCCCACGCTTCCATAAAAGGGAAAGCGGGTGGGGGGGGGACAAGCAACATTTTTTAAAGAAGAAGAAAAAAAAAGAAAAGGGACTCTCCGTGGCCGGTTCCCATCCAAGTGCGTGAAGGCCACCAGCGTCGCAGAGGGATGGCAGTGTTGGATCTGGCCCCTTGGGCCCACGCAGGCATACGCACACACAACCACTGACCAGAAGAACATGCGGGACGCGATGCTGCTTGCTCCGCGTCCCGGCGGCAACTGCCGCACGGACGCCCTTTATTTAAACACGCATGCGCGGGACCATAACGAGGCCCGCGCATGCGCAACAACCAAACTGGGACGTCACATCCCTTTTTAACTTTAATCAAAACAAATGAAACAGTTAAGCGTGCCTCCCCCTGCACGCTGGGTACCCGGGACAGACATATGACCGCCTGAGAGTCTCACCTTTCATCGCTAAGCTCAGTCACGTGAGTCCAGGACATAGTCCTTGAGATGTCCGGGCAATCGCCGCTCGCGGCGGATCGGATACCTTGGTGAGGCGGGAGGCGGAGTAGAATCCTCCCGTTCAAGTCTCGGGGTTTCCTTGCCCTGCTCGCTCTCCTGATCTCCTGGCGGACCAGCCTGCCCTGCGCCTTCCTCTGATGTCCCATTTTCAGCCAGTCTTTCACTGCGTTTGAAGAACGACCGGTTGCGCGTGACTGTTCCTCGGTCGCAGGCTGCCGTCACCATGGTGCCCTTAACATGCGTTACCTTCCACGGGCGCGGCTCGAAGGGCAGGGACAACTTCCCCTCGGGGTGCCTGTTCCGGACCAACACTGTGTCGCCCACTCGCACCTCCTTTTCCTGCAGACCCCTTCTTTCACTTTCTTTGTCATTGCGCCTGGCCCGTTCTTCCCTGACACCATCATCGTCTATTACTCCGGGCAGACGGCCACCCTCCTCCGGTAGCATTCCCCTTGGGCATCGCCCAAATAGTGCTTTGGCTGGGGCCACTCTCGTGGACTGGTGGAGCGTAGTACGGTATTCTCTCAGAAACTCCACGAGCTTCCTCTCCAGGTCTTCACCGCCGCAGGCGGAGATCCTCAGGACCTTGTTGAGAGTCCGCATCATTCTCTCGGCCTCTCCGTTGGCCCGCGGCCAGAGCGGGGACACTCTGCGATGCCGGATCCCCCTTTCTCGGAGGTAGGTTGCGAATTGGCTGCCGGTGAACGGTGGCCCATTGTCCGAGCACAGGAGTGGCAAACATTTTGTTTAGTGCCTTCGTTGCGAACTCTGTCGCCGTCGACTGTACCACCTCCACCTCGGGGTACCTGGACCATTGGTCAACTGCCACCAGAAAGTACATTCCCCGACCAGTTGAGCCAAAATCCACATGGACAGTTTCCCATGGTCTGCAACTACGATCCATCGACCTTATCGGCGGAGCTCAGTCTCCCGGGGCCGCCGCTTGACATGCGATACACCTCCTCACGAAACTCTCCACTCGCCCCTCCAAGTCCGGGAACCATACTTTGTTTCTCAGCCGAGCCTTCATTTTGACAATCCCCTGATGGCCGATGTGGGCAAGTTCGAGGACCCTTGACCGCAGTGCCCGTGGGATGACAATTTGCCGCCCTCGAAGTATAAGTCCATCGTCCGCGACTGAGAGTTCATCCTTCACCTTCCAGAGCGCTCGGAGGTCGCTCTGAGCCTCCGCTTGACGGCGGGAGTTGTCCTGCAGCACTTCCCTCCACTCGCCGCTCCTCACGGCATTCTTGACCATGGTAAACACCTCGTCCTTGGAGCATTCCGTTGCCATCTCCAGTCTCGATATTGCCATTGGAAGAGACCCTTCCACCACCTGACACAAAAGCCTGTGGCACTCATTCGCCCCAATGTCGGTGACAGAGTTCTCCTTGTTGGGATGGCGCGACAGGTAGTCGGCCGGGTTGTTCGTGCCTGGTCGGTATACGAGTTTCACCCCGTACTCCATCAGGGCTAGCATCCACCTTTCGATCCTGGGGGGCGGCTTGGACGACCCCCCAGCCAGTATGGGCAGGAGCGGCTTGTGGTCCGTTACCACCACTACAGGTTTGCCCAGTATATACAACCGGAAATGGCGACAGCCCCACAGGATGGCCAACGCTTCCCGTTCAATCTGTGAGTATCTCATTTCCGTGTCCGAAAAGGCCTTACTCGCATAGGCGATGGGGCGCATTTCCCCACGTTCATCAGGTTGCATTAGCACCGCCCCCACTCCCACCGGACTAGCGTCAACCACCACCTCCGATTCCACTTTGGGGTTGAAATATGCCATGGTGTCCCCATCGGATAGGGCATTTTTCAGAGTCTGGAATGCCTCCTGCTCACTGGCTCCCCATTTCCACACAGCATCGTTCCTCGTTAGCACTCTGAGTGGTTCCGCCAGTGACGCTAGCCCCTTGATGAAACGCCCACAATAAGTTACCATCCCCAAGAAGCTCCTCACTTCCGTAGGGGAACGGGGGGGGCGGCTTCCTTAATGTCCTTCACTTTGGCTGGTTCGGGCGACACACCGGCCGCGTGGAAAATGAACCCAAAGAAGCCAATACGGTCCTTGAAGAACTCGCATTTTTGTCGATGAAGGGTGAGCCCTAAGTTCTTCAACCTCAGGAGCGTGTCTTCCAGCCTCTTCATGTGCTCCCGTTCGGAGTTCGCAAAGACTAAAATGTTGTCGCTCATGTTCAGCACCCCTTTAAGGCCAGCCAAAGCTCCTCTAATGGTGTTCTGGAAAACTTCGGCGGCTGATGACATGCCGAAGCTCAGTCGTTTGAATTGGAAGAGGCCGTCATGCGTCGTAAAAGTAGTTATGAACCTGGAGTCCGGGAGCAGTTCGAGGTGATGGTAGCCCGCTCGTAGGTCCAACTTCGAGAATACTCTCGCCTGAAGTTCTCCGATGATGTCATCCAGTGTGGGTGTAATGTGCCTCTCCCTCTTAATTGCGGCGTTTGGGAGGCGCATGTCTACGCAGATTCTCACTGCCCCAGGCTGCTTTGGCTTGGGGGCCACCACTATTGGGGACACCCAGGGCGTCGGCCCCTCCACTCTCTCAATGATGTCCATCTCCACTAGTGATCGGAGTTCCTCCTCCACCTTTTCCCGTAGGTGAAACGGGATCCTGCGGTGCTTGAGGGCCGTCGGTCTGATGGACTCGTCGATATGCAGGCGCACTGAGGGTGCTCTAAGTTTCCCTATGCCTTCGAAGATGCCCGAGAACCTGTCCAATAATGTCTCAATGTCTATCTGGTATACACCATACGCAAAATGAACCAAATTGAGGGCCTCCGACGCCGCGCAGCTGAGAAGCGAGTGAGGGCTCACGTCTGTAACAAAGAATTTTGCCTTGATGCTACTGTCCCCCTTCGACACAGGTGACACGAACACACCCTTGAGTGGCAGCGGGGTGTCTCCTCCAAAAAGTAAATATCTTCGCCGTGGACTTGTCCAGTGTCGGCGGGCCTGGAAGTTTCTGGTAGTCTTCCTCTGCCAGCACGCACACAGAAGCACCTGTATCTATGAGTATCTGAGTCAGCACAGCCAATATGTCCACCACACACCTGGGCTGCCTCCTCCTTTTGTTCTCCGAGGCAATGTTAGAGATGAAGAATACCTCTTCTTCGTCCTCCTCCTCATCTTCCTCTTCCTCCGCGAGTTGTAACCTCCGTATCTCCTGTTCGAGTGCTGCAATGCTGCCTCGCCTTCTGAATCCGCCACCTCTCGCTCTCGCGGGGCCTCTCTGGGTGGGTACAGGGGCCGGTGCGCGCACATGCGAGCTAGTCCATTGCACCGTCCGCACGACCTTGTCTTGGCGGGGCACTCCTCAACATGAGGCAATTCATATCCGCAATCCGGACACATCGACCCAGGCATGGACGGATGCCTGTTCTCCGATGCCTTCGGGGCCCATTTCTCCCTCAGCTCTGTTCTTTTGGAAACGGCAAAGGCCTCCTCCTTTGCATTCGGCCTGACCGCTGCGTCCATACTCGCACCTCTTGATTCCGCTAGCTCATATGTCCGCCCACTGTCAAGTATCTGCTGCAGTGACCATCCCGGCTCCCTCAGCACTTGACGCCGCAATTTGCCCGAGCTGCAGCCCTGGAGCACCTGGTTCCTTATCATCAGCTCGTTGTTGTCCAAGCGACACGTGCTGGCTATCAATCGTAGTCTCGCACAGAATTGATCGAGAGATTCTTCCTCCCTTTGCTTCTCTCTGCAGAAAAGGAACCTTTCGTAGTCGACATTCGACTGTGGGATGAAATGATTTTCCAGCGCGGTCTTGACCGTGTCATACGTGACCACCGATAGGGCAAGCGATTCATAGATGCGCATGACGTCCAGGCCAGCTGAATATAGAAGGGTCGCCCTTTTTGCGTCGTCATTCGAAGTCCCCGTCGCTGTAAAGTACATTTCCAACTTCTTGACCCATAGGAGCCACCTGGGACCCAGCTTGGACGGGGGCCCTGACATGTCGAACTCCTGCATGGGCAGCAGCGATCCCTGTTGTGTCCTCACCACTCTTGTCGCCACTTCGGTTTCCTCCTCGCTGCTTGTCATCTTCACAGGTCGCACAGGCACCTCTCGGTGTGATAGAGGCCGCTAACCTGGCTGAAAAGGCCGCTCACCTGTCTGATGTGCTCTTCAACGCACCTTCCGCTGTGGCCAGTCCCTAGCCTCGTGTCTGGCTTATTGATATATATTTTTTTTTTTTTTCGATTGTCCCCAGGTTGCTGGGGACAATCAAAAGTTACAAAAATTTCCCTCGTGGCAGCGCACGAGCACCCTTACAGGCCGCTACTGCCTCGAGGCGACAAACGTTCTCGCTCGATCCGCGTCGTGCACTCGCGTGCCGACGATGTGTGTAGTACGCCCACGTCCGTCGGGCGAACGCTGTGGCCGCGATCCCGCCTCGTCGCCAGTTGTTGGATCTGGCCCCTTGGGCCCACGCAGGCATACGCACACACAACCACTGACCAGAAGAACATGCAGGACGCGATGCTGCTTGCTCTGCGTCCCGGCGGCAACTGCCGCACGGACGCCCTTTATTTAAACACGCATGCGCGGGACTATAACGAAGCCCGCGCATGCGCAACAACCAAACTGGGAGGTCACGGGCAGCACACTTTGCTGTGCGCCATATGAAGGTGCGTAAGGAGGTGGGGGGGGGGAGCAGGTTGTCGGAAATGTCCGCCAGTGACCAAACCGAAAGTTATCTTCATTCAAATAACTTTCGCTTTTTTCTCTTTCGGACATTTCCAATTCGACTAATTCATGGACAACCCTGGAGAATATATCCTCTTCTCTTAGGGAGCTTGTCATCAAAATATGTGCTATGACAGATATAGGGCTTACAACTATCGGTGATGCTGTGGCATTGGCTTGTTGTACTTACTAGTAGGTGGGTGAGAAATGTTCATTATGTAGGTGTTTGAAGCCAACAGAGATACCCTTGTGGGCAGAATGCCAACCCAGTGTTGTGGGTTCATTTTCTGCCTAGGAACTCGATTTGTACTTCACTCCTATTAATTAAATTGATTAATTAATCTTTTATAACACACTTAATACCGGAGAGCAACACTTAATACCGGAGAGCAATCTTTAAGCGCAGGACTGAGATTCAAACCTGTGATGCTCTGCATTGTCTTGTTTCGAAGACAAACGCATTGCCCCTGAGCTATCCTCCTGTCTCTGTTAATGTTGTTACTCTCTCGGCTTGCTCTAAAATAGTTGTCCTACTTTTCAGCTGGACTGGTGAGGCGTTGGTATTGAGTATTCACCCTCTAGCCCCCACGGCCTGGTGGCTAGTGCCAGCAGGCCGGCCAGAGTAAAAAAGCCTGGGATACACTGGGGGCACTGCTCAGATGTGTGCCAGTCCCTGATGACCTCTGGAAATCAGAATTGGTCAGAATTTGGTATAATATCCAAGTGTAACCTGGGCATTTCTTCCTTGGCAACAAGGATGTTCCTACGAGGGAAGCAATGTAAACCCTGGCCCAGATGGGCACACATTCTAAGGCTTACATGGAAGGTAGTATTTCCAGGCAGCAGAAGCACACATCCGCACACCAGGTCTTATTCACCGAAGGGGTCCTAGTTTTACACCCCCCACTAAAGGTTTATTTATGTGTGTGCTGTTTAATGTTGTGCTTTTACGTTGTGCTGCTGCTCATTGGAGGGGAAGATTGCACCATTGGGGCCCCTTGATTGGGGGCCACTTAAAACGTTAAACTGTGGGGGACAATAAGCCAGACCACAGAGCGGATAACCCTGAAGTGAGACTGGTAAATGAGGTGGTCCGTCAACGGCTGGGGAAAGATGTTAGATAACATGGGTAGGGGCAAGGTCAGAGTAGTGTGGAGTGATTCCCCCTCCCCGTCCGCTGGATTTCATCTGTGGCAGGCCCCTGGGTGAGGACCGACTGGCTGTTTCCTGACCTACCTGACATCAGTGATATCAGGGGGCTGGCAGAGGTAAAGACCCAGGCGGCGTTGATATCAGAGCTGCCATGCGTGGGGTATGTCCGGAGGGGGCCATATGCAGCGGGTGGTGTGCGAGGCTGACTGCGTTCCAGTACTAGGGAGTGAGGGAAGTAAGCCTGGCAGAGAAAGAGGGGCTATCTCTGCATGCTGGGGCACAGGGCGTTATTAGGCAGCAAGCCCACTCCTTGCCAAATGCGGTAGCCTGCTGCACTTTTGGCAAGGCCTAACTGAGATTGTGGCTCTGGTGTAAGGGTCCAAATGGCCCCTAAGTCAGAGTTATCCTATAGTCTTACAGAGAGACTAAACACACTTTGTAAGTTATGTGCCTAGGGTGGTGGTGGCTTTTTCACCAGTGTAGACTGGTTCCACTGGATGGACTCCATTTTAAGTGGCTGGGCCCTTTTTGACCCCCTCCTCTACTTATCAAGTGGGAGGTTGTAGTTGTTTGTCTCAAAGACCTGATGGTCACATGACTATCCCGTGTGTATCTGTGGGTGTGCGTGCGTCCGTCCATCCGTCCACCCAGGTTTGGGGCCTGTAGTCGGCCTGAAACCAAATCTGACTGGCATATGCAGATGCCTTCCTGGAACACTGTGGATTCTTTTTTTTAATGTGAGAGACCTTTCCAGAGTGTCGGTATGCATGGAGGGAAGCTGCCATTGGCTGACCACCCTTCAGGTTGAATTATGCTGAGTCTGTAATTGGGTGTGGTGTTCTGAGGCGGATAAAAGCAGACCGCCCTACCCACTCGCCAGCACCATGTGACGTTCCAAAACCAGCCAACTGTGAAGCTCTGTCTCTCCAAAGAAGAACAGAAGAAATCCACAGAGGAGCTCCTTTCCCCAGATTCCCTGGGGACAACTGGATCACAGCTCCTGCCAAAAGCCTCATCTCTCTGAAGCCCCCGACTGACTGTCCCTGCGCTATCAGGAGCAGCAGTAGCCCTGTCGCTCCTGGACCCCGACAAGTCGCGAGCCAAGAACCATCTTTGCAGGACCCCAGGCAAGTGCTCTGGTACTGCCTCCCCTTACCTGGCCTATGCTGCCTTATTCCTATGACCACATAACCGTGCTCGCCTTCCTAGGCCATCGTCCAGGGCTGGCTCCTCGCCGGTGTCTTTTCTTCAACTTTTCTGCACTCTCCGTTCTTCCTTGCGGTCTCGCCAGCGAACTCCATCCACGTGAGCCGGATCCTGTGTGGACAACTCCTGGACACTTCCACCTCTGCTGTATGCCTCTCTGATTTCGACCCCTGACCTCAGACTTTCTAAATCTCGACTGATCTTCCTTCCTGCGTGTCTGGGAGTCCCCTCTGCCTCTGTGTACCATTGGTGGAGCCCCCCCCCCCCGTGTTTGATAAACAACGTGGACGGCAACTGCCTCTCGAAACTGTTAACCACATCCTCCAGAACTGCTTACCTGATCCCAGAGCAGTGCCCTCCTGACCCTCTGGCGTTGCAGATGGGCATTTTATTAATTCCTTTCTTCATTCCTCTGCAACCTGAACACACGGACTGACAGACAACTCCTCTCCTTTCAGACAGCATGTCTACACTGCTAGCGCGGAATAATGAGAGTCGGCGGGGCGCAGTCTTCCGATGCCCCACCAACTCCCATTATTCGTTAAACGTTGCCTGGGACGTACCCTGTTCAGAGGCAGGCAGCACAGTCCGCCCTGCAAATAAAGCACGGAGGGGGGGGGGGGACTGTGCTGCCTGTCACTTAGGCGGGGTGGCGGCCTGCCACTCAGGCAAAGGGGTGGCACTCATCCACCCATAGGGACGGGTCGCCACTGCTAGTAACAGTGACAGTTCCTTTGAGCACAACGTGAACACTTAACAGTAATCATTGTAATGTTTGAATCAATCATAACCACTGGCAATTACTCCAAGCAGTTTTCCAGTCCACTGTTTTTTAAACAGTCTTGTCATTACAGGGTGTCATTACACGCTTTCACTGTGTTTAGCCAGCACTGGTAGCCACTCACCACTGACAGCGCCACAATTACAGTCTAGAGAGTGCACAGAATACATTCCATGCCCGAAAACGTAGCAGCCATGATATTTTTACATTCTATTTGCACCCATGCTTAATATTTTGAAAGTAAATGATTTCATGGCAGATCATAGAATTCAATAGTTTGGCAATACACAGGAGGAACCCAAGTGTCTTCTGATAGAGGCCAATCCGATTTGCGAATGTCACCATTAGAACTGGCACCTGGAGTCGAGAAATGTAATGATATGTTCGAGCAAAATAAAAACAAGCCATCTTCTAGGGCACTCATTGCCTTGCTCCGCCCGCCGTCAGCACTGCCCCTGAAGATGGCAAGTCTGTGCCCCTTGTGGCAATGCTTTCTTCTGAAGACAGCACTTTCCTTCACACCCTCCCTGCATGTTCCTGAAGGCATGACTCCTCTCCATGATGCCTGCAACCACACTTCAGAAACTGGTACTTTCCCTATGCCTCTTCAGACCCACATCTCTGCGACACTCGCAGGCACACTCCTGGAGGCATCATTTACTTCAAGACCCTGCAAGTGAAGGCGTGCAAAGTCCCACTCCCCGCAACCGTGCTCAGCCTGCAGGACACGGGTTCGAGCCATGCCGACTCATCCTTCTGGGGTTCATAAATTGGCTGTCATTGCATTGGATAATAGACCCTTTAATGGCAGCATTTAGAAGGAGCAGCCCAACCCAAAGTGCGATATGGAACATTTGATATGATTCTCTGTTTTAAGTTCATGAAGGTTGGACTTTCCACACAATAGACGCCATAGGTGACACTCTTCCCAATGCTCTGTAAGGCAGAACTTCTGCATGAAATGTGCTGCCATTTCCCCAAAGGTCCCACTAGTTAGATCGTTCCCCCTAAGAAGCTCATGCAGGCACCTTTTCTTGGGCGGCACTCGCGGCCATGTTCATGAAGACAGACCCAATGCAGTGCTGCCCCCTAAAAAGTGCTACATTGAACACAATGATGCTTCCCTTGTGGATACCATGCTTTTGAGTTTGGCTGCAGTAACTGGGACGAGAACAGGAATAGGCTAGGCTCTGCCCTGCCGTTAATTGAAGGGAACCTGGGGCCCAATTAGCAATGTGGGTCCCTGTAGGGCAGAGCCTCACAGTATACCCCAGATTAGATGCTGAAACATTGGTGCCTACTTTGTTTATTGTTGGGGGTGCTCCACTGGATCACCAAAGTAATCATTCTGATAAATTGCACGCGCATCCGGAGCACTAGTACCACAGAGCACGAATGTGAAATGGGGTTTCGCCAAACCAAACGTGGTGCGCCCCGGTTGGGTCTGTGTGCTCGCACCCTCCATTTTGTGATGTCTTGAATGATCTGTTTTACAAGAGGGAGAAAGAGAGAACTTTTCTAAGGAGTTCTTAATGGAGGAAAGTTCCCCAGCCATTGGATCCTATTTCCTTGCAGCCCCAGACTGAGAACATGGAGTGAGCTACTAACCCGGGATACTCTAAGCTGGAGATCCAGTCAGTGGCTCGCGTAGAGTGTACATCAAGACAACATGCATTAGCATTAATACGAATTGTGAACATGAAATACAAGAATTTACTGGACATTCTTTTCTCCTGCTCAGGGACAAAACCTCACCATTGACTTTAAATACTCCAAATGGCTGCCATTGGTTCAACATGGGCCCTGAGCCCTAGACATTTCCATCACACCAGTGGAAGTACTGCACCTTGGATGACGCCTCTTTGACAAACTCACCAGTTATTGGCTGAGGAGTCTCTTGAACTATTGCCAAACCTGATTCTGATGTTATAACATCTTTTTTAGTTGCTACCATAGCAACCTGGTGCTCAGAATGTTGGGTGCTAATCATGAAACAACCTCAACATGAGAAAGAAGAAGCCCTTGTGGTCTCTCTTTATAGCCTCAAAGTATAGGATGCAAGGACGGGGGAAAGGTCTGATGCCCAGAAGAAGCTTCACTGAGGGAGGACACGCCACATGTGCCCTGTCCACCAGAGATTCAGAGAAGGTCCTCAGTCATTCCTCAAGGGCGAAGCCTTTGGGGACACTTGACAAGAAGCCCACGAACATCATTACCAAGAATACTGCACAAGGTCCTAAGAGGGTACGCCGGAGAAAGACAGGCTAGACGTAGAAGCAAATAAAGTCCTACAGACACTTTTCTGCAGATGCAGGGACATGAATAGACCCACTGGGCAAAAAGCAGCCCAGATCCTATACAGGATCTCCGGGCCGAAGACGTATACCAAGACCTGCCATTCCTTATAATGCTGAGGGTTCATTTGCTGTGACTACGAAGGTTTGCGCCACAGATCAATGCTAAAAATCTACATTATCACAGGCACACCTGCTAAAGTGTCTCACTGGGTTCTTACAGTGCTTGCCAGAGGCTACCACTGAACGGGGCTGGGGGCACTGAGAGGCTTCTCCAGTGACGTGTCACTTCACAAGTCAACTAGAATGGACCCTCAAATAAGATATCATTCTGAGTTTACTTGGTGTGGGAACCAGCTGTGAGGCCATGGGTGCCAATACAAGAGGCCAACATCTATATCAGAGAAGGACACCCAAAGGGTTGAAAAGCCATCTCGAGAGGGAGAAACTCCACTAAACTGCAAAGGAATGGAGAAAGAGATTAGAGGAAAGAAATGGGAAGAACAAACCCCAGTTTGAGTCTGTGCTAAAGTACCAGAGTCTGCAAAAAGGGGTGTGACCCCGAGACATAGGCCGCCTCTGCACTGAGCCCCGTCGGGAACACGGCACTGCAAAACAATGACCCTCCACTGCTTCAGAGCTGCTGTGGGCCTCTGCCATGTCATCGGGCACAATCCTGCGGTAAGGGGGTCACACCCTGCACCAAACCATAGAGCCAGCAAAGGATGTAGTGTGACAGCTAGAAGGACACGCAAGATGGCGCACAGAAATTTGCAACAATCTGATTGCTGGCCAGTTGCTAGGGGGTACAGGTGTGAGGTGTATACATGGCAGAGTGGCATGTACGGGGGCGTGGGAGAGGACAGGGAGAATCAGGAGGCTAGGGTTAGCCACCCGCTAAGCAATGCTATCCCGGCAGTTGGTAGACGTGGGACCTCCCCACCCCAAAGTCCTCTCATTCCTCACCTCATTGAGCACCAGGTGACACCGCAGGTTCTCCCAAATTAGATCCCCAGTGGTTATATGGTTACAGCGATCCTAGACAGACAGAAGACCTGCTTAGGATACTTTTCTTGAAAACACTGTATAGGTTGCGTGAACACAAGTCGTGATGAGCACAATCCACCAAATTGCTTGCGGAGCGGGGGAAGCTGTCGAGACTTGCAGCGTAGTGAAGAGTATTGAGCCTCTGTCCACAAATCACCCACAGGGAGAGAAAGACAAACACTCCCTGTGCGAGCTTTGAGGCCACAGGTGGTTGTAGAATCAGGTGGCGCCGAGGACTCCAGAGGCTGTTGGAAGGAAGTCGGGGTTAATACAGGCAAAGACAGTGCTTTAGTTAAGAGTGAATAAGGATACTTTCTTACCTATGTTCAATGGAAGGGAGCCTGAGGAATTGGTGCAAGGGAGCGCCGATGATTCACACAGGCAAGTATCCGGAGGTGGAGACGAGCTGACCAACAGTAACCCGTGATGATTTCCAAGACTGAACGGAAGGAAGGTCTTAAACCTTCCAAGGGTCGAGATCCGGGTTGTAGCAAGTGAACAGATAGGGAAAATCCAAAGCAGTCCGTTAAGTGCAAAAAGGGTCCAAAGTACCAGTATCCGTGCAGAGTATCGGCAACCGTATCCAAGGAGCAAGAGTTCATCAAATCCGTGAGAGTAAGCCTGAGGTCGAAATCCGATGAGGTCAAAAACGAGAGTCAAGAACGCCGAACAGTGTTAGAGAACAGCTGTGAAGCGGCGAGTCATTCAAAGCTCCCGGCTTTTATGCGAGCCGCCTCCCGATCACGTGAGTGGGGCTCCGTGCACGTGATCGGGAAGTTGATGTGCAACCAGGAAGCGATCGCGATCGGCTGTTCCAGCCCGATCGCAATCTCCATGGCAGTTGCCAATGGAGATGAGGAAACAGACCACACCGTCCCCTTCGTGTGATCCGCAACCATCGGTGATGGCGACTCCCCTGCACCCTAGGTGATGGGACGTGAGGAGGGTTGGGCGGTGAACCGGGGAGCCTGACAGTATTTTGTATCGGAGTGTCATGCAGGGTGTTGTGTGGGTGTGTGACTGACCTCTCGCGCATAACAGAGCCCCCCCTCAATGGCCCACGACCGCGTGGGCAGGTGGGATGGTCCAAATGAAAACGGGAGACCAGCCTCGGAGCCTGGACGTCACTCGCGGGGATCCAACACCGCTCCTCCGGACCATAACCCGCCCAGTCCACCAGATACTGGAGACAACCACGAACCATACGAGAACCCAGTATACCCGACACCTCATATTCCACAGAGCCACCCACAGACACAGGGCCCGGCGTAGACCTAAGGCGAGTAGGAGCAGGACAAGGCTTTAGCAGAGATGTATGGAATACAGGGTGAAGGCGCCAGGAGGCGGGAACCGAAAGGCGATAAGCCACAGGGTTGATCACAGCAGAAATCCTGTACGGACCCACAAAACGGGGTAGCAATTTTCGACAACCGGGCAGGCGGAGGTGACGAGAGGAAAGCCACACCCTGTCCCCCACTACATAGGAAGGTGCAACGGCCCTCCGCCGGTCAGCCGCAGATTTAGCAGAGACTTGGGACTCACGAAGGTGAGCGAGAGTCCGGGCATGAACGGCCGAAAGGTCACGTGCACAGGAAACAGCAGCAGGGTTAATGGAATGTGTAAGGTCTGGAACAGGTAAGGTGCGGGGGTGTTGGCCATATAAGACAAAAAAGGGAGAAAAGCCAGTAGAAGAATGCAGAGCATTATTATACGAGAATTCAGCGAGATGTAGTACACTCAGCCAGGACTGTTGGTGTTGTAGAATGAGGCAACGTAAATATTGCTCCATGGCCTGGTTCACCCTCTCCGTCTGGCCGTCTGTCTCCGGATGATATGCAGAGGAAAAACGGGAATCAATGCCCAAGAGGCCTGTGAGCGCCCGCCAGAACCGAGAAGTGAACTGGGGTCCCCTGTCTGAGATTATGATAGTGGGTAACCCGAAAAGACAGAAGATTGACCTAAAGAAAAGGTCGGCCAGAGCCGGTGCAGAAGGGATGCCAGAACAGGGAACAAAACGAGCCATTTTAGAGAATGAATCGACCACTACCCAAATGGTGTCGAAGCCCTTGGTACGAGGTAGGTCTGTCACAAAATCCATCGACACTGTGTGCCAGGGCCTAGGAGGTACAGGCAAGGGAAGTAAGAGTCCCACTGAACGTCCCCGGCGATGTTTACATTGGGCACACACGGCGCACGTGTTGACATACCCTTCAACATCGCGCTTCATGGAGGGCCACCAACACCATCGCCTGAGGAGGTCCAGCGTGCGCTTCTGTCCAGGATGACCGTTGATGGCACTGTCGTGAGACCATTCTAGTGCAAGATTACGAGTGTCGGATGTCGGTAACCATAATTTGTTTTGTATGAATGGCAGCCCATCATGTAACACCGGATCCCACTCAGAGGTCTGTTCGGGATGTAACGAAACCCATGCGCGAATGGACTCTAGAAGCGGTAAAGGAGGAGTACAGAGGCAAATGACGTGCTGATCTAATAGTTTTTCAGGGAAAACAGGCAATGATACCCCACCAGGAGAACGTGATAAAGCGTCTGCCTTTCCGTGGGACAGACCCGACCGGTGTTTTATCTGGAAGTCAAAGGCTGCAAAGAATAAATGCCACCGCACCTGCCGACTATTGACACACTTGAGTGAGGCTAAATCTTGAATGTCACGATGGTCTGTGTACACCGTGACTGCATGTCTTGCTCCCAACAGGTGATGCCGCCAGACCTGAAAGGCATCCTTGATGGCCAACAATTCCTTCTCCGTAACCGTATAGTGCGTTTCTGTAGGGGTAAACTTTCGAGAATGAAACGCCACCGGGTGTAGCCGACCGGAACAAGGACAATGTTGGGATAATACCGCTCCAAGAGCAAAGGAGGATGCATCCGCTTCTACAATGAAGGGGAGTTCCGGGTCGGGATGCTTCAGCACAGGAGCGGTAGTAAATGCAGCTTTTAGCGCATCAAAAGCCTTTTGGTGTTGTTCCAACCAGATAAAAGGCAACTTGGGGCTGGTCAAGGCAGTAAGAGGCGATACAAGAGACGAGAAATCCTGGATAAAGCGCCTGTAGAAATTCGAAAACCCAAGGAATGATTGTAGTGTCTTAACATTACAGGGTTTTGGCCAGTCCAAAACTGCACGAACCTTGGATTGATTCATTGCTAAACCCCCAGGGGTGATGTGGAATCCCAAGAATTCCACACTTTCAGTATGGAACTGACATTTTTCTGGCTTTGCATAGAGTGAAAAACGGCGAAGCCGAGATAATACCTCGCGGACATGTAGTACATGTTCTTTCAGGTCCTGTGAAAATATCAGGATGTCATCGAGATATACCGCTACACAGATGTCTAACAAATCATGGAAAATCTCATTCATGAACCGCTGAAACGTAGCAGGGGCGTTACAAAGCCCGAAGGGCATGACTACGTACTCAAACAGTCCGTAACGAGTGCAAAAAGCCGTTTTCCACTCGTCTCCGGGGCGAATTCTAATTAAATTATAGGCTCCGCGGAGATTGAGTTTCGTGAAGATGTTGGCGTGACTCAACCTGTCCAACAATGGTGTAATCAGGGGTATAGGATACCGGTTCTTTATGGTGATAGCATTCAAGCGTCGGTAGTCCACACAAGGACGTAAGTCGCCCTCCTTTTTGGGGACAAAAAAAATAGGGCTAGCTGCCGGAGAGGTGGAAGGACGTATATGGCCAACCTTTAGAGCCACTTGAATGTATTCTTTCAATGCCTGTTCCTCTGAGGGGGACAGGGAGTAAATACGTCCTGAGGGAATGCTGGAATCAGGGATGAAATCAATAGGGCAATCGTAAGAACGGTGTGGTGGTAGTACCTCCGAAGAACCCTTGTCAAAGACCTCATGAAAGTCCTTATATTCCCCAGGGATACTTGTCACCACCACCCCCACTATGTGAGACTCCAGGGACGTGGACGCTTCCTTGTGTAGGGTAAGTTGTGCGACGGCCCCCAAGGCACGTGAAGGAGATTCGGTGTCGTCAGGTGCGGTGAGGCAAAAATTCTGGCAGATTTCTGATTCAAAGTGAACCTGCCCAGACTTCCAGTCGATTAAAGGGTTGTGTTGATGTAACCATGGGAGTCCTAGTATAATCCCAAATTGGGGCATCGTAATCAAATCAAAGGATATGACTTCCTGATGTATTTTCTGTATAGTTAGGGTGATCGGGGCAGTTTGTTGTCGAATTGGGCCAGAAATCAGTGCTGTGCCATCCACCGCCTGTACTGGTTCCGGACGTTGTTTGGTAATCAGGGGCAGATTCAATGACCCGGCCAGATCTATATCGACATAATTGCCAGTGGCACCAGAATCGATATAAATCGAAACAACATGAACGATGTCGGGTGTGGGTCTTAACGTAGCCTTTACCATCACCGGTCTAATCCTGCCAAATGTGGGGAACCTGTCCGAGGGAGTTGAAGGATTGCTCGATCTGGCCCCCGGATCTAGGGTCGAGCATTCCGAAAAACCGGATTTTTCAACTTGGGGCGTCTGGGACAGGACTTTATAAAATGCCCACTCAGGCCACAGTAGAAGCAGGCATGGTCGGTTCTTCTGCGGTCCCTTTCTAGTTGTGTGATCGGGCTACGAATACCGCCTATTTGCATAGGTTCACCACCGGTATCAGAGGAGGGGGAGGATAAACCAGGAGTAGGGAACCCTGTTTCGAACCTGCGTTCGGAACGCCTTGCATCGATCTGTAGGGCGAGATCCACTAAGTCAGTATGAGATGTGGGCAAAGAAGGAACGACGGACATAGCATCCTTCATGGTACTATTAAGCCCCCGGTAAAACACTACTGCCCTTTTGGGTTCAGGCCAAGACGTTTCAGCAGCCAGTTGGTTAAATCGGGCAATGTACTCTATGAGTGACCCCTTTCCTTGAGTTAGATCCAACAATTCAAGATCCCGGGATTGGGCTTTGTGACGTGTGTCGAATACATGAGACATTTCTGTGACCAGTAACTCGAAATCATATAGGACAGGGCTATTGTTTTCCAGTAGGGGATTGGCCCATGCTGCCGCAGTGCCGGCCAGATGGGACAAGGTGAAAGCTGCCTTTGTGGTGGAGTCGGGAAAGGCCTGAGGTCTACAAAGAAAATGTAGCTTGCATTGATTTACAAAAGTGCGGTACTTTCTGGGGTCTCCGTGGAATCTTTCTAGAGCAGCCAAGGGAAAAGGTGTAGGCATGAGTACAGGAATTTGTGGTGCTACAGGGGGAGTAATAGGTTGGACAACTGGGGGTTGGGCAGCGGCTTCCCCAAACTCTACGTCAGCAGGTAATGGGTGTTGTACACTTTGGATTAAATCTAACCTCTGGTGTATAGCCGCGTTGGCGGCTGTCATGTCTGCCCTCAAAACTGTGAGTGCCTGTATCAATGCAGCCACGGGGTCCTCGGCTACAGGCTCCATACTCAACACAACGCAAGGCTTCACAGTCTGTCGAGACTTGCAGCGTAGTGAAGAGTATTGAGCCTCTGTCCACAAATCACCCACAGGGAGAGAAAGACAAACACTCCCTGTGCGAGCTTTGAGGCCACAGGTGGTTGTAGAATCAGGTGGCGCCGAGGACTCCAGAGGCTGTTGGAAGGAAGTCGGGGTTAATACAGGCAAAGACAGTGCTTTAGTTAAGAGTGAATAAGGATACTTTCTTACCTATGTTCAATGGAAGGGAGCCTGAGGAATTGGTGCAAGGGAGCGCCGATGATTCACACAGGCAAGTATCCGGAGGTGGAGACGAGCTGACCAACAGTAACCCGTGATGATTTCCAAGACTGAACGGAAGGAAGGTCTTAAACCTTCCAAGGGTCGAGATCCGGGTTGTAGCAAGTGAACAGATAGGGAAAATCCAAAGCAGTCCGTTAAGTGCAAAAAGGGTCCAAAGTACCAGTATCCGTGCAGAGTATCGGCAACCGTATCCAAGGAGCAAGAGTTCATCAAATCTGTGAGAGTAAGCCTGAGGTCGAAATCCGATGAGGTCAAAAACGAGAGTCAAGAACGCCGAACAGTGTTAGAGAACAGCTGTGAAGCGGCGAGTCATTCAAAGCTCCCGGCTTTTATGCGAGCCGCCTCCCGATCACGTGAGTGGGGCTCCGTGCACGTGATCGGGAAGTTGATGTGCAACCAGGAAGCGATCGCGATCGGCTGTTCCAGCCCGATCGCAATCTCCATGGCAGTTGAGAATGGAGATGAGGAAACAGACCACACCATCCCCTTCGTGTGATCCGCAACCATCGGTGATGGCGACTCCCCTGCACCCTAGGTGATGGGATGTGAGGAGGGTTGGGCGGTGAACCGGGGAGCCTGACAGTATTTTGTATCGGAGTGTCATGCAGGGTGTTGTGTGGGTGTGTGACTGACCTCTCGCGCATAACAGAAGCTCTCACTGTGGGCCCTGAAGGCAGGGAAGTTCTGGTCATGATCTTGGGCAGGAAGACTGAGAGACGTGGTAACATATGAGCGCTGGGCAGAGAGCTCATTACACACACACACCAAATAAATCGTGAAATCAATCAATTACAAGTGGTGCAAAACATTGCTTTTCGAGTTGTCAAGGCACCTACGGGAAAGCGATCATGTTACAATGGCGAGGAGATCTCTACACTGGCTACCTATTGGCAAGCAGATTATGTTCAGGGCATTAGCATCACACATGCTTGCCTCTATGGGAAAAGCCCAGCCTACCTTTCTGATTGACTCTCACGGCTTCCCATTAGGCGCACCTGAGGTCCAACAACTCATGCCTCATGGATACTCCAAAAGCAACATTGTCCTTAGTCTTAGCAGGGTGTTTCCCCGGAGCAGCTCCTCCTTTGTGGTACACCTTACCGTCAGATGTTAGATCCTGTTCCTCCCTTTTGGTTTTCAAACGTAGGCTAAAGACTGTTCTCTTGGAATAAGCCCGAACTGAAAAGGTCACTACTGCTTCTGTTTCCAACTTTCTGTTCTATGTTGTCAGTCTATGTCCTAGCGCTTCCATGCCCATGGGCTTCATCCCAGCGCTTTCCAAATAAATGAAATAAATGAATACAACATGCAAGACACAATAGTAAGGGAACGCCTTCACTTGCAGCTCAGGGGGCAGAACTCATGAGCAAGGACACCTCTGCCCGATTCCTAGATGCCACTCATCTTGTAAAGTCCCTCGGCCCATTGCGCTCAAACCATTAGGGCACGCAGCACACCTGCAGATGCGGAACAGATGAGAATTATGACAAAGGAGAAATGGACCCACTAAACTCTGACCAATCAGGTGCCCACAAGTTATGGAGGGTAAGTGTCCAGCCAATTACAGACATTATTTAGATGCATGGGCTTATTGATAGAGCAAAAAAGTGGGCAAAAAGAAACCATCAGCGAGGGAGTGAGGATGGTGTTCCAGAGACTGGGTGTTTTTACGTAGAGGGGGATAGCAGGGGAGAGGAACCGGTGGCCAGGCTCGGACTGGCCTATAGGGCAATGCGCGCACCAAAAACGCTAAATGCTGGTGTAGGACAGTTTTTTTTGGTCAAAGTGGATGAGTTATTTCACTATGTGGCCAGTACTTTTGATCAGTGTTGCTGAATAAATGTCTTTGAAGTGCACAATTTGTATCAGATTTTTATCAAGAAACTCCCCCTGGGTACTATTCAAAGAGTCACAAAGAGATTTAATTGCCCTTTGCATCACGGGACCACTTTTTCATTGGTGCCTGAGACAGTTTTATGCCCCAGTCCGACCCTGCAGGGGGCTGAACGAGGTCAGCAGCCGAGGAGAGGTGAGCAGCCTAGAGAGCTTGGTGCAAGAAGAGGTCTGCTAGGTGCTTTAGTTCAGACCATGGCAATGGCCAGAGAGCGATCTGAATGAGGACTGTATCTGGCCTACTGAGAGCTAGATCGCACCGCCTGGTACGGCCTTGTGACCACCAGAGCTTGACAAAGAGTTTGCCTTACGTTTTAGTCGACCTAAATTGAAGGGCAACAAAAACATAAGGTAGACTGGCGAAAAAGAATGAAAGCTGAAGAAAAATAAACGGGGTAATACTGCTTTCAATGACACCGGATTGAAAGCAGTATTCTTTTTGGCCAGGGCTCAAGTTGAGGGTACACGCGGGTGGTCGGAGTCCACCCACTTTTTTCAGAGGGTGGACTCGGTCCCCCCCAGCTAAAATGACAAACATTGAAGGTCCTCTTTGAATTCATGAATTAAAACTGACCTCAGGAATTGATCCACTGCCATCAGGTTTGCAGGCTAGACATCTCACCACTGCACTAAATAACCTCATGAAAAATAACAAACAACTAAAGGTGAAATGTCCAATTTCGGTACTGCAAGTTCCAGGGAAAACTTTTGTATTGGTTCTTGGAGTTTAAAACATGTTAACGTTTTCAAAAACACTATTTGAAGAAACTATCTTCTCTTTGTTTGTGTGTGTGTTGATTTTATGGAAGGCGAATGCCATCCGTCCTGTGCAGTTTGGGTGGTTATGAAAAGCCAGTTTAATGAAATGTGCATACATAACTGAGTTTGCTTTTTTGACGTGTGGGCGGAGCCATGTGCAAATGGGCGGAATCTTGTGTGGCTGTGGGCGGGGCATACATTTCAGGGTTTTTGATTTTCAAATGTAGGCAGGTATGGTGACATGGCATACTATGTAGCCAACCTGGGTATTTGCAGTCTGGCCAGAACACAACTCTGCTGGCACTAACATTTAAGTGTGTTCATTGCAGGGTGACCAGACGTCCTGGGTTTCCCGGGATTGTCACGGAATTGGGTGCTCTGTCCTCCTTTCTTAGGGTTATTGCTGCATTTGAAAACTCAGTGGTCCCGTTTTTTGGTAGTTGGTCTTCATAGCTGGAAGGCAGGAATGCACAATCTAGCACAGAAGAAATGCTGCATTTTACAACTTAAGATGCTGGTAGTTTGGGATAAATCAATATTATGTGTTTATTCGAACAGTAACACTTAAAACCCCTTCTCATCCAACTTAAACCCCCTTCTCATCCAATCGCTACTGAAGTGTAGTGCCTGGAAACCCACTGTCGGAAGTTAGTCCTACGTTTATGTTAGTTGCCCTGCCCCTAATTTTTATTTTTCAAATCTGGATTCTGGTTACCATACCATTGTCGAGCATGCGCAATGCCGCTAAATACTGCACCGTGTTTGTCGATATTCATGACCACCACAAATCACACTGCGTGGTTGTAAGGCTTTGCCAGTGCTTGCTTCCAGATGTTATAAACACTAACGCTCCTTAGAAGGGATTGTCTTGTTTTTATTTTTTTTACTGATTGTCTTTTATAACTCGCTACCTCTGCCATTTGAGTGAAATTATACTCTGCGTCTATTGGCTAAAAGAGGGTTCTTTGCACAAGTTTGGGACAGAGTCTGCTTAAAAGGATGACATTTACCTTCCAAAATATTGTCGCGTAGATGCATATTTTGGCAAAGTCAACCCTTCCGAGCTCAGAACCGTGCTGCAACCATGCGGCGCGCACTTCCCGTTTCGCTGGGTTTCATGTGCCCCACCCTTCGTCGTGTCTCACAAACATGGGGCACACAGACGGCTGCTCACGTCGCACTGGTTCCTGGACCCCTGGAGTTCCGCTTTCATGTAGGACCGGACCAGCGGCAGCAACTTCCTCTTTACACAGGTACTCGCTCAGCGGGGGTCGAGCGGAGGAAAAAACAACATCTACACGAAACAAAAGATATATATAAAGGATTTTCAGGCCCAGAGTTGCTGTATCTAGATTCTAGTCCCTGCCGTTATTTTGGTCCCCTTTACAGTGTGCTTACATGATCTAGAACTCCATAACAGTTACCGCCCACTGCCATCTTCCCACTGGCGTGAAAGCGCTCAAAATGGGCCCAAGTAATGGCCGGTCACGTGGCTTCTTGTCATACATTGGTACTCTAGTTACTGTACAGGAAGTCCCACCTCCAGCAACATGGCTCGCATTCTCGTCCTCAAAGGTTCAACGATTTTTTGACAATACTACCTTCCCTTGCTGGCAAAGATCATCAAACGGGCCATGACAACCAACCTCAAACCGCTCAACTCCCTCGTCTTTCAGAGTTGCCATGTAAATACACTGCTGCCAGTGGCGTGTCCAGGGAGTATCTTGGGGCGTGGAATCTGATTGGCCACCCCAGGTTCTACCCCATTATATTAAACTATGATCATTACACTTTAAACGCCGGAATGTAAGACACTCATGTTAGTAATTCATTAAAGTAGTATGGGTAGTGGAGACAAATTGTAAATGAATGTTTTTCAGGCACGTGTGTGTGTGCTGTTAGGACACCTACCTGGGGGATGTGTCGAAGGGGTCCTTTGGGGTGGGGTCGAGCCTGGCAGTTGTATCCCCGTTTTCAGATGTGGAAGGGACGCGCTTGTGCGGGATCGCCATTTCCTGGAAAGCCATCTCATGTTGGGCGAGCAGGTGCACAGGCATTCTGGACGCGGGTTGCCGAAGAGCGAGCTTGTGTGTCAAGCCTCGTTCTCTTTGCGATTCTGCTTCCGCGCATGTGCAGGTTGGGATTGCGGTCCAAGCCTCGCTTTCATGCCGGACCGCAATATAAGCAAGCTGGTCCCATCACTTGCCGCATCTCAACGCGGTTTGGTCCTGCCTTCCCGCTTCGCTCCCCGCATTGACTCTTCTTGTCAATCGCTCTCCTGCTTTTCCTCCCTGCCGAACCTGGTCCCACTTCTCTGCCTTGCCTCTTGGGACCTTGTCCTGTTTCTGATCTGTCCTGTTGGTCTCTTGTCCTCTGCTCCCCTGCCTTAGGACCCTGCCCTGGTTCTTGACCCCTGTTGTCCTGATTGGTCCTGGTTCGCTCCTTGCCTATCCGCCTAGTCTCCCCTCTCCTCCTTGCCTTCAGCTCTGTCGTGCTTGGGTGCCAGTGCCTTGGAAGTCCGGTCTTCTACTGCCTGCCGTTAGCCTACTTACCAGCTTCTGCAGTCTGGGTACCACGCACTCCATCCAGCAAATCATCAACTTCCTCTTTATTTACCAATGAGTGGCAGCCCGGATAGCTGCACTCTCAAATCTTTAAGACTACACTCTGACCTTCCCTGCCAGTGCTTGTACTGTTCTGGCGTCACATTAATACAGGGAAGAGTCCATCCGTGGCGTCAGGAACCAGTCCCCTTTCAATCCTGTTTCTTCAGGACGGAATTGGGGCCGGCTCTTTGCGTTGCCTTTCATCTTCTTGTTATCAACTCAACGATCTGGCTGCTCTGGTGCGCAAGTCCTCTGGATCTTCAGGTACGCAGCGTTCAAGGGACGCACATCTTGACATGTGCGCACGCTCGTACTTCATGCCACCCTGGCATTAGTCCGTGCCCCACTTGGGCCACCCCAGTCAAAAGAGCCTGGACACGCCACTGACTACTACAGCTTCTGTTCCCGGCGTAACCATGGTTTCTGCACAGCCCCCCCTCACTTCCTTCCAACAAATGAACTCATAAACTGTGGCAGCTGTCATGGTAGGAGAAGAACAAAACACTCAACACACTTGAAAAATTGGGTTCAAGTGTTGTATTCGTTTTGCGGGGTGGGGGGTGTTGGACCAGTGCCTTGGGGCTGAGGGGGCAGTATATATACAAAAGAAAAGGGCCACCTACTCTGCTGCATTTCACAAAAAGTGAACAGGAGAGGAATGAACCAAAGAGTAGTCAGAACAGTTATGTAAGTTCATATACCTGGCGTGGTACAGCCCCTAATCTCTCTCCTAAGGCATGGTGCATACGCCAGGAATCAAAGTTGACGTTAAAACAGGTGTGTTTTCAGGGCCACACTGAGAAACGAGGGGGCTGAACGGGGTGAAGTTGGATGAGCTTTCCCAGCAAGGGGAGGTAGGTACTTACAGATGCCATAGGAATTGATGTCGTTTGTTTTAGGCGGGAGTAGAGCTGAGAGAGCCAGGGGATTTGGACTGGCTCTTAGGGCCAAAAGCAAGCTGAGTCAGGGAAATGGCTACACAGAATGGGGAGGGGGTCTATGAGGGCCTGCTTTAGGGGCTTGGGAGCATTGGAAAGGGTCTAGGGGGCGAAAAAAGGGGCTTGGGCTAGAAAAGGGTGCTGGGGCAAAAAAAGGGGCTGGTGGTACAACAGGGGCGTTTGGTGTTTTGGTGTTGGTATTTTGTGGATGGTGGAGTGGGGAAGAGGGGAGAAAAAGGGAGCATTTGACACTCGGGCGAGGTGGGTGTAATTGTGGCTGGTGGCGCAGCGAAGAGGGATAGAAAGGTGGTTGGTGGTACAGAGATAGGTAAGGGAAAGGGGATGGCAGCGCTGGTGGGGGCAGGGCGATGGGAGTGGAAGCACTTACCTTATGAAGCAACATGCTCCAAAGATGCGGCCAGTCGCTGCTCCACGCCCCCAATGCCTCAAAAGGAAATCCGGAAATGCTTATACGCCTTGTCCCGCCGCAGCCAATAAATGAGCGGAGGAGGCGGCAGGACAGGAAGTCAGGCAACAGCGTCCATGTTTTTACCCTCACATCAGGGAAACATTTGTTTTTTACTTTTTGTATTTTCTACAGGTGCCACGGACAGCAGGTGGGGCTCGTGGCTGGCTAGGGCCCCAGTTCTGACCTGGGATGGAGGCTTGCCAAGTTCCTGGAGATTTGACTCCTCATATGGTGATCAGAGTGCCAATTGTTTACAGGCTGCCACCCATCCTGCTGCTAGCTCACCCCAGCATGGCCCTTAAGCATTCCCACTTGCACGAAGATGATGGTGAAAAACGGATGGGTTTAATGTTTTGAATTAATCTGAACCGCTGGCACTGCTCTGGGCAACCTTCCACACCATTGTTTTGTAGCCCTTCTGCGCCATTGCAAAAGGGATCCACCCATATGCAAATCAGCCAGGTACTGCCACCAATGGGAGCTGCCCTGCCCGAAATGCTAGGCCAGGTCCCCTCTGCACGGAAACACAAGCAACCCCAGACATGTTTTGGCCTTGTTAGTCCTCATCAGTGAGGTGAAGCTTGGTTTCGTATGGTGTAGCCATCACCCTTTTTGTTTTGCGCAGAGGATGGTGAGCACACCTGCAATGGAGCTCTTTATTGCGTAAGCAACCTATAACAGAGGGGCTTGAAGGACATCATGGCGGCAACTGGGAGCCAATGTGGAGATGGGAAAGCTTTGGTAATAGGCTTGTTAGGTCTAGAGATGAGGGTTCGCCTCGCCACCTTGTACTGCAGGATCTTCAACATGTGCAGCGAGGACTCGGAAAGCCCAGATGTAGGGGGGGGGCAGCCGTCCAGCAGCAAGAGGACTGAGGCCCTAGTCACCTGCATCCTGTAAGGGAAGGTGTGGCACACTGCAGTCACAGGTCTGTTGCTTGGGCAGTGTTGGCACTGTCATGTGTCTGAGGGAGGAATCACTTAGAGGCCACACAGTTTGCCCCAAGCCATAGCTGTGTTTAATAGACTCCCACTGGCATTACCCATGTGATAAGCACACAGTGGGTACACCAGGCATTTTCAGTGACGTGCAGGGGGTGGTTACAAAGCATTACATAGTGTGGCCTAATATGGCATAGCACACCATAGCGACCCACCGCATAGCATAGAATAATGTACCACACTGTGGCATGGCATAGCTTACACAACACAACATAACGCGCCACTTCCATCACAGAGATGGGTGAAGCCTTCCATGGGATGGCTCCGTGCCACCATGCGAGCCATGCTCTAGTCCTGGGCTTTCAATAAACAACTGGATATGTTCCAGGTGCACTTCACTAGAACCAGTTGGACTGACGGTGCTGCTTACAATAGTGTGTAAAAGGAAAGCCCGTGAATGTCAGCTTTGCGCCGCCCCCTGTGACATGGAGTTCATTTGAGAAGGTGCTTTGTGTGCTTAGAGAACCCCGTTGTTTGCGGGGTTTGTGAGGTGCATCGGTGGGTGCAGCCAGGATTGCCTAACGAGTGGGGCCTGAAGCTAATGAAGTGTGGCCCACCGCAGGGACGTTAACACCTGTAAAGGCCCACGCTACAGCTTTTGGGTGCGCCTTGCCCGCTGGGGCCCTTCGCTGTCTACGCCTCTGGGCAGGTAATGAGTAGATTTGGGGTCACTACTTAGTCTGCTGCGGTTGAAGGCTGCCTCCAGAACCTCACTGCATCAGGTTCCATTGGTTGAGAATCCAAGGTGCCCGTAGGCAATCCAGCTCACAGAGCTCTGTATGACAATTATCCTCCGATCAGACTCTTCACTGCTGTGCCATAAGCGGATACCCAGTGCTCCAGATAAACCTCTATTTCTTAATCCCTAAAATCAGGTCCCAACTCCCAAGGAAGGAGCACAGAAAGCAGCAGGCAGGCAAGGGGCTATCCCTCTATGCCACCTGCACTGCTCAGGCGATGCTCAGACCAGTGGCAGGAGCAGCACCTTCTACAATGCGCGTCAAAGCTGTAGTGCTGTACGACGCCAAGACAGCCTTTATGATAGAAATGCTACTTTTCTAGAAATCCACCAGTTTTACTCCCAACATCTCAAAAGAGAGATTTAAAATACTCTTACCTCAAACTCTTATTTGGAGCCTTGAGGGCTTCACTATTTGGCAATAGCATTGTATGAAAACAGTACAGTCCAACACTTGGAATTGTGTCCACGATTGGTGTTAATATGAGCAATGGAATAAGAAACATCATATCAACATGCATATCTACGGCAAACATTGGTAACTGCATGTCCCTTCTTTGTCCCTTGCATAATACTAAGTCGAGGCTGCAGAGTCAAGGCAGTCCGTGGCAGTCTCTCTACAGTTGCTGCTACAGCAAGGCGTGTCTACAAGACATCAACCCTACCGCGGAGCGGGCCGCGGAGTCGAGGCTGCAGAGTCAAGGCAGTCCGTGGCAGTCTCTCTACAGTTGCTGCTACAGCAAGGCGTGTCTACAAGACATCAACGCTACCGCGGAGCGGGCCGCGGAGTCGAGGCTGCAGAGTCAAGGCAGTCCGTGGCAGTCTCTCTACAGTTGCTGCTACAGCAAGGCGTGTCTACAAGACATCAACCCTACCGCGGAGCGGGCCGCGGAGTCGAGGCTGCAGAGTCAAGGCAGTCCGTGGCAGTCTCTCTACAGTTGCTGCTACAGCAAGGCGTGTCTACAAGACATCAACCCTACCGCGGAGCGGGCCGCGGAGTCGAGGCTGCAGAGTCAAGGCAGTCCGTGGCAGTCCGAGCCAGGACCGCCAGGGGCGGCTCTTACACTCGGACAAGATGAACCGAGCGGCACACGTTTCAGAATTTGAAACACACTGGCTAAGAAGCCAGAGAACCCGTAGTGAAGATAGCGGGCTTGAGCACCGTAGCCCTCATAAACACTTCCCAAGAAGCAAGAAAACACAAGACGCGCGGCCGCCAATCCCGCCCCAACAGAAGCCTGAACCCTCGACAAACCTACAAAGTCAAGGATTTCGAGGGCCACTGGAGGCCTTCAGCTTGCCTGCCACTCCGCAGGCGCACCTGCAAGCAGCAGAGTTCCACTCGGAAAGACCGGCTCATTACACAGCGACGGCGCTGCAGGGGGACGCCCTGACGGAGAATGACAGGCAGTCCTGGGCCGCCCCCCAACTCCTGGGGGGTCTGGGAGTGTCCGCTCGTCCGCCAGGTCTGGAGGAACAGGGTGGGGTCACAGGAGGCTGCTCTCAATTCTCGCACAGCCCTCCCACAAGCCTCGATGGGCCAGGAATTAGCGACTCGAGCGCTAAGCACGGAGGATCAAAACAGAGTCGTGGAGGGCGCGAACTCCACAGAACCAGTACACAGCCCGTCCCGGGACGGCCTGGATGCGGGCCCTGCCCGACCGACAGAAGATAACAAGCGGGGCAAGGAGACCGCGGAAACAACCCAGCCGCACCAAGACGCCACAATAACGAAGGACGGTTTGGGAGCGTCGGCTCGACCGTCAACTGCAGCGTCTGGCAAAAGGGAAGATAGAGTGGATCGCCCACCTAGAAAGTCCGACCTGCATCTATTCAATGGCTCGGACACGCCGGATCGACCTTCATCGATCTCTGCAGGGGCGGACACGTTGGCTCTACCGGCGAGATGTGAACAGACTTCCCCGCTGCAGGAAAGCCTCGGAAGCGATGCACTTTCCAAGGAGACAGCGGTAGATGGCGAAGTCTCTCCAGTTGGGGTGAACAGCTCAATAGGCGGTCACCCTGATTCAGGAGACGCCAGCGAAGGGGCAGCGGGCGTGAGCTCCCCGGCGCGGTCCGGCTCCATAGGAGCGGGCTTGAGAACGCAGAGCCCCAGATACGAGGGAGGACGCGCTGTGTCAGATCTAGCGGCGCCATTAGACTCATCCAAGACCTGTGAGCACCTGTGAGCACCCCATTACACCCATTACACCCGAGTCTGTCAAGAGATCTGACCCCAAAAACAAAAATAAAATCAAAATCGAACTGGAGATCCACCCTATAATAGCAAGAGAGGACTTAGTTAGCCCTCCCTCCAGCTTGGGAAACTTGGAAACAATCTGGTCGGACGACTGTTCCTGCTCATTAATAGAGGACTCAGAAAACGACCCTATGTTAAACCAAAACTCAGCGCTTTTACCAGATACCTCAAAGACAGCGCCAATGGAGTTCCCCGAGAAGGTCCCTTCACTTATTATCGACAAAAAGCCGTTCAAAGACCCAATTCCAAAGGAGAACAAACAAGCGCTGGAAAAGGAAGACAGACTTACCTCAGGAAACACAAACAAAACAAACCCCTTTTTACCTAAGACAATTAAGAATTACCAGCAGTTAGCTACCACTAAGCGGAGCAAAGATGTCACGAAGCCCTTAGTGGGCACCCTGGACAAATTCTTCAGTAAACAAGGAAAAAGAAATCAGATTGAGAAAAGTGAGATCTCAGACGCAGACCTTCTGGAGGGGTCCCTAGAAGAATCACTTCACATCAACTCTCCCGCTATCCCAATGAGACTTACTTTCAACGCACACCACCCGAACCCTAATACCTCGAGTCCTCAGCAGAGTATCAACAAAAGATGGCACTTTGGGAAACCACCAGCGAAGCCCATGGAACTTATATCAACAGAGACTCCCGCACAGTCTTCTGTCCCATTATACAACTCCAACAAGGTAAATTTACCCAAAGAAAACCCTTTACACGGGGGGGTGGCAGAAGCCACACCCTTAGTGGCCAAATCAGACAGGCTCAGTTCGCCACCTAGGAACTCAGACCCAACAAACTCTAACCTAACGAGACCTACAATGCAACCCTTGCCATGTAAGCAAACACAAGCTATAGCTCATCCAGAGCATTCGATAACGCTCAAAACGCCTATGATCAGGCGACAATCGGAAACTCAAACCTTTAAACCATGTATGTCCAGCCCACAGCCAAAGAATAGGAGACAAAGCGACACTGTGGGAAACTCAACAAAAGATACACCAAACAAAAAACCAGACTTAATGACGATAATGTCAGCTATCACTATAGCTCTAGCCCCATTTACAAAACTATATGAATCATTGAATGATTCTGTAAAGGACCAAGCATCACTGGCGGCATTGACACAGACTAAACTCACGTTTCTAGAGGGATTCATCACTTCAAAAATTGAAAACAGGAAGACTGGAAAACATGCCTGCACTCAAACAAAGGACCAACATCACCGAGAAACGAAAGCAGCTCAGTCTCAGACGGACTTCTTGTCGGAGAAAACATTCTACTTTAAAGCAGGCACTGGCGAAAAGATGGCCCACTCTAGTTCGGAGGATCACGTCAACACCCCAGCAGTGTTGACGGCCTCGGGCAAATGGAGCATAAAAACACCCCTCCTAAGTCTCAATCTCGAGCCTACAAAGAAACCACAGGAAGGCCACAGCAACGGAAACCAAAGCACTCTTAAATTTTCCAAACTTCAATCGAGCAAGAGCATAACAAAAAAAACTAATGGTTGCATCGTCAACGAGAAAGAACAAGACCTTAGAGCTTTCTCGGAAGACCCATCCATGCTTCTGGCTCCAACAAAGAAAGTTAAAAGCGGTCCACCTACCCTTCCTAAATCGGCCACGGCCAAATCTCAGACCCCGAAAAAATCCTCACCATCGTCAGATAGAAAATATATCAAAATTTGCACCAAACCACTGACCTCAAAATCCAGCCAGCAAAATAGTGACAGCCTAAACATCAACAGATCTCCCACCTCCACTGAAAGCGATCTAATGGAAGACGCTTTGGAACTTGCGTCGCAATGGCGGGACAAAGATCCAAACCTAGACAACAATCGGGGAGCCAAAAGAAAAATGGTGTCTTTTAAACGAAGCCAGGATAAAGACACACCTCCAAAGAAAATCAGACAGTGGGAGCCTAAACCCTCAGCACCACACAGGGTGGAAGACGTGTCTTCGGCAGAGACCAAACAAAAACATCTATTAAGCCGCAAAAAATGGGAGGAAGACTCCACCGGGAAACACAAGCCCACTCCCAATAGGTGGAAAACTAGAGTGCACCTGACACAAAAAAGAGATTCCAGAGAACGCAGCCAAAAAAGGGAAAGCACTAAGTGGACCCCACGGAAAACCCGCGAAAGAGAATGGAAACGCTCCTGCTTAACGAGAAATAACAGAACAACGGCAACTCGCTCCTTCTTCCTGCAGCCGAATTGTAAAGCTAAGCACAACCAGGTTCTAAACAGAACCGCTATACTGGACTTATTTCATCAAGTCCCGGCTCTTAGATCAGTAACATCAGACTGTATAGACGTCATCGAATTCTCGAGCCCCCACAGCATAGACAGCGTGTACATCCACATATCTTCTGCTAGCACGAGACTCAAACTTAAGGAAGAGGCCAGAGCCCTTAAAGAACTAGGCTACTACATGGAAGAATTACACAGCGACAGGGAGATTCTTAGCAATACACAGAGAGGACTAAAGGACAGAGACCTTACAATCACCAGAGACCGTATGTTCCGATACAAGATAGTCTCTCCTTCAAGAGACCGAGCCTCACGTCGTGCTTCTCCCAATTTCCACTCAGGAACAAAAACTTTAGTCTGGAGCGAAAGGAAGACATCTGATGCTAATCAAGACGAACCCACACGACATCGGGTCTCACATTATAGACCTTATAATAACCCCGAGGAAACCAGAACAGGGGGCCACGAAGAACTGAGCCCACTCAGTAAACAGCAAGGAAGGGCACCCAAGACGAGAAGAACCCGCATCTCCAGAGATAGTTGGGAATCACAGCGTACTCCAACTAATATCCAACAATGGCACAAAAGTGCTCTGAGTAGCACCAGGAGCAAACACAACGAAAAACAGAGTAACACGGGCTCAGATCGAGCCCCGAAGGGCCCCCCGCAGAACTGGAAGTCATCAAAGGACCTAGCTCACCCCAGAAACCGGTCAAGCGATCTACACACCCATTCACGACTCTATCGGCAAGATCTGGAAAAAAAAAGAAGGTCCTGGACACCGGAAAGACTCTTCACAGAAACAAGAAGATAGCCACAAGCGTCCGCGACGGGAGTCAAGGAAGAAACCGGTAATCCTCACCAGACTGCAAGCAAACTTAAAATGGGGTCGTGGAACACAAGAGGATTCGCTCACTTGACACTCAACTCAGATGTACAACTGGGGACCTTCGACCTTCTTTGTTTACAGGAGACGTGGCTCCTCAGGAAGCCAACAATAGACGGCTTCGAAATCGACTTCTGCCCAGCCACACAAGGAGCGTTGGGCAGGCCCTCCTCAGGCCTCTTAACAGCAGTCAGAATTTGCAGTGGCCTACAACTTAAACAAACAATTACAGCTAATATGTCAATTCTGGCGTCCTTGGTATCAGAGCAGAAGCCAGGAGAGTGGGAGAACAGGAAAAAACCAGTATCGTACCTAGTGATAAACACATACTGGAACCCAAAAGTCGTGAAAGCAACAGCCCTTCTTGAAATCATCGGCCAAACGATAGAAACATGCCTTAACACTATGACAATAGACCACATCATAGTATGCGGAGACCTAAACTTGACATTACCTAATATTGGCCCAACTACATCGAATCGCGATTTACAATCCGCATTGGCACCTACTGTCTACTCGACAACTCGAGAATCAGACTTGAGAGGTAAAGGATGGGAATCGCTCATGGACGCACTAGACCTCCATAACCTCCATTATTTGATCTCTCCTACACCAAACTACATTCCAACTTGGGAACAAGGCTCCCGCAAGGCCTCTCTGGATCACATATACGTATCCAGAAATCTGCTCGCAATGATAACTGCATACGAAGTCATAAGAACTCAAAACAGTGATCACAACCTCCTGATGGCCTCATGGTCAGCTCCAGAACGGAATTCGGAGGCAAACCGACAGGAAATGATCACCTCAATTCTCACTAATGATGCAGGGACCAGACTAAGACTCTCTGATGAAGCAATAAGAACCATTACAAGGACCTACGAAAGAACAATTGCTGTGCCAGGGGAAGCAAACACACCTGACTATTATCCCCTGTTGATCCCCTACCAACATCAAAGGAAAGCTCAATCTTCAGTCAAAAAGACAAATCATACACATAATAAACCATTGGTGGAGAAAAGAAGGGAAATGAGAAGAATCTTACGTAAAGCGAAATCTTGCCCCTCAAAACAAACAGAGGAGGCTGCAGTATCTGCGAAAAAGTCTTACAAAAATTGGCTTAAGTCTCACCGTGCCATTTTGTACCAGGAAGACTCTGAGACCATGCTAAAGACTCTAAGTGGGAAACAATCTAAAACTTTCTGGGCCTTGATCAACCCGAAAGGAACTAACTCAAACGAGGCCTTAGCAAACTCAATTGGAGAGAATCACTGGAGATCCTTTTTCTCGGACATGTTCGCCCCACCAAAGGGTAACACCCAAGAATTAATACGGCCCCAAAAAAATCGATGGGACATTGGAATAGATGAAAAGGAAATCTGTGAAAAAATAAGGAAACTGAACAACTCCCGGGCACCTGGACCAGATGGAATCTCCAACGTGGATCTCAAAATGAACACCGAAGAATGGGGCGCTCTCATATCCCGAATATTCCAAAAATGCGAGGACACCCAATCCATCCCGAAATCTTGGAAATCAGCAAACGTGGTCCCAATCTTCAAGAAAGGCGATAAAGGCAACCCAGCAAACTACCGCCCAATAGCCTTACTGGACACCATTGGGAAATTGTTCGGAGCGTTTCTTCTAGACAAATTTAAGAACTGGGCTGCCACTTCCGAATTACACGACGACTTTCAGACAGGATTTGTAAAAAATATCGGAACACTGGCTAACATAATGCTACTCAGTGTATTGAAAGCCAAGGTGCTAGAGGGACGTCCAAAGATACACCTGGCATTCATAGACCTCTCTCATGCATTTGACACGGTCAATAGAGAGTGTCTATGGACAAAACTGAGGAAAGGGAACTGCCCGATAGCAATCCTGAACCCAATCATGGAGCTGTACTCCGGAACATCCATGAGGGTCAGACTCAATGGAAAAGGCCAACTTTCAGAGGAGATCACCACTCACAGAGGCGTAAAACAAGGCTGCCCATTGGCCCCCGCACTGTACAATGCGTTCATCGGAGATTATCAAAACTGGGACCCCACTATCAGAACATTTCCGCCTAGAATTGGAGAGGAAACGGTTGGCAGACTACTCTATGCCGACGACATCTTACTACTGGATCAAACTGCCATAGGGTTACAACGCAAACTTACTTCGCTCGCAGAATATCTTGAGGCCAACGATCTGATTTTAAACTCATCAAAAACAAAAATAATGACTTTGGAAAAACCCACAACACAAAAAGAAAAATCTAAATGGTTCTTGGCCGGAGAGAAACTAGAGAAAGTAAAATCATTCTGATACCTGGGAGTGACGATAAGCGCAAATCGCTTTGAAACCCCCATGCAGGAATCCTTGATTGCCAAGACGAAAATTATGATAACACAAGCTCGACTCATGGACAAAAAATACGGAAAATTCTCACTGAAACCAGTGCTGAACTTCTACACAGCGAAAGCGGTACCCGCCATTACTTATGGTGCAGAAGCGATGCCCATGATCCCAGAGCGGACCTGGCAGAAGCTGGAAGGCTTATTTTGGAGGAAAATTCTAACGCTCCCAAACTCCACTCCGATGGCATCTATTCGCAGAGAAATCAACGTCATCTCCCTAAAAGGAAGAGTCAAGTTAAACATCTTAATGCTGAATCGGAAAATTAGACTATCCCCTGAGAAGATCTTCAAGGTTATAAAGGAAGAACTTAAAACAGGAGAGAACAACACCCTAGCCTCTTGGGAGCAAAGAAACATGGAAACCCTCGAGGAAATTGGAAGCTCATGGGAAGAATTGGAAAACAACCCCGCTAAAACAGTAAAAAAATTCAAACAAATGGACTGGATTAAAACGCTGGAAGAGGCCGCTAAATACAAACTGGCTGCGGACCTACCAGCCAATTATCAAAAACATAATGAACCCATGAGCTATTTACTACAAGGACCGAGTAAGCAAATTAGAAACACATTTCTAAGGGCCAGGCTGAATCTCCTACACACGAAAGAAATCCTATTCATCAGAGGCTCTGCTGCTAACAACCTCTGTAGATTCTGCAATAAACCCGAAACAATTGAAACCTTGAGGCATCTCCTGCTGTCATGCCCGGAACTAGCGGCTAAAAGAATGACACATATGGGCCATTTATCGAAAAACAGCAGATGCGGGGAGGAAGAATATTGG
The DNA here is from genome assembly GCF_040938575.1 of Ambystoma mexicanum. Taxonomy (NCBI): domain Eukaryota; kingdom Metazoa; phylum Chordata; class Amphibia; order Caudata; family Ambystomatidae; genus Ambystoma; species Ambystoma mexicanum. The sequence continues at coordinate 233,811,546 of NC_090922.1, read as the reverse complement.
TGGAACATCCTGATGTCAGGTGGAAATGTAAAATCAGTAATTGCAGTCGGCCAGTTCTTTCAGAATATAAACCTGAAAAAAGAAGATCCAATCTGACAGTAATTGGGAAAGTACATTTTTAACTATCTAAGCACAGAAGCGCAATGAAACAGAACAGAATTCTTCGGGATCAGAAATTCTTCGGGTTGCACCATTTGTAAAAACTGTGAAAACAGTTGAACCAAATAAAAAAAAAAAAAAAAAAATACTAAGTGTGCTGTGAAAGGGTCTTTTCGGGCGTGACACTGAGAGATTGGCCCCAGTGTCGCCCGTGGGGATGGCGGCCATTGTGCTGGCTTTTTTCCTTCTCAGTTTACTGGGAGAAAATTGATTCTTCCTTCACGTAGCTGTGGTTGGCCTGTTCCACTGTTCGGTTGCTAAATGCTGAATAATGGATAGTGTTGCTGTGAGCATTAATATTTTAGTAGCCAGACGCAGCAATGCACTCTGCTCCCCGTGGGCTCTGTAGACGGAGTACTGCGTTTCCAATGTGGCCTGGTAAACAAGTGTTAGGCTTCTGGGCCTTGTCTCTGAAGTCAAAATGAAGGCATTTGATGAAGCTACAGTACAAACAGGAAGTGATGTGGTTGTTTGGCTTTGTACAACATCTATTTCACAACGAATGGACAGGCTCACTAAATGTAGGGGTCTGCCACCTTTGGCTCTCCTAAGGTTTTGGACTGCAGCTCCCATCAGCCATAGCCAGCAAAGTCAATTTTGAGGGATCATTGGAGTCCAAAACTTCTGGAGAGCCACAGGTTGAAGAAGGACGCTGATTTTTTTGTTTTGTTTATTTTGACGAACACTCACATGGTTTTGGTTTTAAAAGTTATGCTCATTTTCGGTTTTTAAGACTTTTATTTAACATGCTATGCAGCTGAATTTTCCAGACCTAACCCTGTGGTCCCCCAAAGTGCATACAAGGAAGGTGAGGCCATGTCACATGTAAAAACCTTTACCAGCATTTGCATGCCGGGACTTGTAAAGGTTAATAGCTGTTTGTACCACACTGGTTACTAATATAGTGGCCCCACAGCGTCAAGAGTTGGCCAGGTTGACAAATTGTATTCAGACCAGTGTCAGGGAGAGACAAAAAGGTACATCTTAGAATGCAAAGCGGGCTTTACTGAAGAGCCAAAACTGTTCGAACGTGTCGCACATGAAATGGCACCTCGTGTGTCATGCAGAGAAATTACCCCTCTTCGCTCAGGTGACAGTCTATTGACAATAGATTGGGGGGCTCCTTGGCTTCCAATGGGCCTGCGATATAGAGAGCGGCGGGCAGCAATGGAGCATTCATTAATGGGTACCTATAAAATGCAGGGGCCAATGTCAAGCAGTAGAATAGGGATCTGCCAGCTGAGGCTCACCAGAGGCTTTGGACTACAAGTCCCAGGATCCCTGACCATTGACTATGCTGGCTAGGGCTGATGGCAGTTGTAGTCCAAAACACAAAGGTTGAAGACCCCTGGAGTAGAATGTATGGGGCAATTGTTTTCAAGAGAATCCTGGGGCTCTTCCCTCTTGCTAGAAACGTGGCCATCACTAGACGCCAGTCAAACATGCAAAGGCATCCATTTATAGAATGAATAGAGTGCAAAGCAAAGGTGGTCTGTACCTCGAATGACTGATTATGAAATTCAGTTATGCTGCCGGTTGGGCACTTTGAAGGAGTCCCCAGACTTTGAAATGGGCAGACACTCATAAGCTTGCCTAGTGTCTGTCTCACGCTTGTCACCCTGGTAGTGTTGTTTACTACTGATGCGGATGATATTATCAACCCTTTAAAGGACAGAGGAGGTCATTACGCCCTTGGCGGTAAGAGGTTAACGGTGCCGGAAAAGTTGCCAGAGACGTCAACCCCTTACAACCTCATTACGAGTTCTGCTCGCAGAACCCGCTAAGGACGCCTGGTTTTACCAGGCACCCTGGCCCCTAGGGGGTCCCGCGAGCAGCCCAGCATGCTAACAACGGGCCCGTTACGAACGGGCCCGTTGTTAGCATGCTCCCCATTCCCATTGAGCGCTATGGGGGCTCGAATGGGAATGGGGATGTACCGGGTCCGGATTCCTTGAATGAGGAATTACCGGGTCCTCTAAGGTCGGAATGGCCCTGTAATTCCTCATTCAAGGAACCCCGACCCGGTACCCGGTAAGGGGGCAGCCATGCCGCTAATAGTGGCATGGTTACCGCCTACCTCGTAATGACCCCCAGAGTCTAGCTCAACCCACTGCAAAACCTCTGAGGAACTGGTTCCACTCACATCTCCACAATCAACTCACTCGGAGGCAATGAACCTATGGTGAGTTCTGTAGCCAACAATGGTCCCATAAACCTGTGGTCTATGGACCTTGGCCTGCACCACGCCGCTCTTTGCAATCCATATGAATTAGGCTGCATCAGAGGCTGTGATTGCCAATGCAGATACAAAAAATCGCATTTTTGCTAAAATCTTCATTGACAATCTGTAAACATGTCCTAATTGCAATCTCCATGTCGGCTGCAGCCCTTTACTTTTACATTCAGTGCACGGGCTGGGCAGAAGCTCCTTCTACGGCCAACAGCATGCATGGATGGTAAAGTGGGCATCCCCAGAGGGCAGGCTGCAAGCTTTGTTTTCAAACACAAAGTGTTAGTATATAAGGAGGAAAACTGCTCGATTTCTTTTTTTTCAAGGGCAAAGTATGTTTCTTCGGGGTCCATTTTTAATTCACTCCCATTTCCTCTTTGTTTTGTAAATGGTGTAAACACTGATTTGGTTTTATGCATGGCAGGCAGCATGCACATTGGCTCCTTCTGAAGTTTGCGTGCTTGTAACAGGTGTAAAAAGCAGGTGGAATCTCCAGGAATCCAGAGCATTACCCCCAACATCAAAATCAGAGGCTGGCGTTAATGCATGCATATTTAGATGGCGGAGCAGGTGCAGTGGTGGAAGCGGCAATTCAACTCTGCCCCTGCTCTGCCTCACAAATCAATGAAAATGGCTGGGAACGTAAAACGGATTTGTACGCATGCTCCTATCCTTTTTACACATGCTTTTAAGGTTATGACAGTCGGTAAATGAGCCACAAGGACTCCCAACATACTTACAACGTTGTCGTAGAGTGTGAGGTTGAGCTCCGTTTTGCTGCTCTCGAGTATGTGCGGATTCGTTGATCAGCCCCTGTGCTGGGTGCATGGGGGCTGCCCCACATCCTACAAACATAAATTGTGTAAGAGTTAATGCCCCAATTCGCATGTGCATTATCAGCAGATGATACACCCATCAAGTGAGTTTCATAGGCTGCCGAGCATGCGGGAGTAGCAGTCTGATATATTAAATCCTCTTGAGAAAAAGACGACATATCTATTCATGAGGTTTGTCAGTGAATGACTTTTTTTAATGCCAATTCATGATGATCACATGCTGCAGATGCCCTTGTGCTAATGTGTTTCGACCTTTCCTTGGTCTTTCTCAAGGCCGGGCTGGCTGCTACCACTGTGTTGTGTTTCGACCTTTCCTTGGTCTTTCTCAAGGCCGGGCTGGCTGCTACCACTTTGTTGTGTTTCGACCTTTCCTTGGTCTTTCTCAAGGCCGGGCTGGCTGCTACCATTTTGTTGTGTTTCGACCTTTCCTTGGTCTTTCTCAAGGCCAGGCTGGCTGCTACCACTGTGTTGTGTTTCGACCTTTCCTTGGTCTTTCTCAAGGCCGGGCTGGCTGCTCCCACTGTGTTGTGAGTAGCAAAGGGAGCTCTTATTATCGAGCTTGCCAACGGACCTCTCCTCCAATTTGCTTCGCCTGATCCCACTTGGGGCTGCTGCTTCACGAATACATTTGGTTCGTGACCGCCTCCTTCTCTTGTATTACAAGCAGGTAAGGCATGCAGAATTTACAAGATTCCTCGAGAGTCACTGATTTTGATTTGGACTCTATTGTTAACTCCTTTTGTAGACCCTGTCTGGCTCTCTCACCTCACTGCCCTCACCCCAGACCAAGGGCAGTCCCCATGGGAACCACTCCCTCAATCCCCCAGGCCGGCCTGTTTGGGGGTGGCGCTGCACCCCCTAAATAAAATGGCTGTTAACAGGAGATGAGCTACATCCTCAGTTCTTAGATCATTAAGGGAAACCGACACCAGAGTGCATTTTATAGGGATCCCAATGGGGACTCCTCTTTATTTGTTAAACACAATTATCCTTGACACACTTCTTTCCTTTTCTGTCCCTAGGATTCCCCAGTCCTGAGCACCAACAGACTCAGGAGCTGCTGCATCGGCTCACCCATCCTTGGAGGGGCCTCAGGGACTCTTAGGGTGAGTCTGATGCAACAGACCACGGTGGTCCCATCTCACTAGGCAGTCTGAAGCAGGCCGCCACACTATCCCACTACCTCACACAAGAGTACCTCCCCCTACCCCCTTACTCTACTTAACGTTCCTATAAATAATATCCTACCCCTACTTAATTCTTAACCCTGCTTAGCATTCCCATTCAAAACCCCTACTCCCTACTTAACATTTTACCTACTTAGCATTTAATTTATAAATATATACATATAACTACAAATACATGTATACATTTACATACAACATATATACTACATAAAACATTATGTCACACTAGGGTGACTGCTGCAGTCAGTCACCACCTTTTCTGTACCTTCCATGGGCCTGTCCTTGTTGATGATGCTGTCTGTGGGCTTCTAGCTGGAGCATGTCCCTGGGATGATTAATGGGACCTGGCCCCTACTTCATTCTTTGTGGTGGCTCTGCCCTCCACATGGGGCCACTCACACCCTTTTTAAATGTCCTGGGTGGCCCCCTGCCCAAGTGGGGGTCTGCCTGTTGTCACCGTTGTGGCCCTGGAGGCTCTTTTGCCATCTTTCGGGTGGGCCCTGTTGGCTAGGGACCCCGCCCACACTAAACGCTGAACCTACTGACCTTGATGATCTTCCGAGTAGGCCCTATTGGGCCCCACTGGGTGCAAAGAACATCTTATCCCCTAGTATGATTATAACAGACACTGCAATAAATGGTGACCCTATGGCCAAGAACCATAATGTTGGGTTTAAGAAATGCTTCAACTGCATCTCTAAAAAAAAAACGTTTGTAAATTCAAATGGTAAAACATAGACATATAAACCCAGAATCACATGCTTAACTAAATTTGTAGTGTATGTCATCACCTGTGATGGTGGCCTGCATGACATAGGCTCTACGATAGGCCCCCTTAAGTTACGGATTCTGCAACATTATAGAGCTATAAAAATTGAGATCTTGCATATCCCTTAACAGCACATTTCTTGAAAAAACATAATGGCAACATCAAAGAAATGTTGTTTCTAGGCCTGGCCCACATACCACAAAAAAAGAGGCTGGGCAATAGAGAATTGAAGTTGCGCCAGTTAGAAGCCCAACTCATTTGCAAATTTGATACTTTGACACCGAAGGGCTTAAATATTGACTCTGAAATTAATGTTTTTTTTTAATCAGTGATTCTATGTCCATGGGTCTGTATAACTGCAACCTTTTTGTTAATTTCTTGTACTCGAGATATATGCTGTCTTGGTGAGATGTACCGTGGATTTGGTTAACTGAGTGTTTTTCCCAGATTTAGATTGTGACATTACGTCACCTATATCACTTTGATAATCTAGTAGATTATTAGACTGTTGTCATTTCATATTTCCTTCTTATGTTCTCCCCTTCTTACTCTAAGGGTTTTCCTTACCCCCTTGTCATATAGTTTAATTGACTAAGGATATGGATTTTTGCACAGGGATTAACCCTTTACTCCTCCATGTCCTTGCTTGTTCGAGTTTAGTCAATGGCGTTATTTGCACATCGGAAGCATCAAATTTGATAGATGTGATATATGGACATGCACTTTATCCTGATTACAACTGTGGAATTGTTTACTATATTTGCCTATTTGCACAGTACCTATCTCTAATGGCATTTGCATTTGCACTTCATCAGGTTCTGTATTGCTGAATTATTGTTGTTCGGAGTGTTTGTGTAGTAGAGATGTACATAGACAATCTGCCCTTTTCCATTATACATTAGTGGAAGGGTAAATCCTTTTGCACTTTATCATAGTTAATGATAAGGCATTGAAATTTTGTGATATATGCATATGCACTTTTATGCATATTGTACTTTTTATGATGTAATTTATTTATTTCAAATTTTGCCTTAGTTGTACGGCAACTTTATAGAATGGCACATGCACCTGCATTTTACCACTCTAGACATGTGAACATCTATTTACCTAGGACAGTATGTATCTGATGAGATTTGATAATTTGCCACTTTGCACGAATATTTGTGCAACATAATAGATGTACATGCTGTTCATTATAGTGAACTATGAAATAGTGATAAGGTACACTCGACTTTATACCCTTGCATTGTAAGATGCTTTAGGTATAATGCTGTTTAAACAGTGACACATACTGCCATATATATATATATATATATATATATATATATATATATATATATATATATATATATATATATACATACATTCTTGCAGGATTGTTGCCTCTAGCCGCTGTTTAGAGAGCATTGTCTCCCAATATATCCATGTCTGTGTGCTTTCGGTCTGGCAAACCCAGTGGTGAATTGGAATAATGCAGGATCATGATGCTTTACGGTTAAACATCAATATGCATTTACACTTTACAAAAACTGCTGCGCTGTTCTCTTTGCTACGCTTAAACCCCTCCGGGTTGTTCTGCGGCTCTGATAGGAATTCTTTCCTAGAAGCAACAGGTTGCTTTATGTATTAGCGCACTTGCGCATCTATTCTCCGTTATTCCGTTTACATTCCTGAAACTGTTTGAAGTGAATGGTGGGCAAAGCGGGTGCATCCCGCTGCGGGCATTAGCACGCACTTTACTTTATATACTTTAAGATCTCTCATAGATCTAAGTTTTCAATTAACTTGTTAAACATGGTGGCCCTATTTACTTAGATACAACATTACGTATCCGAGCCACAAAATCACGTGATACACGAGATACACTGGGCGGAGCCTGCTTTTGAAATCAATTTTGCGATGTGGCCGAACCTCCTGCAGTTCGAGCATTCTTCGTTTCCCGCAGGGCAGTCATTGTCATTTGCGAGGTGCCTTGTGCTTGTGCACCTGTGACACTCTAGAGGCTCTCTCTTTTTCATCCCCCTTTCATCAAGAACGTCCCTCCTGGGCTTGTCACATTGCCCCTTTCATTGCACCAGAGACACATCAGTGGTTGGCGCGTTCCCCACCATTTCCTTTCGCCTGCAAGAGGTTCCTTCCTCCGCTCAGGCAATCTGTATAGCTTTATTTATTTATTGGACATTTGTATAGCGCCTATACACAAGTGTTTCCAGGCGCCACAAGACAAGAAGGAGGGGAGGCGGGAGCATGGGATATCATAAGAAAAACAGCAACAAGAGACAAGAGGCAGTTATATTGCCCTTGCGTCAATCCTACCGTGCAAGTGTTTGTGGCGATAAGTGCAAGGGGGAGGGGGGAGATGGAAAAGTGCAATAGTTGCGGACCCCACAGTGGAGGGCAAGTGCTGTAAAGGCAAGTGCCAGGGGAATGGGGGGGAGGGGAGGCATGTTTAGCCCTTTCTCTAGGATGAATTTGCTTGAACCTTTCTGCAGTTGGTATGCACCACAAGCATGTTGTAGATTATATTCTCAGTATTGTCACCAAGCCCACACTGTGCTGCCAGTTCTCTCATGCGGGTGATGTAATCATTCACTGGTTAACCATTCCCCTGCTTCCTGGTGTAAAATTTAAACTGGTGCAAAACTATGTTCTCTTTGTTTAAAAATCTTTTAACGATGCGGCAAACAGCCTCCTTGAACACATCGTCACCACCCCCCTCCACGGGCTCAGGTTTAAGGCCTGTGAATATTGTTAGTCGTTCGACCCCCAAGGCATTAAGAAACATGGCCTTTCTTCTCCCTGCGGCATAGTCCCTGCTCCCGACGCCCTCTAAGTATGAACTGAGCAATGGCTCCCCTTGCAGTCATGGTATCCCGGGCCTACCTGGAGACTGGAGAAATGCTGGGGGGGGTGCAGCTCCTTGCATGTTGGCGCCGTCGAATTTCCTCCCTGGTCCTCATCGCCAATTATGTTGTGGCGTACCTATGACACAACACGAGGGAATGTGGGGATCACACAAGGGTTAATTTAAGTCTTCTCATAAAGCACAGCAGTTGCTTCACTGCTGTGTCCTGTGCTGCTTGGACCTGGAGCAGTCTGTAGTCTTATTATGTCTCATAAATACAGGCACAAGCTTGTACAAAGGAGGAGCACCAAGGAGCGTCCGCTTTGTCTCCCGGTCGCTCTCACGTCTTTCGCTTCCTTGTGCCGAGATGCACGCATGCCCAATGCAGTCTCCCAAGATCACGGCTGGTGCCACGATCTTGCGAGGCTCCTTACCCACACATATGCATGGCACACCCAGGAGGAATGATGTACCGTGGGAAATTCCTTCTGTCAATGGGGACTAAATAAACCTCTTGGAACCTGAGTGGCCTGTGGTGACTACCAAATCACCAGGAAATAAACAAAAGGTAAATATACAATTTCCCTGTCAAGCTGTTGGTGAAAAAATAGCCTTTCTATCATTAATAACTTAACATTTTGCTACCAGGGTCTTGGGCCATGTTGTAAATAACGTGTAGTTAGGTAGAAGAGTTGGCAGATTGTATTCCTTGTTACGAACTCCACGCTGTAGCCCGCCTTGAAGCCTGTGTATAGTAAGCACATGTAGCCAGGGTTGCCACATACCAGAACACAATGGTTTGTAAAAATGGATGCACAGGAATAGCAAATTAACCCCCATACAGGGCTCAAGTCAGGGACGTCATTTCACCAAAATGCCATGGGTAGCGGAAGTGACATCACATGACCCATGACCCCTGATGACATCACAGGAAGTGATGTCATTTGACCCCACCCCGAAGTGATATTGCGGGAAGTGATGGAACACAACCTTTCACCCGTTGACAAAACAGGAAGCGGCATCACATAGCATTGTACACTACGAAAAATAGGGTTACGATATCACTATAATGTGATGTACATTTCATACAAGAATGGATCGCCATATGTATTGTTAAAATCAGTGTGTTAGGCCCATATTACCAAATTGCAGTGAATGCAAGTAGACGTCCATGACCAAATGATAATGATGTGTTGTTATATAGCACTTACGCTTAAGCGCTTTATATAGAAAACATATACACCCAATATCACCCAACTTGTGTTGGTACTCATTTATCGACCTCAGAAGTATGAAAGGCTGAGTTGAGGCGTTTAAGAACAGACTAAATAAGTGACTCACCCCCTGAAGTGTGCCGGAAATAAACCTTTAATGAGTCTAGCAATTATTGTATAAAATTCCGGAAAGACACATAATTTGGTATTCCTATTCTTTCTTATTTAGGGTCAGTGCTGAAAGTGTTAGACTTGTGCCACTCCTGTTCTTATTTTTCTTCTTTTTTTTAAGAGGCCTGAATAAGAAAGCCAACCACTCCAGAAGTAAAGCTCCACATGGTGCTGGCCACAGCCCAGGAGCTTGCATTACAAAAAAGAAAAGAAGTTGTTTTCTTTTCTTTTAGAGGTCGCAAGGGAGACCTCAGAGGTCGCAGTCGCGACCTCTGGCGACCCCTAAATGACGTTGTTGGCTCAAGTTGAGGGTACACGTGAGTGGACAGAGTCCACCCACTTTTTTCAGAGGGTGAACTCAGTCCCCCCCAGCTAAAATGAGAAACCCTGACTGTCCTCTTTGAATTTATGAATTAAAGCCGACCTCGGGATCGAACTGCAGTCGTCAGGTTTGCAGACCAGACACTTCACCACTGCAATATATAACCTGATGAAAAATAACAAACAACTAAAGGTGAAATGTCCCATTTCAATACTGCAAGCTCCTGGGAAAACACTTGTATTGGTTCTTGGAGTTTAAAACATGCACACCTTTTAACGTTTTTCAAAAACACTATTAGAATAAAATATCCTCTCTTGGTTTTGTGTGTGTGTTGATTTTATGAAAGGCAAATGCCATTGGTCCTGTGCAATTTGGGTGGTTATGCAAAGCCATTTTAGTGAAATGTGCATATTTTACCTTGATGTTCTGATTTCCGGCGACGTCACACCCCATTGCGTTAGTTATGAGTCCCCCCACTTTAATTTTTAGGAGTTGACCCCTGCCCCCAGAGACTTCATACTGCTTGAGCACAAGACGTTCTGCAACAAGTGCATTAGCAGCCATTCATTCCTCTTTTACATATCCCACTGGCTCCTCTCCCTCGTGCACCTAACAACATGGCGGCAGTCTCTGTACATGTGTATTCCTCCCTAGCAATACTCGCATGAGCCTGATCCCTGCTAACTATTTGTTGTTGGTTAGTCTGCAGTTTGGTGGACCATTTTTGCTTGATTCGGCCAAATACATATATGTGTATATGTAGGGGTAGGGGGTTTAGGGAGGTGATGGTGAGGGTGGGGTGATCATATGCATGGGGTAAGGGTGAGCATATGCTGGAACCAGAGCTCTTTCTGCAGTGATCCAGTGTGGTGGTGAGAAACACTAGCCACCAACAGTGAAAGATGCAATTTTAAGTGCCGGGAGGATAGCTCTGGGGCAATGCGCTTGCATTGGAAGAAAGCCAAGCCGAGCAGCATGGTTTGTTACCCGGTCCGGCGCTTAGAGACTGTACTCATGCATGAAGCACGATATGCAAACATAATTTCCTTTTCTGTATATGTGTAGTGTCTGCGAGCAACTCATTTCTTTCTATCACTGCTTCTCTCCGCTGTCTCCGCCATTAGGCCTCCCATAGCTATGGTTTATTGCTTTTTTTTGTTTCTTTCCATTAAACTATCAGTATAGCCTCCAAACGCAAGTCAGACTTTGCTCTCGTTTTCAGTCATGTATTTCTGTCTGCCAGGCTTACTTGCCGGAAAGAGGGAAACTAGTCCAGCCCTTTAAGGCCAGTGGGAATGCAGGCATGGAGAAGGCCCGCCTGCTTCCTCCCGCTGGTCCTTGGGATCCTCATCCCTTTTATTTATTTATTTATTTATGTGTTCATTTGTAAAGCGCACCAAACCCGCAGGTATCATTGTTCATCTTGCCAACGAAGACCACTTGGTGAAGCACACTTTCACACCCCATAAACTTGTGGCAGGAGTTTTTAACATTCTACCTTCTGTAATTTAGGAGTAAATATTGAGGGCCTAATTCACAGAGCGTTTTCCAATGGGGGTTTGCCATTATAAAGCGCTTCTGTGAATTGGGCCCTGATTCTTATGGGAGTAAAAGGCATTTTCATGTTGAATCATCTGGATTTCTTTTAATTCATAATTATTTTTAGTGGTCAGCCACTTACCAAATCGTTAAGTGTGATATAGTCGTTCATCTGAAGTGGTGATGTATATATATGGTGCATTATAAAATACATTAACTAAACATAATCAATAGGAAGTGTTCTTCTGTTTTTTCTTTAAGTGCCCTCTGCATGTTAGGCATTAGCAGTAGCATAGGGCAAAAGCTTGCTGATGCCTTTAACTTGAGCAAATATCAACATAAATCAATACATGATGATATAATAGGTGATCAATACAAGGAGGTGTGTGGGAGAAGCAGGACGACCCCCTACCAGTCAATTCTCCCGCTTTTTGTGGTTGACACCAGCAAGAGAGCCAGTTCGCTCATCTGCCAATCCCCTTGCCGACCAATAGGTGTCACTGGAGAGCACACCCAGAAAATTAAAATCATGTTGTTTCACCCGCCGCATTTTCATTTCAAAAGGTTTAGAGGTATGTTAAATGTTAAAGGTATTTGTACCGCGCACCGTGCCCAACGGAGTTGGACCCCAGGCGCTCTGGCGGATCTGCAAACGAGAAGGTGGGATGGGTTAGTAGGTGAAGAGGGAGTAGGATAGTGAGAGGAGTGGTGTTCTGTTGGCAGCTTCAACTCGGTATACACCGAGTGCTGAGCTTTGGTGCGAGTATCGGATCAATCTCAGTCCTCTTGTGCTGTTGGTGCGGCTTATGTGTTGTTGCAGTGTTGTGAAGTGCGTGTGGTTTGTTGTGCGAGAGATGGTTGTGTGAGATTTTTGAGTGAGTTAAGTCTGCAGAAATGCTGAGTTTTTGTTAGTGGGTTATATGAAGTTTAACATGCTAACATTCAGAGCACTGTCCGAGTGTGGCGCTCGCCAATCCTCCAAGTCTCATCAGGGTGGGCGAAGGGGTTACTCCTGGCAGGGTTTTAGGTTTGTGTGAAGCGCTCCCTGTGCTGTTCTAACATGCTCTGTAAGTGTTCTAATTGCTCCTCGCCGTTCTATTCTAGCGAGCTCTGTAGGAGTTCTAATGCTGATGGATTGATTAGTGTGGGTTGGGTGTCTATTCTCCTCCTTGGGTGCTGGAGCTGGTGTTGCGGTCTCCTCTCACAGACGTTCTATCTAAATGTGTCTGCTGCGGGTTTTAGGTTATGGTACGGCCGGGAGGCAGTGGAGGAGTCGTTTAGGGGTTTCGTCTTGGTCTGAGTATGTGATCAGGCTATGGTGACCTCCCTTTGTGGCTATTTCCCATAATATCTTATGGTCTGGCGTGGGGTCCATTCTTTGGGTTCTGTGTATGTCCATTTTGGGAGCGACCGAGGTTGGTGTTATTTTCATCGTTGTTTAACGGGGTGGGCATTCTCGTGCGTTGCTGTTGTATTTATGCTGTGAAGAGCCATGATTTGCGGAGTTTCCTGAATGCTAGGTGGTTTGTTGTGTTCTGTATATTCTTAGGTAGGTCATTCCAGGTTTTCGGTGCCTGGTGAGAGAAAGAGGATCCTCTGAGTTTTCTGCTGTTATATGGTTTTGGTTCCAGGCAGATGTCGGTGCTTCATCTCAGTGTTCTTGTTGGTTGATGTAGGCGTAGTTTATCACTTAGGAATTCTGGGGCACTTACGCAAATGCGTTGCTCCACAACTTCTGTTGCAAATTGGCTTGATTTCTAGATCTAAAACATGGCCTTTTTTTTTTTACAATTTCCGTCGTGCAGTACATTGCTGGTGGTAATTAACCCACTGGCACTTTTATTGGTAGTGATGGAAATACCACTAGTTTTACTGTACCGCGGAATTCCAATTTTGGAGGAAAAGTAGGGGGTTTACTACCTCCACTTTACCTCCAAAAATCGTCGGATTTGCTGCAGTGGAATTTCTGCTCATGGTAAACCAAAATCCTGCTGCAGTCCTGTGGACTTCCAACCTGGGGATTGTAATCCTGTGGTAAATCTGCGGGACCAGGTAAATGAGTTTGGCGGTAATTACAGCAGAATTTCCACCACACTCGTAATGTTAATGAGGCTGACAGTCTGGTATGTTCACTTCTCTCAAGCTCTGCCCGAACCTGTGGCAGGAGGGGAGAGTTCGATGTTTTTGCTGCCTTGGCGGAGTTTAAGCGCTGCACCCTGAACTCTAAAACAGCGGTATGCAATCTGCGGCTCTTCAGGACTATGAGCCACAGGGGCACAGACTTTTGGTTTTCTCAGCAGGAGTTAGGGTGTCGGCAGCACAAAAAAGTCACATTGTAGGTATAGGGACTTTTAACAAAATTGCCCTTTCCTGGGGGGTGCCTGGGCACCGTAGCACCCGTGTACTGGGCGCCCCTGATGGGCCCCATGATCCCTCACCATTGACTATGCTGGCTAAGGTGTATGGTAGTTGTAGTCCAAAACATCTGGAGAGCCAAAGACTCTAAAGTGACCCTCGTGTGGTGAGAGCAACATTCTTTTACCCCTTTTTGAGGTCGCTGCACATGAAACGCGTTATCAAGCTTTAAGGGCCAGTGCAAGCATTCATGCCGTCCAGACAAAGTCAGATTTTGGTGCCCCTCGTCGCCTAGAACAGAGCCAAATGGGTGGCTTGCAGGGCCTTCGTTGCTCACCAGTTGCCCTTTCAAGCATTAGCCCTTTTGTGGCGCCAGCCCTGAGGCCTTTGGAGGATGGCACTTGCCCGTTTAGTTTCAATTGCGTGTGCTAAGCACTGAGCGCCTGGAGATGTCGAGATTGTGTCTAATCAGAAACATTTCCAGATCTCCAACTAGTGGGACGTCTGGACTCGCTCCCTGCCTGCACCGCGTGACTGCTGCAGTTTAGCAAAAAAAAGCCCCTTCTCCGGTGAGCATCTCTTGGTTCTCTGTCTGTTGTTTCACTTCCTTTTCAGAATCGCTTGCGCCACCCTCTCACTCTTCCGTTCCGCTGCTTTTTTCAATAGCCCGCCCTATTTGTCTGAATTTATTAGAACTTCATGCCCTTTTTTTCTTGAAATTGTTCTCTTATTTCTGTTCGGCTTCCTCTGGACCTGCAACATTTGGGATTGCGCGGTGATTGCTTTCTGGCCGCGCCTCCAGGAATCCGTTGTTGATGGCTTTCATGGTCTCCTCTCCACGTTCCTCTTTTCACAATGGCGGGCGAACGCGCCAACGAAGATGGCATGGCGGGCGCCGCCCCTTAGTGGGGGCTGCCCAGCCGGCCTCCTCCCCCCCACTACTCAAGAAGCAGGTCAGGGGGGCGGGGATGGGGGAGGAACGCGCAGCCCGCCCCCGGAAGGGACGGGAGCGCGCAAAACGCAAGAGGCGGGGCAGGGTGCCGAGGGAGAAACAGGCCTCATAAAGGCACGGGTTTGTTCCATTTACAAACCCATTCTCCCTCGGTTCCCTGCCCCCACCAGATCGTGGATTTTGTTTGCAGCCGGGCGCCCGTCAACCAGGAGAGTATTTCGTTTTACCAGGAGAGGATTTCGTTTGGCCGCAGCAGAAGGACGCCCGCTCGCCGGCACGGAGAGGAGGATGTTGTTTTGTGCAGTTCCGGACATGGAGGAAGGAGGGTTCCAGTTTTGGCTGTCCGGGTTGCTGTGCAGTGTTCCCGATCGAGTGGAAGAAGGTTTTCCAGCTGGTGCCGGGTTTCCAGCAACCGCGCGGCAGCCAGGAATAGGAATCCGGTAAGGAGCAGGGCTAAGAGAAAGGGGAAAGCGGTAGAGCGGGCCCAGTATGGTTGCGCTGGCACCTTTGGGGTTGTAAGAATAGAGCCCTGTTCTGCGGCGGTCGCGGCGCTTTGAGCAAAGGGCGGGTCCGCGAAGTAATGTATTTATGTCTCGTGGAGGGTATCACAGGGCTGGTGGTCAGCAGCAGGGGACGGCTGACCAGTCCCGGTGTCCTGCGCGATGAGGGGGGGCCGCCAAAATGAGAGGGCCTAACGGCAGAAGGCAACATAGGAGGAGCAAGTGGGGCAGGCGGGTCCTGTCTTTCACATGCCCACATTGTTGTTTAGCCGGGCAGTTTTGAAATAATAATAATAATAATAAAGACAATTGTATAGCGCTGAGCGCTGCTTATGTTACCCATGGTGTCAGGATGAAGGGCTGGGTTGGGCCCTGCCGGGAGTCGAGCCTGCGTTGGCGGGCTCTGCACGGATGTCGGAGCGAGCGCTCTGCTCGCTGTGTCGCTTGACCGGCTGTATGAAGGTAGGGGTAATGATTAGGAGGAAATGAATGTAATGGAGTGGTCCAGACGTTTCAAAAGAGGATTTCCAATTATACGGGCCAGGGCAGGAATTTTGCGTGTAATGGCCGCCGCGCTTTAAGAGGCCGTCGGTCATGGTCAGTACCACCCCGACGCTGCAGCATGAGTTAATTGTTTATATCCATGATGTTGAGGCCCCTGTGCCGCTTGGTTGCCAGCAAAGGTGTACATCGGAATAAACTGACGCGCAGGCACTGTGTTTTTGGTTGGCATACAGTTTGGGGCGGGAGATATCGGGCAAGTAAAGCAGCCTTTGTGGTGGGCACATTTTAGCGGCATGGTCAATGGCGGCGGGGCAGGCGATAAGGGGCTAAGGTGCCAAAAAAAAAAAAAAGTGACGGGGTAAGGGCGCCACTTTGCTAGGATGGGAGTATAATGGGGGGCTGCAGAACCACTGCGCAGTACATTGTACCTTGGGGAAAAAACAAATTGTGTGGTCCTGGGCAAGAGTAAAGTTGTAATGGACAGGATACAGGAAAGGTTTGATGGCGCGGGCCGGAGGTAGGAGTTAGGTGCGGAGAAGCCGTGGGAAATGGGCCCCTTGCTCTGATTCACGGCGTGGGGGGCCACGTAAGGGATGGGTGAGCCATAGGGGATCTGTTGCACAGTTTAAGGTGTAGAGAGTGGTGGGGGTTATGTGCCTTCTGTATGGTACCGCACGGCAAGGCGGGAGCAACTACATACATATAGCCTCATATCGGAAATCATTTTAGGGTTTGTCCGTGTTTCCGAGTCTATTCCTAAAGCCCATTTGTGTGCCATTACGCGTTTCAATTTATAGGGATTTGTAGTATGTTCTATGTTTCAGGGGCCGCGGCGCGATGGTTGAAAAGGGTGGGATGTAAGTTCAACATATGGAAGATCACACCGCGCGCCTGCACCACTGGAGTGACCGCGTGCAGGGTGGCCAGACATATTGGGGCCCTTTGTTTTCTTTGATACGGGCTTAGTTTAGGTGTTGGTCCTCGGCGACACACTTCATTGTTGGTGTCACGGCAACTTAGCTAATTTCGTGCTCAACTTCAAGGAAGAGAGGACCATTTGGCAGAAGTTTATTAAAATGCAATGGGTGTTTGGGTTGCCGTGCCCAAGTCGCTGGTTTAGGATCACAATGTGAAATGTGCTGTTAATGTGGGACCTGAAAGGCAGGTTTGTTATGCGAGGGAACACATCGCATGTACGGCTGTGTTTCATTAGGTGTATTCGCTCATATGGAAGGTGCGGGTCAAGGCATATTGGCTTACTGTAAAGGTTACGGCAATGGGAACTATGCTTCCTGGGGACCCAGCCCTGTACTTGCTATCAGAAACCGCATGTCCCCAAAAAAAAAAAAAAAAAAATGCACAGTGTAATACCAGAGAGGAAAGGCATCACAATATTAGAGGGACAACGCAAAGTGCCAGAAAAGCTGGTAGTAAACCACGGAAGTTACTTCGCGGTTTTCATACCAAAGGAAAGGTACAAAATAATATGTAAAACAGCGCAATTTCTTTATATATGAATTGAACCTTAAACCACTTACATGGCACTGCTGACGAGTTACTTCACTATGCGGCCAATAGTTTTGACCAGTGTTGGGAGCAAGACCACACGGAGCACCACACATTCGCCTTGAGCCCCCTCACCCCGTGCAGAGAATGGCTGGGGATTGGGGTGCTCGGTCAGGCGGAACAGGGAGTAAGGGGGCACAGTACTAAGGGGTACAGAACCAGACACCGGGAATTGGGGGGGGGGCAAGGGTGAGAGCACAAACACCACATTCAAGCATGATCTGTAGGGCAAGAGAGTTCTGTTAAACCAACCAGTTAAGCATCACAAAGTAACGTGCCGCAAGAGCTAAGTGCGGACTAACAGAGAGGCATCTCCTGAAGGGGGCAGTGGAGAATCCACCCGAATTCACTGGAACTAATTGCAAACCCATACAAAACAAATTACACGTAAGGGCATCGCGTATTGAAGTTAGGGTTGCCCCAAAACGTAGTTTAACAGGGCTCTCTAAACCTTTCTCTACATGAACGACATTAGGTACTTGCCTACTCCATCACAGTTACGAACCAACCTGACCTAGGTCTAGGTCCTCAACCCGGCAATGGCAACAAAATGGAATATCCTCAGCCCAACTCGTACACCCGCGGCACCCCCACCCCGCCGGTGCGGTTATTTCACTGCTGCCGGGGTGTAGGGTGCGTAGGCTGGCAGGGGAGGCAAGGCCTTGGAGGGAGGGGGTTGGGGGGGTGGACAAGGAGGCAGGGGAGGCAAGGCCTTGGCAGGACGGGACCAACCAAGGAGCAACGGAGCGAAGGGAGTAAGCGGAAAGGTCGGCTATGGAGTGACCTGTGCAGGCTGGGGGAACTCTCTGCCGCCGGCAACCAGCAGACAGTCTTGGAGGAGTCACAGGTCGATCCCTGTAGCAAAGTACTGGCAGGCCCATAGGGGAATGCTCAGCCAACAGCTTAGATCTTACGGCGCCCCAAGAGTACTAGGCTCAGGGGAGGCCCTGGGGAAAAAAGAGGAGGGACGTAGGGGACTTGGGAGCCAATTCCAAGCCCGAAATTGCGGGGGGGGAGGAATCAACATAAACTCACAATCAAGGGCATCAAGGGAAGTCGGTCGGGGGGGAGCAAGAGGAGACTACGGGGGGCTCAGGTAACGGTGACAAAATAACAGCAAGGGGAAGTCTTCACAGAAGGAGGGGGTCATGAGGGGGAGTGAGGTGGAGGGTCCAAGATAGGGCGGCTAGGCGAATAGAGGGAACAGGGGGGAGGAAGCCAGCCCCAAGGAATAAGGGGGGGGGCAAGGACCAAAAGCTGGGGGACAGGAGACGGGGTACGGAAGAACAGGGCTGGGAAGTCTGCCTCTGGGGGGAAATGGAGCTAGGATATGGAGGGGCAGAAACGGCAGGGGGGGGGTTTGGCGGGACCCTAAACACTGGGGACCTGGTGAGGGGAGGAGCGAGGGAAAGGAAGGAAGGAGAAGGGATAGGGTACACCGAAGAGATATTACGCTGGCAGGGGGGGCACTGGCCCAGACTCCACAGCGAGGCCGGGGGGAGAGGGAACTGAGAGGATTTAGGGGCTCGGCAAGACAGAAGGGAGACATGGGGGGCAGCATAGATAGGATAGGGCTTCTGGCACAAGCTGCACTTGGGGGACGAGGGGGGGGGCAGAGTAGAGTAGAAAGGACTCAAAATAGACAGGCATCGCAAAGTGATGACCATATAGGCAGGCAGAAAGGTGTGGGCCGGCACCGGAGGTCGGGGTCGGCCCCAACGTACGGATGTGGGAAATGTGTATCATTGGGGCACTTGTGGTGGTGCCGGTATAGGAACCTGATTACTAGCGTGGCACCGCGTGGCTGCCGGTTTTATCTAGACCCAAACACCGGACACGGTTAAGTGTCGGGGGAGGAGGGGCAGGGGATTCCCAACAAAGACCTAGAGAAAAGGGGGGGCCTATGCCAAAAGTCGCTCATGGGAAATCTACAAACGGCCAGGGGTAGAGAGAGGTTAATAGCAAGGGCCGGGCTCAACCTGAGGCGTCCACCGGACGAGGAGGGTAAGGGAGAGGGGGGGGGAGGGCAAGGGATACCGAGGTAGCCGCACACAGAGTAGTATACCTGTGGTGGTGAATGACGGATCGCCTGTAAAATAACTCCAAGACTTTATGCAAAATAAAGCTGCTGAGGCATGTTACTCTTCCAACTTTACAAGGTGTCTGAGTCGTTTCTTCAACATGTGATGTATGACATATGCCGGGGGGTATGAGGAGGGGGGGGAGTGAGGGGCCAGGTCATGGAGGAGGAGGGGGGGCAAGGCACTGGGGTGCCCACGCTATGGCGGGCGAACGCGCCAACGAAGATGGCATGGCGGGCGCCTGCCCCTTAGTGGGGGCTGCCCAGCCGGCCTCCTCCCCCCCACTACTCAAGAAGCAGGTCAGGGGGGCGGGGATGGGGGAGGAACGCGCAGCCCGCCCCCGGAAGGGACGGGAGCGCGCGAAATGCAAGAGGCGGGGCCCGGAGCCGAGGGAGAAACAGGCCTCATAAAGGCACAGGTTTGTTCCAGTTACAAACCCATTCTCCCTCGGTTCCCTGCCCCCACCAGATCGTGGATTTTTTTTCCCACCCACCCTCCCAAGAAACAAAATGTTTGTAATGATTTGTCTTTTGTTTTGCAGGGCGCCCAGCGGAGTTACATTTCGATCCCTGTAGCAAAGTACTGGCAGGCCCATAGGGGAATGCTCAGCCAACAGCTTAGATCTTACGGCGCCCCAAGAGTACTAGGCTCAGGGGAGGCCCTGGGGAAAAAAGGGGAGGGACGTAGGGGACTTGGGAGCCAATTCCAAGCCCGAAATTGCGGGGGGGGGGAGGAATCAACATAAACTCACAATCAAGGGCATCAAGGGAAGTCGGTCGGGGGGGAGCAAGAGGAGACTACGGGGGGCTCAGGTAACGGTGACAAAATAACAGCAAGGGGAAGTCTTCACGGAAGGAGGGGGGCATGAGGGGGAGTGAGGTGGAGGGTCCAAGATAGGGCGACTAGGCGAATAGAGGGAATAGGGGGGAGGAAGCCAGCCCCAAGGAATAAGGGGGGGGGCAAGGACCAAAAGCTGGGGGACAGGAGACGGGGTACGGAAGAACAGGGCTGGGAAGTCTGCCTCTGGGGGGTAATGGAGCTAGGATATGGAGGGGCAGAAACGGCAGGGGGGGGTTTGGCGGGACCCTAAAAACTGGGGACCTGGTGAGGGGAGGAGCGAGGGAAAGGAAGGAAGGAGAAGGGATAGGGCACACCGAAGAGATATTACGCTGGCAGGGGGGGCACTGGCCCAGACTCCACAGGGAGGCTGGGGGGAGAGGGAACTGAGAGGATTTAGGGGCTCGGCAAGACGGAAGGGAGACATGGGGGGCAGCATAGATAGGATAGGGCTTCTGGCACAAGCTGCACTTGGGGGACGGAGGGGGGGCAGAGTAGAGTAGAAAGGACTCAAAAAGACGGGCATCGCAAAGTGATGACCATATAGGCAGGCAGAAAGGTGTGGGCCGGCACCGGAGGTCGGGGTCGGCCCCAACGTACGGATGTGGGAAATGTGTATCATTGGGGCACTTGTGGTGGTGCCGGTATAGGAACCTGATTACTAGCGAGGCACCGCGTGGCTGCCGGTTTTATCTAGACCCAAACACCGGACACGGTTAAGTGTCGGGGGAGGAGGGGGCAGGGGATTCCCAACAAAGACCTAGAGAAAAGGGGGGGCCTATGCCAAAAGTCGCTCATGGGAAATCTACAAACGGCCAGGGGTAGAGAGAGGTTAATAGCAAGGGCCGGGCTGAACCTGAGGCGTCCACCGGACGAGGAGGGTAAGGGAGAGGGGGGGGAGGGCAAGGGATACCTAGGTAGCCGCACACAGAGTAGTATACCTGTGGTGGTGAATGACAGATCGCCTGTAAGATAACTCCAAGACTTTATGCAAAATAAAGCTGCTGAGGCATGTTACTCTTCCAACTTTACAAGGTGTCTGAGTCGTTTCTTCAACATGTGATGTATGACATATGCCGGGGGGGTATGAGGGGGGGGGAGTGAGGGGCCAGGTCATGGAGGAGGGGGGAGGGACAAGGCACTGGGGTGCCCACGCTAAGCACTAGATTCGACAGCCACAAAATGGCCCTGTAGCAGCATATTACAAAGCCAAGGAACAGAATAAGTAGTTAAAGTTTTTTCTAAAGTAGTGGTTCGGTGTCCCCCTGCTTACTGCCCCTCCCCGCCACCCCAGTGTATACCCATCTGCTCCCTTCACCGCATGATATGCCCTCCCTGCCCGCAATGTGAAACGATCACACAGCTTTTTCCTGCCCTACATCTGCATCACTCCAACCCCCTGCCCCAACACAAAACCAACCTCTAACTGGAGTCCCATCTCTCATCCACTCCAACCCCCAGTTGTATCCAGACTGGACCAAGCATTGTGAACGTAAATACATGCTATGATCATCTGCTCGTAGTCATTGTTCCCCACAGCATGCAGCTTCCTGCTCCACTCCCCCAAGTAATCACCCACCATTCGCACCTCCTAATGGACTTTCAAAGTCCGAAGCCATGCAACATTACCCACACACAGCTGGGGCTGCAGCAATCTAATTACAATGATGTTTAAATGCAAAAGGCAACTGGAGTGGTGCTCTTCTGAAGAGACAAGGTAGTCTTCCAGGGCTGTGACTAGCTGATCACTGTGCGTGCAGTGGTGTGTGCCATCCAGTGCATTAAGTGGGCTGGGGCCAGGCTCCAGCAGTCAAAATAAAGTGGGGCTGAGCCGCCTCGGTCCCACCACACCATTGTGGCACACATTACCCCACCACGGCCGTAGCTGCGACAGTAGATGCGTCTGCCATTTAAATGTCAGCAAAGCTGTGACGGACTGAAGTGGCAGCCAGCCACAGCATAGCTGAAACTGGAAGTTGCCATTTGAGCGACACTGTGGCTGGCTGGAACTTCTGTCAGTCACTGTAACTTCCTTTTGTGACCCCTTGTGTGAGGAGTCACGAGAGGAAGTTATGGTCACTTTGTTTCCCCTCCCCAGGTCATTGGCCCTCAGTGAAATTAGGGGCTCCATGATCGATTAGATCACAAAGCCCCCAGGTTCGCGAGGATCAAAGATGCCACAGGCTCAGTGATCTAATCTGCTCTGCAGAGCAGAGCACAGTTCACTGGGCCTGAGGCGTCTTTGTCCGTTGGCAAAGCTTTACAAAAGATGACTTGAAATGTCTACTTTTAAAGCCACCTTTTATAAACGTATGTTTATAAAAGATGGCTTGAAAAAAGTACACACTTTAAGGCATCTTTTATAAAGCTTTGTCGATGGACAAAGACGCCTCGGGGTTTGTTCGTCCTCAAAGCTTTATAAAAGGTGGCTTGTATTCTGTACGTTTCAAGCCACCTTTTATAAATATAGAAATATGTTACATATTTCAAAGTTTATAAAAGATGGCTTGAAAAGTACACAAACCATAGTAAGGTACGCACATGCGTACCAATTTCTCTTCTTTTCCCTCCCTACCCTTTCTTTCTCCCTTGCCAATATCTCTGCCCATCTCCCCAATCGTTTCGTTACCACTTTTCTTCTCATTCCACTTTTTCCCCTGCTTCCAAACCCCACCCAACTGCTTCCTCTTCCACTTTTTCTCCCTGCCTTTGCACTTTTTGTACCCATCTTTGATTTCCTCCCCCACTCACTTCTCACCTGTTTCTTCTCCTTCCCATATAGACTGAATGTACATAGAAAACTGCATTAAAGGAGAAGGACATTACAATACAACTGCAGGCAAATTATATGTTGGCACAGATGTCTAGTACTGTAATATTACATGCTGCAGTTGTATTTGTTGGATACTGGATTATGTGTGATGTCTCCTGTCACTGAATAAGTGATTGCTGGCATGATGACCAAAGTTGGTGGGGAGACTCAGCCAACTTATAAGGTGATCATGATGCTGCATTAACTGTGAAGTGAGCAGTGTATATACACTACTACCTACCTCTATAGCAACGGATTGCAGTCTTAGGCATTGCAATTATGTTTGAAAGATCTTCACATGACATCCATATTTAGTAAACTTTACATACTAAACTGTTCATTGCATTGCATGCGCTCATGGTAGTTCGAGGTTTGGTCATTTAGTTATGTTATGTTAAATGTTCTTGTACGTGCACTTTTGCCACTTGCGTGGGCTCTTGCCACTCTGGCGGATCTGCAATGTGAAGGGGTTAGGGGTTTGTTAGTGGGGCTAAGAGGGAGAAGAGCAAGATAGTTTTGATGGGCTGTTGGCAGCTTCAGTTTGGAGAAACCGGTCACTGAGCGTTGGTGCGTTTTCGGTCGGTAGCCACCATTTGGTCTTGAGGTCTGGTTATGTATGGTTTGATTTCATGTTGGGTGTTGTGAAGTACATGCAGTTTGTGGTGCGGTAGAGGTATGGCTGTGTTTAGTTCAGATTTTGAGGGTGAGTATACAGGAAGGTGAGTTTTTAGTACGGTTAGGAGCAATAACATTTCCTGCCCCAACCTTCCGTCTAAGAGTGATATATTAGTGTTCCCAGCAGTCCATCAAAGTGTGGTACACTACCATCTTTTATAAACATAGACATATGTAGCATATTTCTATGTTTATAAAAGATTGATTGAAAAGTACACAAACCATAGTAAGGTACACACACAAATATATAAATGCTTACATACATTTAAATAATTGTTTGCATAACTTACTATAGTTTGTGCACTTTTCAGGCCACGCCCATCATGGAAGCCACGCCCCCAAATGAGGGCCTCACCCTCAATTTCTTACCCCACGTAAAGCACTGGTGCCAACACATGAATGGGCTTGATTTATCAAGAAGTTACATGAAATAAACTGAAGCAAAGCTGTGTTGTAAGGTAGCTGGGCTATGACAAGGGTTTGAATCCCTCTTGGGGGCTGCAAAGAATTACAAATATACTCCTCCCACAATCAAGGAACGGTACTTCAAAGGAAAACTAGTAAGGGGGTGTTTCTTAATTTTTGGAAAAGCACACAAACGTCTTACCCTGTAACCCCCTTGTACTTTGACAACTGAATAAGGACATTGGGCCTCATTACAAGTTTGCCGGTCCGGTAACAACGGTGCCGGTAAGCTCCCGGCACCTTTGTTACCGGACCGGCAAACTACAAGGTCTGCAAGTGGGTGCCTTTCCGCGGCGGAACGACACCCGCTCCCACACATTGACGGATGCACCGGCACCATTAATGAATGGTGCCGGTGCATCCGTCCTCTCCATTCCCATTGAGTCAAATGGGACTCGAATGGGAATGGGGAGTAATTTTTTCCAGGGCCTGGCAATATGAAATTACTGGGACTGCCGGGGCTGTAATGCCCCGGTAGGTCCCCATTGCTGGACGCCGGACTCATAATGAGGCCCATTTACTTTTTGCATTCCTCACTTACTTCAGTGGTATGCTGAACTAGCTGAAAATACCCAGGGAGACTGAGACAAGCCTGTTGGCCCATGTGAAGCACGGTGGGTAGACCCAGTGGCGTGATTCTGAAAGTCCCAATCTTTAAGCAGCTAATCAGCTTGGTGAACCGGAGACAGGTGCCTACAATCGTTGGCTCTTCAGATGTTATAGACAACAACTCCCATCAGCCCTAGCGAAAATAGTCAGTGGTGAGGCATCATGGGTGTACTAGTCCAAAACATCTGTCGAGCCTCAGGTTGCAGACCCAGGATCTAGGCCAAGGTATTCAACATTCGAGAATCCGTAAGAGGGAGATTTCGCACCAGGAAAAAGAGGGTTTGTTTTTTCCCATTGACTTGTAATGGAATAAAGTAAATGTTAGGCACAATAAAGTAAAAAAATATGGTTTATCAAACAATTTTGAACTGGAAAATCATCACTTCTTTCAAAATAGGAAGGGTTTGAGAGCAGTGATATATTTTTGCCTTTCAGTGGTGAGGCAAGGGTGAACCGGAACCCCTCAAATCCATCTATTCCTTGCATTAACACCCCAACGAAGCAAACAGGGAGGGGGCAGGGACATCAATTCAATAGCTAATTGCGTCGCTCATAGTTTAGTTTAGACTTTCCATTTCCCTAATATGTTTCCAAGAGGTAGGAATCCTGCACCAATTCGGTGCTCTTACTTATGTGCAAATCTCGCAGCTTGGTCCACACAATGCATTTTTTCTTCTGTTATAAGAACATTGCCAACAAAGGGGGTTTCTTAGACTCCTTGCATGCACGCAGATTCATATGGTGCTCCCCGGGCAGCCAAGCAATGGAGCGTTATAGGAGAATGGAAAGAGCCCATATAGTGGGAGGAGTGGACGGGATAGAAAGGTTCACTCATGGGGAGAGGGATTGAGTATTGAAGGGGATGTGGACAACATTGGTTTTGGGTGTTTTTTGATAAGTGGAGTCTTCAAGGCCTATTGTATGGGGTGTGCCTGATTTGGTAGGTGTTGCCATACTCTGGGTGGGTAATAAGAGAAGGCCTGTTTCTTATTTTTTATTCTTCAGTTCTTGGTTTCCAACATGGAAATCACTTGTCTTTTTGCATCACGCTGGTCTCCTTGTTTTTGTTGGCCCTGTAGGATGGGCACTGGCTGTCATTGCCTCGTGGCCGATGCAGGCTGTTTTGAAGATGATGCAGACTTGCAACGGGAGCCAATGAACCCCCTAATGTAGGTCACACTGGTGATGAGCTGAGCTGCATCATGAAGGTGGCACAGCCAGGATGTCTGTGAGTAGGGCATTCCCACGATCTATATACGATAGAACCAGGGTTCCGTTGCATGGTGGTTCTGAAGTCAGAGGAAGGGAGGATAAGCTTGAGTTTTCAGAGGAGACATTACAAATGCACCCTACATAGTTGTATAGCTTGGGCGGAAAATGGGTTACACAATATTC
Organism: Ambystoma mexicanum; assembly: GCF_040938575.1. Classification (NCBI taxonomy): domain Eukaryota; kingdom Metazoa; phylum Chordata; class Amphibia; order Caudata; family Ambystomatidae; genus Ambystoma; species Ambystoma mexicanum. The sequence continues at coordinate 233,785,523 of NC_090922.1, read as the reverse complement.
AACAAAGCCTAGAGGGCTATCCTAGTTAAGGATACATTTGGTTTCGTACTATACAAAGGTTTAAAAATGTACAGTGAATCAGGGGTGGTAGCTAAACATCCAGAGACTGTGAAAACTCCAGGGACCCAGGAAAATGTCACTGTTTGGGAAAGTACCTTGAAATGTCACTTTGGAGGTTTTTCCAGAGTTGGAGAAGGCGTCCCAAAGTAATCAACAGAACAAAGTCTACAGTCAGACTTGAGGATGAGGACAAGCAAGGTACCGTCCAGTTCTACTGAACAGGAGGCATAGAAGGCACAAACCTGTCCAAGGGGACACCAGAGGTGACCACCACCAAAAGTTCCAGTGCAAAGTTCGAGACCAAGCAACCCCCATAAAATGGACATCACAGCAGGATCCAGGCTGTCTTCTGGGGGTTCAGGATCCAGGATCCAAGTTGGAGGCAAAACACGGTTAAAGGATACCTGCAGAGTCCAATAACTGGGACCCTGAGGGAGGAAGTCTCTAATAACCCACAAATGCAGATATATGCAACAGTTATATGTGACAGTTTTTTAAACGATAGCTCAGGAAGGGTGAAAAAAAAAACCTTGAGTAAAGGTCTTCCTGTTCAGGTCGAGGTGCAGGATCCGGCACCAAGGGAATTGAATCCTAGAGTAGCGATGACCCTAGCAACCCAAAAGAACAACTCACAGCCTTCACATTAGTGGGACCTACCAGATAGGAGTGGAAATCAGTGCAGAAAATGATCCATTACATTCAGGCGGCTCAATGGACGCAACTGGGCAACTATCCAGCCAGCCGAATTCGGTCCCATGCGGTCCCATGACTGAGTCAACCTATCTGGAAGGTAGCAGTTTCCTTCCCCCAGGCACAAAACCAATGTGGTAAAATGCACAAGCAGCAGTAAAACTGCCAAGAAGCGGTTACAACTCATCCCATATCGAGGGCCATGTGGAGGACGAGGACAGCCCAGGAAGAAAGTCCTGCCAAAAATCAAAACTGAAGCACAGGGAAAGATGCCAGACACAGTACACAAGACCCAACCACCAGGGCCAGCCTAGTCCTAACATTTCAGCAGCTTAGTGGCAAAATCCTCCAGCAGGTAAGTAAACCTGTAAAATATGTATGACAAGGTCAGGGCTTCCCTCACATATTCCAATGCATTCAATCTACAAACACACCCAGGAGCACCTAATCAAACGTTTTGGTGGCCAGAACAATCAGGTTGGGCCCGAAAACTATCCAAGATCCAGGATCAGCCTCATAGCATGTCTAATGTCCTGTCTAGTGCCAAGGACTGTCCTAATGCTGTCCAAACACAATAGTGGGTGTACGGCTGAGCTTAACGTGAGTCCACGTGTGGCCATTTTTTCCTTGCCACCTTTTTCCCCAGACAAGGAAAAGTCCCGGAAACAAAATGTCATAGTGCAGGTCTTTGAGAAATACATTAGTACTCCATTGGCCCCCAAAATGTTAAATTTGGCTACTAATACTGCATAGCAGCTTACACCCCTGGTGAAGCCAAAACTGACAGTTTCCACTACCTACTCCCTAGAACTGATTCAGGGTGACTAGAAATACCCTAAGGCCTAAATAGGGGTCTTTAAATGCACCCCTTTCCTCTGAGCAATATAAGCTACCAAAGAACCATATGCTAAAAATGGCTTGCAGGTGGACTTTTTTTGTGGTCAGATGAATCTCTTCTACAGACCCTAAAACACCAATGGGGGGGACAAAAAAGATTGCCGTTCCCATAGAATGGGGCTGCAGAACCCACCAAAATGGAATTCTTGCTTGACACATGGAGTCAAGTGTCTGCCATATAATGGAATAGCCTTCCTGAGGCTTCTGGTTGCGAGCATAGGGCAACCATGACCAGATCTGACAGTATCTATGGATGAGTGTCTGGGATTCACTGCTGAATATGCATCCTAAGTGTATGCCCAAATTGAGCCCTAAGAAAGTTTGATTGTGGCAACTATCCTTGACTGGGTGGCTATCAAATGAGTGAATGGTGCAGTGTGCCAATTGGATGCCCATATATAAATCATTCGTTACACAGGGTACATCATCGGAATGCTACCTAAACCTCTTCAACCTATCACTCTCGACAGGGAGAGTACAGCAAGCATTCAAAGCTGCCTACATCAAACCACTCCTCAAGGACACAACGGGTGATGTGGAAGACCTCTCAAACTACAGACCGATCTCAGACATTCCCTCTTCAGTAAAACTATTAGAGACCTATGTCTACGAACAAACACTGGAACATGTAGAAAAGCACAAATTATTGGACCAGGCACAAGTCAGCTTCAGACCCATTAGAGAGACGAAGACATCACTTCTCTCTATATGGGTCGATGTAAAGACCAACGCAGACTCCAACAAAAACTCGGCACTGATACTACTCAACCTCTCTGCAGCATTTTACAAAGTAAGCCATAACTTCCTCAACAAGAGACTGAAAAAAATAGGGATCACTGACACAGCGCTACTCTGGATTGAATCTTTCTTGTCTGAAAGAACAGAAACAGTATGGATAAAACCATTGAAATCTGCAACGCGGGACACCACTTGTGGCGTACTACATAAATCCTTGTAGTTCATGCTCCTTTTCAACATCTATATGACACCACTATTTGCTACAACTACGCAGATGACACCCACATCATCTACAAAATCAGCGATAAACAAGAGGAGAACACAACGCTAATAGACTGTCTCAAATAACTCTACCAATGGATGAACACTAACAACCTCAAATCAACCCGGACAAGAAAAAAATCATGATTACATCCAACAACCAAAGAAGCAACCAGTACATCCCATAGTCCACAGAATTGGGAACATCACTCACACCATCCAAAGTTGTCAAAAAGCTTGGGATCAAAATGGACAACGAGCTAACCCCAGAACCGCAAGTAAACGCGGTAATCAGGAAATGCTTCTTCCATCTACACACAATCAAAAAGATTTTACCATTCCTCTCCTTCACGCACAAGACACTGGCCATCATCTCTCTCATCATGTCCAGGACAGACTACGCCAACAGCTTATATCTCGGAATGCCAGATTATTTACTGAAGAAACTGCAACATTTACAGAACGCAGCTGCCAGACTTCTCCTCAAACTCTCACGAAGGGACCACATCACCCCAGCGCTAAGGATACTACATTGGCTCCGAGTCAAAATTCGAATCACCTTCAAAACAATGTGCATAACACACACATCAATCCACAGCCTAGGAGCGGAATTCATATAAAAGAAAATCACCAGCTAACTAGAATGCTCAGATCCAGCGATGACATCCGCCTAGAACCTAAAGCGGATACAAGGAACAAACCTGGTGGATCAGCATTCTTTTGCTCAGCCGTAAAACATTGGAACTCCCTCCCCAGATAAATACAAACTATGAAGGACCTCTAAAATTCAGAAAACTCCTAAAAACCTGGCTCTTCAAAATGAATGAACACCCACGCACCATAAAATGAACACACAAATAAAAAGGACTTGGTGGACGGCCGGACTGGAGTGGAGTGGAGTGCAGGGAAGTAGAGAGGTGACTAAATGGGAGGGAGACCTAGGTGTATCTGTCACCATAAAGGGTAAAACTGGAAACAGGGGAGAAAGATGGGTCTGACTTAATTGGAGTACAGATAGAAGGCCTAGATGAACAACTAGGTGTCCTCAACTCAGAATGGATGCACCACAGGGCATAGGGACCACATCCCCCCCATGGAGAAGCCAGTGAGGGTGGTGGTTGCTGCACACCAGGGTGTGCTGGGGGGGAAGGAGTATGGGCGGCTTTTGGTCTGAACACTGGGGGTAGAGAGGGTGCTGCCACTGCATAGCCCTGTTGAGGACCCACACTTCTGCACACAACATAGGAGTGGTAATTGTAGCACACCAGAATGTACAACAGGGAAAGGTATATGTGCCACAGGCAATCAAAACTGAGGGGGTAGGATGGGGTACTGCCACTAACCAACCCTAATAAGAAAAAAACTCATCCCTCTGCATACACTCAAATTCCGAACTAAACACAACCATACCTCTATAGCACAACAAACTGCATGCACTTCACTACACCACACCACAACAACGAAACAAACCACACATGGGGCCTCATTACGAGTATGGAGGTAGCCATGCTGCTTTTCGTGGCATGGCTACCCCCATACCGGGTATCAGGTCCGGGACCCGCAAAAGGGGACTTACCGGGCCATTTCGACCTTGGAGGGCCTGGTAAATCCCTTTCGCGGGACCCAGACCCGGTATATCCCCATTCCCATTTGAGCCCCCATAGGGCTCAGTGGGAATGGGAAGGATGCTAACAACGGGCCCGTTAATGACGGGCCCGTTGTTAGCATCCTGGTCTGCTAGCGGGTCCCGCTTAGGACGCCTGGTCTGACCAGGCGTTCCAGAGCAGGACCCGCTGCAGACGTCGTGATAGGGCGGCTCCGAATGAACGGTGCCGGTCCCTTACCGGCACCGTTCATTCCGCGGCCACCTAACTCCTAATGACGCCCATAGCCTAGCCCAATGGCACATGGCGGTTACCACCCGAAAACCACACCTCCAGTCAGCGAATAGTGTAAACCGAACTGAAGCGGTCAACAGCACATCACAGCTCCCTTGCTCTTTTCTCCCGCTCGGTCCTACTAACTAATCCCACCCGCCACCCCCTGCTTTACAGATCCACTAGAGCACGTAGGTGGTAACAGTGCAGGGTATAAGAACCTTTAACATAACATAACATAACATAACATAACATAACAGAACCGGAGTGAGAAATGATGACTTGTTGCCTGTGTTTTCATGGCAACGTAGATCTTGAATGAGAGGATAGTGGGGAATTTGAGGGACCTCATGTAGGAGTGATTTGGTCAGAGAATCCATGAAGTTTCTGCCAGCCATGTCTAGACTTGGGTGTGCACTGTGTGCTTTCCTTATAGGATGAATCCTAGCAGTTTGAACAAATAAAAGGGATTTACTGACCAACAAGATTCTTGATCTGAGTCCTGTGTATGACTGAGCTGCTAAATCTGCAAAAGACCAGCACTTGGCCAAGATTTCGCTATCACCTTGGGGTCTAAACCCCTCTGACCTACAGAGGGAGAATATTGCAGCAGCCCCAGTTGTTATTGTTAGACAACCTTTCTGCAGCTACAGTCCCACAGGGCCATACCCTCTCGCCACAGGTTTGCAATGTCTCCCTGCAAGCAACTCGCTCACTTGTTGAATTATGATACATTTCAAATGTACGCTGAACATGTGCAAATAGCTTTTAACTTAGACCCAAATCTGCAACCCTCACTTTACCAATTTCCATAAGGATGACTTAAGAATGGATGGTTTCTAACGACCTGCTCTGAAATGCTGGGAAAACTGAAATCATGTTCTCCAGCATTCTATCCTCCTCGCCAGGTACAATAAGCAATTTGACAATTCTATTGAGAATCCCACCATTGAGGACAATAATGTTGGCTAAGAGAATATGGGTGCAAGTCAGGATGGGGAAGAAAAAGAATGAACCCGGGTGGATAGAATGCAGAGAAAGGTGTAAACGAGGGGGGAGGAAAAGGGAATTGAAGGGGTGCACGTGAGGCATGGGGGTGAAAGCCCACTATTTAAAAAGGGCAAACAAATATAATTCTCGAAAAACGAAACGAAGGAATGAACGAATTCCCATTAAAGAGCAGTTCACATTTATAACTTATAACCCCCTTTTCGGTTGGCTTCCCACCATTGGCAACCACGTGACCCCTTCAACTGAGGTTGAAAAGGCTGCCATTATCTGTGGCAACCTCGGCTGCTTCCTACTACAAATGACTGGTGCATTGGAAATCCCATTCACACATTTGTATGCTAAGAAGGTTCACCCGACTCCTTCGAATGACCTACAGAATACATCTAACCTGAGCACTTGTACTGTCCAACTTCCAAGAGCCTTTATCTGGGACTGCGCAAAACTTCCACCCAATAACTACATATCTTACAAAACTGGGCTGTGCAGCTGACACGTGGCATGAATCTTTGTGACCACATCTCATCAAAGCTCAAAGCTCTCAAGTAGCTTTTATCAATAACAAAATACCCCTCAAACACGTGTATAGGACACAACATATCCAGAAAGAAGACCCCATGTATGTGCCCCCTCCTGAAACTCCCCACATCATCCAGGATTTCATTGTCATTGTAGCCAGGTTCATGAAGCAATGTACCAGAGGCAACACCCTTGCTTCCATTGCCTCAATCTGCTGGAACGCCATCTCAAAAGGCCTCAGACTGGAACTCACATACCCCAAACTCAAGAGCAATGTGAAGAAATGGCTCCTTAATAAAGCCCAGCTTTGCTCACACCCTACTACCTTCCTTCTGCCCCCTCTGTGCCTTCCTTTGCCTGCTACCTGGTCTTCCCCACTTGACTTGACATCCCAGGCGTTCATGTACCCCCTCTCGCCCACTGCTCAGTACTTAATTAAGCAATAAGCCCTGAGACGGGGGCATTAACGCATCGAGTAATTCCCCAGGCCTGTCAAGGGGCTTATTGCTATTAGTACCCCGGCCTGTTAGACCAGGGTACAAATAGTGTATTTTTCGATTGCGAGATGCCCCGGCGTTTTGAAACTGAAAAAAAATGCCTGCCATTGAATGAAAAATTAAGTCCATTTTCCCTTTTGGCCTTTTCATGGTGGCCATTGAAAAACGTTTTTAAAAAGTAAACAAAGAAAATGGCTGTCTTGGAACGGGACAAAGGACTACATGTAGTCCTATCCATGGCATTGTGTTACAAATCTGTAGCGGACGCATCGGGGACAGAAGTGTATCCGGCGCGTTCGCTCCCGATCGGGACCAGAATGAATAAGGTAAGTGGGGCGGGAGAGGGGAATATGAGGTAAAGGGGGGGGTGAATTTGAGGGAGGGAGTCTGCGGGGGACGCCACTTACCTCATTCCCCAGCAGGGAAGATGGCGGCCACCACCCCTGAGGATGCTCACGGCGATGGGATTACTGTCTTGTAAAGCCCCCGTCCGAGCCTCCTCATAGGCTAGGAGGCCGCCACACCGCCACTCACGGGGTACTAATCAGAGATTTTCTCTGATCGCACAAAGTTCTTTACATGTCCTTATAATTTGGTGGGATCTACTCTATAGCGGTAATTTAGTCTCTCTTTGAACTTGTATTGTTGTACTTTTTACCATTTTTTCTTTTCTCATTCCACTCTCTCTGTACCCTCACTGTTATCAGTTTGGAAGTATTATGTACACAACTTGTGAAAGGTATAAAAGCACAATGGAAATTCAAGTAATGGGATTGTTGTGGTACTTGGGCATTTACACTTACATATGAGTGTGGGAAACCCAAACAAGCACCTTTTATTCAGCATAGGAGGAAACAGGCAGAAGAGGAAACAGGGGAGCAAATTACGGAACCCCTTACAGTCAAATGCTGCCACATCATTGTGGGAAAAAGCTACCCGTTCCTTAATTCCGCATCAGCTGTAGTAGCACCTCATGCAGCCAGTGAGTGGGGGAATTCCCCAACAGTTAAGCCCACCCTTACTTTTCTGGCACTTTAACACAGGCACATCATCACAGGGGGAACCAGCTTTGCTGACCAGTGTCCATGCTTAAGCGTGTGTGAACCTGTGTGTAAGATATCCGGCCATCGGGTTACGCCTTTATTTGTGACATCTTCCCTGCAGCCGGAAGTCAGTCGCTTTCCTGTAGGCAGCTTGTACCAACACTCAGAAGTATATAACAATACACAAACATTGACTTGTATCTGCCGAATGTATGCGAGAGATGATCACAAGCCGCAATCCCCCCTAAAGGGACGTGGGGGATATAGTACCACCTCTAGTTCACATGGAGAGTGGTGGATTGGTGGAGCTGTGCTTGATCCTGCCCAATGAAAGTATAAAAAAGGTTGCGCTGCTCCCTCCATTGTACTCCTCCACTGGCGCTGTCATCTATTACTCCCATATCATCTCCTCTTCATGGAAGAAAACTGCAAAGCAACAGACAATCATGGATGGACCAGACATAACAATATGACAAAAGAACAACAATTCCCCACATTACCTATTTTCAGAGTTCCTAGCCCAGGACAGCAGCTTGATAAAGCATGTACCCTCGAAAGACCATGCATCTCTTGGGATAATGCGATTGGGTTCTGCGGGCAGTGGCTGAGGCCGAACTGATTATAGTCATTAGAGAGTGGCCTTTTATTAAACAAAGAAATAGAGGTCAAATAGACTTATTTCTTATATCAACAAAAAATCTCTATTCAACACCACACAATATCTTGTCTCATTGGGATGTTCTTCCGGAAACTCTCTTCGCCAATTCTAAAGTCTGTGTAGCATCTCTTCGATAGACTCCTTGCATTGATTGCATGGTTTGGCCGAAGGAAGAGGAAGGATCTGTAAAAGTAAGCAGGGAAAAATCAACTTGTAAAGTAGCTCCTTCATACCCTCTCCACCTTAACAGCCGACACCAACACCCCTTCTCAGAACAGCAACACATGTTTTCTTTTCTCCTACAGAAACTCTCCTCTCTTAGCCCCACTAGCATCTCTGACCCACCGCACCCATTGTCACCAGCCATCAGTTCTTGAATCTAATTGGATTCTGGATCTGGCCATAATCCAGCGCACCTGACTGAAAATGCTCAGAGCTTTTACTCACCATTATTCTTATCCACCTTCCAAATCCACCTTCCACTGGGACATTACTGCTGCTGTTCGTCTAAAGTCCCTTTTCTCTTTCACTGTGAGATTCTGCCAGTGATACAGTGCACAACGGGACAAGGTGGAAAGGAGGCCAAACCCCTTTTCAGTGGAATCCTCTTTTATGTGCCGTCCTACTTTTCTGAACCCTCTCTCTCTCTCTCTTACTCTCGACATTCAGGTTTCCAAATGTACTATCTCTATGATTACCAGCCCCTGTTTGATTACTCAGCAGAAAGCGACACAATATGTTCCGAATGTCCTGCAATATCCATATAAGAGAGGGATCACTCTTACTACTCAGAATTTAGGCTAGAGATGTCTTCTCTCCTAGTTGACCTCTGTTTGTAGGCTGGGGAGCGTGGTTGCCTCTGCAATGATACACTGGAAGGCCCAGAGCGTTTGTGGCACATCGGTAACAAGCACCTTATAATTAACCAATAAATAAATAAATGCAATAAAATGAGCTTTACTGTGGCAATAAGACCCGAGGCGGCGGGCCAAAACCACCCCAGGTAATGCCCCCGGGGCCGTAGATAAAAGGGCCCGAGCGTAGCGAGGGCCTTAACGAAGCTGCTACATTTCGAAACAGACACACAAAAAAAAGTTGACAAAAAATGCCCGCCTGGAAAGGGAAAACATAGTCCGTTTTCTCTTTCCATGGCGGCCATCAGGAGCAGACGCGCTGGGAATAGAAGTGTTTCCAGCGTGTTTGCTCCCAAGAAAAGAAGAAAACGTACCCGAGTCCCCGGCGGGGGATGAAGGCAGCCTCCAGCCCTGGGAGGCTCGGAGCGGGTATTGCCCCCTTTCGAGCCTCCTCATTGGCTAAAGGGCTACCACACTTCTCGCCTGGAACAGAGTGCCCGGCACGCACTAACGTACACAGGAATACCGTGGGGTAAGGCTCGGAAAAGAGCCAGTCCACACGTTGTATTCCCGGTGCACAGCGCGTGCCGGGTACTAATTCTATTTAGTGCTTGGTTCGGCTACTGGATAACTCAGTTTGTTTAACACCTAATTGTTACCCACAGTTGTTGCCATCCTTCTTTTGCAAAAGTGCCTATCTTACCAGTGTAGCTTGTGGGCTGCCTCCCTCCTTCCCTTTCTATTGTTTGAGAGCCCTCATCTTCTCTGGGGACGGGCTGCCGGCCTTTTTTTTAAGTTTTAGAAAATGCATTTTATTTCCCAAAACCCCATGAAATGAAGTTGTCAATCTCTGGATAAATTAATCATTCCTAAATAAAAATAAGAAATAATCAAGTCACTCTCCATCACATGGCAAGCAATGGGAGACAATCATCCAAGCTCTCTCCAGCTGGTACGCCTATGGCTCAGCCTTGTTCAGGCTACTCCTTCACTCTGCCCAACTGTCCTGCTCCGAAGCCAGACAGTCTACCAGAATTCCCCCAAAGACTGGCAGGCGACCGGCTCTATGAGTAGTCTCTAGGTTAGCCTTCTCTAATGGATACTCCTAAACCAATGAGGTGTTCCATTATTCAGATGTTGTGATGGGGTTGAACCGTCCACTAATGGGCAATAAATCATGTAGCTATCCTGACAGCTTCTTTGTACCAAGGAAATGCCTTTCCACCTTGGGTCAGATCACACTTCGAAGGACCATGATCATTTGCTGTGATGATAATGTTATGGCTATCTCCTGCCTAAAATATCCTCAGTTTGGAGGATTCAACTGGCATGTGCAGAAGGTCCTCCGGCAAAACAAGACATCCAGGGCATCCAGGCCGGGCATTACCTATTAATCCTTGAAGAGATATCACACACATGATCTGGTGCCTTATTGAGGCGGGGTTGAATCTTTCCAGATAGATGTATATGCTCTCCGACAGCTTTAGTCTTAGTTCGAAAAGGCTCAGCAATTCCCCATCTGACAGCGTGTCCTTGCACTGATTCGTTGTTTGGCGCTGTTGCTTATGGGCTAAAATCAAAAGCAGTAAGTGCCCCTAACACTGCTTTTTGACACGTAGGCCATGCTTAGAGCAGGTTCTCGAACAATCTACTTTGTGGTGCCTAATAATGCTTTCTGTGCAAATTCAAGTCAATTCTAAGGGTCTCACATGACATTAAGATCCCCCTCAAAAGCCATTGCCCCAAGGTCCAGCGGCCACACCTGGTCCATATTTTAAGGTATATGCCTGAGAAGTGCTCTGCAAGTCTCAAATTGTTTTGCAGACTAATTTATTCGAGACTTTATTAACATTGAATTCCTTTATCATGCCGCTGCAATTAAGAGCATCATTTTCTAAAGTTCAGAGACACATTTGCAAAAAATATGCTGGGTCATAAAATAACTATCTTAACTTGAAAAGAACCAATCATATTGACTGTTAGCCACCATCTGGAGAAGTTCTACTCACTCAGGATGTAGATAATCTACCTAGCAATATCATTTAACCTGTTTTAAAAATGTCGCCAAATTGTACGTATTGTAATGAAATAGGCCTGTAACCCCTGTAGTGCCTTCCCAGCGCTGAAGGATATTGTGTATTGCACCCATGCAGGGGTTTCCAGGTTTTGGTCTCCACCCCAAATGCAGCTGTTCAATCGAAGAGGCTTAAAAATGTGGATATGACCTGCATTTTTACCAAATTGATCATACCCAATAAATGACATCCCGAAACTTGAGAAGCAGTAGAGTATTTGTGTGACATTTACCGTGATCTGTAAGGTGACCTCTTCCAAGTCAAAGGGTTCCTGAGGAACCTCCACTCCCACGTAAGTAGCTACCATAATAGTGGTGACCTCAAGACCCTCCCCTTCAAGGAATGGCTCCTCCCTAACACCTACGTCCACACACCCTACACTTCCCACCTAACCTGAGAGATATCACCCTATTATAACGCAAACCATTACTGCGAGGTCGAAAACCTTGCATGCAAAACAACGATTAGAAATGAAAAAATAGATGCGGGGGGGGGGGAGGTTGGGTTGGAGCTGCGGGGGGAAAATATGTTGTTTTCCATTTGAGGTTTTCGACCTCGCAGTAAAAAAATGTGTTGTTTTAACCTAGATCCACCTGAGACAGGGTGATTTGCTCCCCCCGCCCCCGTTTCCTCCTATGATTGTTCAATGCTTGCTGCCAAATGAACTGCTGCCCCCATCCCCCGTCCCCCGTCGTTAGCTCCGCGCTCCCTTGTATTGATCCCTTGCGATCTGCTTCCTTCACCGTGTACTTCCCCCTGTGACTTGTAAAGCACTCTGTTGCTTCCCAGAGCTAGGTCTGTGCTTAATATATATCTTAATAATATTAATAATAGTAATATAATGAGAAATTAACGCTTCATGACACTGCATTGGGAACTGAAAAACATTGTAACTTTTGCCCTCATCCGTGGAACCTCGACAGTCTTGGCCAACCCATGACCGTTGGAGTGGGTATGTCACATTTTGCAAACGTAACAAACATGTTTCATAGTTTAAACTACGCTGAAAAGCACACAACTTTCACTTTCCACATAATAGGATTTCCCATAGGACAAAAAAAACACTCTTTCAGGACAAATATCTCAACATTTTCCGCTTCGAGTTTTAACGGTTTGCTATACAACTAGGCCTCAGCTCGAATTGGCATATGCCACAAACATTTAGACAATCAGATTGGTCATTTCTGACCTTATGAATTTTGAAAATCTGTGTTTCTGTATTTCAGATGTGTGCAGAACGACCCTTTGACATTGACAAGCACACATTTCATCGTCTGTCCCTCTGAACGCCTCTTATGAACACACATACACACACACACTCACACACACACTAACACACCCAGACACACACACCCACACACACGCACACATATTTTCCTTTACCACTCTATCTTTGAAATGAGATCCACATGAAATGCATTGCTCTTGTTAGAGAACCTTTTGAGAGGCTCCTGTAACAGAAAAGTCCTATCATGGGCAGTGTAATGGCCAGAGATGACTCTTGGCACAGAATGACTTTACAAAATGTGTCCAATTAAAAACACATACATTCCCTGCACTTAACTGAGAGCCCTGCTGCTCTGGGTGCACTTCCCCCTGTTACCCTCTCACCTGCACTTCTTGTTGTGCACTTGCACGATCTAAATGACACTAGGCCTAGTAAGCTTGTTTGTCTCGTCTTCCCTTGCCTGGTTGCGCCGTGAAACACTGTGTATCGGCAAAAAATAAATAACAAATTAATCCAGTTCAGTGTATAGAACATGTCTGCAGAGGGGACAGTTGTTTAGCACTTGTGCCCGATAAACACACGGCATTTGTATATGAAAAACACAGAGGTGAAAACTCAGCCATCTTTATAAATTGCCACTTGACACATTGACACACACTCGTCTGCAACCTTTAGGATCTCCAGATTCTTTGGACTACACCTCCCATCATTCCCAGCCTAGCCTGCAGAGTCACTGGGGACGGATCATGTAAGTAGTAGTCCAAAAGACCTGGCGAGCTGCAGCTTGTACTCCTAAATCCATAGTTTCTAAGAACGTAAGGCCTGGCCTCCAGAGAGAATTTCCTATCATTTTCATGAGCATGCAGCACTTTGCCTTCAAGCAGCCAAAATGTAACGCAGACAACACAGCACGCTGCCAAGTCTCTCACATTCTCACACATGAGGTTAGACTGCGGTGCATTTCCCAGGGGAGCTCTTTTTCCTCACAGTTTTAAAAAACAAAAAAAGGAGCATTCCGATGTCAAATATACAAGTTGGACTTTTAACCCTAAACACAGCACTAACAACTGATTCATTAAATACACAATTCCTTCAGTGGCTCCCACACAATGCACCATTTTTATTCTGAACACACACCAATAGAAAAAAATCATTTTTTTGAGGGAAAAAAAAGAAAACATTTTAATTTGTGGCCATCCGTACAAGCGCCTTTTTCTTTTTGAATAAGCACACTGAAAGGAAGCCTTTACTCTTTTATTTGACGCTGAACGCTCTAAGACCTCTTGCATATGTCTAGGATGTTCCTACATAGACTTGTTAATTTAAGCCACACACGCATGCGCATACACACCCACCAACCGGTCTTAACACAAACCCGAACACACAATTCTGGTATGAATATAACACATAGAAATTAAAGGAAGGTTTTCCATTATCCCGACCTGCACGCAATAACTAGAAAAAATACAGAGAAAGAAACGAAAAAAAGAACAAATTTGGAAAATTCCATAGTTCGGGATGGGAGGATTCCATTTTCCGAAACACACAAAGGTAATGGTATGTTATTGGACCTTCTATCGTCCATGGCCTCTGTTGGGGGCTGCCCCATTGCTCATGTCGGGGAATGCCCGACGGCGCATACCAGTGCAGCGTTCACGCTGCAAACACAAGGGTGGGGGCACCTCACCCGCTCCGGATCACCGGAGCTCCGCACCCATGGCCAGGGGGCACCCGGCTCACCGCGGCCCCCAGGGGGGGCACCCAGGCCGGGGTCGCCTCCCCAGCCCGCCTCACATGGCTGGGGGACACACTAGGACGGCGTTGCCCGGCATGGGCACCGTCCGGACGGCGTTGCCCGGCAGGGGCACCGTCCTCAAGCTGGGCCCCGTCGTTGGGCCCAGCACCCACGGTGCAGCACCAACATGGTGCTTCCCCCACAAGAACGACACCGGAGTCAGTTTCCGTCGTGACTGACGAGCCGGAAGCAGCTCGTCCCTTTTATTAACATGGTCACATGGGAAGCCATGTGACCATGACACACACTGGAGGACACCATGTCCCCCCCGGCAGGGGTGACATGCAACACTCTTCCTTTTCCATAACGACAAAACAAAACCCCAACAATCCCAACACAAACACAACTACTATTATCCAAACCACTCTGCTAATTGTCACACCCTTTATTAACCTGGGTGAGTGGTTCTATCATCACACAATACTAAAACTACTGGCACCATTTGAGGCATACAGCGTGTTCACATGTGCACCATACCACACTTCCCACCCCCCGAACCAGTTCACACCAGTCTGTCTCTGCAGGCCCGGAGTGTTCATCGAGGACGTTGGTGATGACGTCCATCTTCTGCACCTCCGTATCTGGACACCGTCTTTGTCCTCCCTCACGTTCACCAGAGTCAAAAATGGGCCTGCAAAGCCACACCTGGGGAGGCCCAGGGACCACATCGGCCAGGTCCATAGTCGGGAGCGCCTGCGATCATTCACCGGCACCTTGGCAGCAGGCCCGTCGTTCCGCTTCTTCTCCCCAGAGTCCAAAGAGGGAGGTGCCAGCATAACCGCACCGGGTAACTCACACCCACTCCTTTCCTTTTTACCCGGGGCAACCTGCCCCCTCATCAGCGTGGCCCCTTTGGCTGGGCTGAGTTGAGGGCGCACGAGCACTCCCTTGGGGAGCTGCTACCCTGTGGCTGGGCGATCACAGCAGCCTCTTCCGGGTGGGATGTGCGGCCCCCTCCGCCTGTTGGGCATGGGGACCTTCCATGTTCGTCCCTCGTGGTGGGCCTAGCGGAGTTGCCCTTCTTGCCCTGCGCCCCCCTTTGTTGATCACTGGGGCACAGGCCAGTGCTCCGTGGGCCACACTGAGTGCAGGCCCTCACATCTGCCCCCTCCTGCCATGGGCGAGGCAGGGCATGCAGGCGTTCCCGGGCTCTTCGCCCCCCTTCTCCTTGTCTTGGGGCTGGGGCACTCCAGGCCCCCTTGAGGGATGCTGGTGGGCTGGATGCCTGCTGTGTGGCAGGGTACCCGAGGTGCTGTCTCCCACTGTTGTGCATCCAGTTACATTTCCCTCACCCTTTTTCTATTTTTTTATTTTCCTCCGCTGCGGGCCTGGGATGTTTAGGCCACGCCCTTTCCTTTGTTCGGAGAGGGTCACCACGGGACTCCGTGGTTCCACAGTTTTTTTTTTTTTTTTTGTGTGCCGTGGCAGGCCCAGACTCTTGATGGGGCTGCCGCCGGCAAATGTTCCATTTTGCAATTTTTTTTTTCTGTTTGAAAATGTATGCTCCTCCCCCTCTCAACCTGCGGGTGGGGGAGGGGCAGGCAGCTCACCCCTCTCCGCAGCATTGGGAAGGGGCCGCCAGGTCTCTCCTCTGCCCGCTCCTCAGAGCGAGCCTCCATTGTCTTTGCGGGCCCACTCGGTGGTGGGCCTGCCTCATTTCCTCTTCTGCATCGATGTTCACCGCTCCTCCCCTGCGCGGGTCGCGGGTGGGGGAGGGGCAGCGCCTCCTCCATGCGGCTGACGCCACGGGCACTCTCTCTCCCTCGCGTAGCCGCAGCCGACCATCTCTTCCTCCCCCCCTTGTGGCGGGAGAGGCATCGTCCAAGGTGGGGGAGGGGTGCAGCCACACACACGGCCAATGCCGCGGACCTCTTCCCTCCCACTCAGGGCTGGGGCGGGCAGTTTGTGTGGGCCCAGTTGGTGGTGGGCCCGCCTCACCATTTCCTTTCGGGGCGCGCGGGGCCCCTCTCCCTCCTCCATGGTGGCGCAGCCGCCGACACGTTCCGTCTCCCTCGGGGACAGAGAGGGCAGCTCGCCATCCTCTTCTTCTTTGCGGGCCCAGTTGGAGATGGGCCCGCCACCCTCCGTAGCTTGCGGCGATGTAGTCTGCACCTCGTCCGTGCGGCCGATGCCGCTTCGCACGCAGGGCTCCAGCCTTCGTCGCCATTGTTGGGGGCTGCCCCGAGTCACCGGGCAGCCCCATTGCTCATGTCGGGGAACGCCCGACGGCGCACACCAGTGCAGCGTTCACGCTGCAAACACAAGGGTGGGGGCACCTCACCCGCTCCGGATCACCGGAGCTCCGCACCCATGGCCAGGGGGCACCCGGCTCACCGCGGCCCCGGCTCTGGGGGCACCCAGGCCGGGGTCGCCTCCCCAGCCCATCTCACATGGCTGGGGGACACACTAGGACGTTCCCCCACAAGAACGACACCGGAGTCAGTTTCCGTCGTGACTGACGAGCCGGAAGCAGCTCGTCCCTTTTATTAACATGGTCACATGGGAAGCCATATGACCATGACACACACTGGAGGATACCATGTCCCCCCCCGGCAGGGGTGACATACAACAGCCTCCAGGTGCTCTTTTCAGAATACCGTGTTCATAAACAAAGGGAGGGTCACAATTGATGAAACAAAGGAATGTTTCATTTTCGAGGCACACACAGCTCAGATAAATCCCCTAATACCAAACAGTGAGACGTCCCCCTGGGAAAAGGAAAAGTTAGCTCTCCTGCAAGGGTGCTGTCCCCGGAACTAGCACATTTCCTCGCAAACCCATTTGTTCGAGGGCCAATAGTTCTTTTTTTTTTAACACATTTCGCCCGCAAATGGTAAGGTATTTATTAAGGTGGGAGCGGGTGCTGGGGGGGAGGGGGGAAGACGGGGGTGGTGTCCCCCCACATTGTTATGCTGTGAAATAAAAAATCGGGCAAATGGGCCATGAGCAAATTGGTGAAACGAAACATTGTTGAACCAGGCCCTCATTTGGGTAAACAAACCAACCAGCGTGTTAATGAGGACCCCCATTGCTGGAATGGCAAATTATCTCTAGAAATCACTAAAAGGTGGTCTATAAAAACTTTCTGGGGTGCCATATTCCGTAACACTGCTACTCCACTAGAAGATTTTGATTATTGAGTCAGTAAAGTGATCGATCAGATCTTGAACTGTAACTTTAATTCACAGCCACGCATTCAAGGGGTCACGACCGTTTACCTAGAGACGCAAGTGGTTTACGACCAAAGTAGGCCTTAGTGACTGGAAGGGGAGGGTTACCAACAAACAGTGAAGGCCACCTGGGACTAGACACAGCTTCCTGTCAGTGAGAGGTCTGACAGCTTCCTGTCAGACCTCTCACTTCTCTTCAGTGTGGTCGTGGACCTCAAAACAGAACTAGGCAAGACATCTCTTGAACAAATAACGGTTCGCTTGGGGTTTCCCCCGAGATGACAGCTGCTGATTACAAGGCAGCTGAGCAGAACAGATCAAGCTAAAACCTCGACTGCGGCCGGGTCTCACGGGGATATAAAACTCGTCCAGGACGCAATGAAAAAGTCAGCCACAATTACAAATGGCAATGTGTTACTTTTTGTCACCAACTGTGTGAGTACTGTGCTGAGAGTTTTCGGTAAAATGTGTTGCAAATGATGCATTTGAAAGCATATGTTTAGGTAACGATGGTCAAAAATTACAGCTGCATAGTGCCGCAACTCAAACGGGCCTGCTTTGGCAAATAAAACGATCCTACTTTGACCAAACAAACAACAGGCACTAGGATGTTGCGTTGGGCCTTCGGGCATTGCCCTTTAGCCCTATAGGTCAGTCCAAGCTTGAGCTGGGGTTCCCCAGATGTTTTACCAGATATCTCAGGATACCTCAAGCCAAATGGGAACAATTCCTTTGAAACGTTCTCACCAAGCTTGCAATCTCAAACCAAGGCACCATCAAATGTCAACTTGATTATGTTAAGAGACCTCTAAAACAATACCGCTGCCTGTTATGCCTGGACCCCCGGGCACAGGGTCCAGGCACCCAGCCGACATCCGACAACAGGGGTCACCCTGTTAGCCCATGGGCGCACAGCGGTCTGGGGATGACAGCACATGCAGCTGGGTTTGCCACGCAGGGGCCCTGGGACACAGATGCAGAGTTGCCCGGCAAGGGCTCTGCTTGTTACAGGTGGGCACTGTTGCCATGTTGGTGCACTGCCATGGTGGAGGGCTCTGCAGGGCAGGCCCTCTGTCTGGAACGCAGCGCTGACGCAGCGCTGTAAAGAAAACACATCAGGCAGGAGTCTGGTGGATCTGACTGATGAGCGGGAATCCGCTCATCCCTTTTATTACAATGGTCACATGGTTACAAACATGTGACATCAGCACGAGCCCTTAGCAGGGGCTTGTTATTCCTCAATGGGGGACAACATCACATTCCTCCTTTTTCATAACGAACAAACAAAATACAAATATCACTGGACATCAAGGAATCACCAGTAGTACACGGATCACTTGAGACTTGTACGTTGAAACAATAATCACATACACGTCGACTCTGGCAGTTACAAACATAAAACATACTGTATATGCACACATTGATGGTGACAGTAAGGTTTGGTGGACTGCTGGTGGCACGTTGGTAGTTCTACCACATTTTAAGAGACCCTTTATTAACCTATGGTGAGTGGAACTTCAACCACTGAATGACACCACTGTCAGCTACTGGCACCATATAGGGCATTCCGACAATCTGCAGGAGCACAGCTTCACATAGACATTTTAACTGGGACCACTTTAAGCATGTCCGTAACATGCAGGCAAACAGCATCAAGCTATATGTTCACTAAACACTTGTGGGGCTACAGGAACCCCCCCCGGCCCTATCTCTCTCTCCCTCCAGAGGGCTAGAAAATCCTCACCAACCCAGGCCTGACCGGTCCGGCGGTGGAGTGGCCCTGATTTTCCCTGATTAGGTCCCTGCTTCCATCATACCTACTCAATCCTACCTTTGAATGCCTCGTCTGCAGGCTCGGGGGTCTCTCCTACTCTCTCACTCAACCTCACTACCATCTATTGCCCCCCCGGCCATATCTCTTTTCCTCTCTGAATGGCCTGACCTCACCTCCTCCCTCTTGACCTCTTCATCCAAACTCCTCCTCCTCAGTGACTTCAAAATCCACATCAGCCACTTCACAGTTACGTGACCTTTGTGACTCCTGTCTCTCACTATTCTTCCTTCCGGTCCAACCCACTCAGCTGGACACACTCTGGATGCCTTTATCTATGGAGCCATCTTTATCTCTAACCCAGTCACCACCCCCCTTTCCTGGTCTGACCACTCTCTCCTCTCCTCGCGCTTGGGGCCCCTCAGCCCTCTTGTTGAGCTGCCCCAACACTGCCAGCCTCCTTCGCCGTCATCCGACCGACGAACCGAGTGTCAGTCATTGCTTTTGCTTCCTCTTTCATCCCCCCTCCTGCCCCTGCCTCTGACTCTTCCTCTGACTCTGTCCTCCCTAACCTGTACTTCTCCATCTCTAACACCCTTGATATCCTTGCACCTGTCATGAGGATACGCCTGAAACTGGCCTCCAAGTGCAACAACTGGTATGACTCCGATCTGGCATCTCTAAAACGTAAGTTCAGAGTTGCTGAACAGAAGTGGCAGACCTCAGGTTCATCCTGACAAACTGGCCTGCCGTCTGCTCCAAAGGCAATATCGTTTCGCTCCAAGAAGAGGGCCCACATTTCTGGAGCCACTAACAAAACAGCTCAACTTTTCAAAATCTGCAAGGAATTTATCAATCCAACTGCAGTCTCCCTCTCTCGCCCTCCTTTCCAAGTTCACTTCACCACTTTGGCCTCCCATTTCACATCTAAAACTCATGAAATCCTGTCGTCTCTCACCACCACTCCCACTCCCCTGTCTCCCTTGGCTCCCCTTCCTCCACCCCCACACGCTCCTCCCAACTGCCCATAGCACCTGATGAGGTCTCTAAAGTCGTCCGTTCTAGGAAGGTTTCATCCAAACAGGCGTTCCCCTGCTCTTCCCGAACCATTAAGGACAACATGTATTCTCTGGCCCCGGCTCTTGCCGACTTCTGTAAGCATGCCTTTGTCACTGGCTCTTTCCCTCTATCCCTCAAGCACTCCCTTGTGCACCCTCTCCTTAAAAAGCTGTCTGCTGACCCTTCCTGGCCAGCTAACTAACGGCCCATCACTACCACCCCCTTCTGGGTAAACTCCTGGAGAAGCTGGGCCTCCCCCAACTGATCCTTCATACTGAACCCGTTGGTCGCCTCCATGACCATCAATCTGGATTCCGGGCTTCAGAGGCACGGAAACTGTTTTCCTGAACACCCATGAAGACATGCTCGCAAATCTTGACTCTAACTCTCCTCTCTCATTCTCCTCGATCTCTTGTCTGTCTTTGACACAGGCAACCGTTCTATCCTCATAAAACGGCTCTGCATCTCGGACCGGGCACTGGATTAGCTGACCTCTTTCTTCACTAACGGCCCCTCCCAGTTGCAGCTGGGCCTTTTCTCTTCCACCATCTCACTCTCTACCTGCGGCGCCCCCCAGGGCTCTATCCTATCGCCATGGCTTTTCAATATCTATGCCGCCCCTCTTGCTCACCTGATCTCCTCCTTCTCTCCTCATTTTCAGTATTCATCCAGGCATGGTGTGCGGCTAACGACCTTTGTCTTAATTCCAGTAAGATGGTGATCCTTCTTACTGGGACTCCTGCGCCCTGCTACCCTACCACCCTCTGGACACCTTCCTTGGGCCCTCTACCATCACCATCCCGTGAGGCCAAAAACCTCAGGGTCATCTTTAACTCCTCTCTTTCCTTCACCCCTCACATCTTGAACCTTGCCAAGAAGGCCCACTTCCAGCTTCACCTCTTTAGAGGCTTTCTCCATTTCCTCGCCTTTCCTCAGAAGCTCAATGTCCCCAGAGCTCTGGCCCTCTCTAGGCTGGACTACTGCAACAGTCTCTTCCTCACTCTCCCTTTTTCCTCCCTATGCCCCCTTTAGCTAATCCAGAATAGGGTTGAAAGACTTATCCTTGGCTTGAAGCCCAAGGACCATATCTCTCCAGCCCTAAGTTCTCTCCACTGGCTCCCGGTGGCTGCAGGGATCAAATTCAAGACCCTCTGCAAGATCCACAAGGCTTTCTGGGGCCTGGGACCACGCCAGCTCCAACTTTCTCTCCCTAAATACTTCCCTGCTAGAGCCTTACGCTCCTCCAACTCTCTACTTGTCAACCGCTTCTCCAAGCAGAGAGTCGGGGGAAGGTCTCTCTCCTGGGCTGTTGTATCTCTTTGGAACAGCCTCCCTGCCCCTCTCTGACTTGAGCCGGACCTCCTTAAGTTCCAGAAACTTCTTTCTCTACCTCTTTCCCTCCCCTGCTAATCACCCCACTGCCGCCGAGACTGGGGGCCTGGACCTTCATGAATCTTACTGGTTACCAGGCCCCTGCCCAGTCGACACCTGCACCCCCCATCCCTCAGCACTGCCCTTGTAGGCCCTCTCCTGGTGGCTGTGCATGCCACCCTGGGATTCCTACACCCTGGCACTTAGCTAGCGGCCTCCTCCCCAGGCACCCCTCGGCACTTCCCTCCTGGGATCTCACCAGCACTTGCCCATACCTGGCTCCACCCCCCCTCCCTCACCAGCACTTGCCCCTCCCTTGCTACCCCCCACCCTATCACCTGCACTTCTCTCTGTTGCTCTCGCACGGGACCACGATTGTATATTTTGCCATTTCTATTTACTCCCCCTGTTCCCTCCCCACGTCTTGTAGGGCCTGGAAACACTATTTTGTTGTATAGGCGCTTAACAAATGCTTTCTATTTGTTTCCCAGGGCAGCGGATGCCCCACCACTTCTGACTCCCCCAGGCAGGAGCAGTTTACACACAATGCTCCTGCACGGTGCACAGCAACCATTTACCATATTGCATCCAGTGCAGACCGCGGAGTGAAAGAAATGCTTTTCCTTCAACTCCCGCTCCTGGAGCACAACCAGCTCACCGCCGATGTGCCCGGGATCTGCAGGGGGGCACTGTCATGATCTCTGCTTCCAAAAGGTCAGGGTTTTCCCAACTCCCTTGGAAGCAGATCCATAACCCAGGTTCCGAGTGCCAACCAGTCCCAATTGGGACCTTTTGGACCCAGTCCTGGCGCCAGTGGCACCAGGCTCATAAATATGCCCAGTCCCAGCGCTGGAAGCGCCGGGCTCATAATGCTTGGGTGGACTTACCTGCAGCAGACCATGCTGCTTACTTGCCTGCCAGTTGAGCCTCTGATCCTCTTCTGTTTGGAACTACTTTTCCTGTTGGGTGGGGCAGGAGCCACTCCCTAGGTTCAGAACACTGAAACTCTTCTGGAAAGCAGGAACTCTTTTCTTACCTAGGCGTGGCTGTGGAAGGAGACACCTAAGCACTACAGGAGGCTATTTAAACCACACCCGATGGATGAATCTTGCTTTGCGTTATTCTGCATCCTCTGCAGCAGAACGCTCATCGTGTCTTCTGCATCTGATCCTGGGCCTAAGGAAAAAGGCTTACCATCCTGAATCCAGTCTTCAGCAACACCTATAAAGACAAGAAAGAACAGGTTAGCATTACGGTCTTCAGTGACAGCGCTTCACTTACCTGGTCCATCGGCTGTCACCAACGCCTCGCGCTGCATTCCGGCATCTGAAAGACAAAGGCTTACCTACTCTTCGTGCGCTCCGGAGGTCTTCGCACTGCATCCCGGCATCTGAAAGACAAAAGCTTACCAACTCTTCGCACGCTCCGGAGGCCTTCGGCACTGCATCCCGCATCAGAAAGACAAAACAAGGTGCGTTTAAAGACATTGGGGAACTTTAATACTCAAGTGCCATTACTCCTTTCCACATCTAACCCAGTGGGTATTCCGGCACCCTGCAGCCGCTCCGAACTTGTACCTGCAAAATAAAAAGACAGTTAGAGCGCATCGTGAAGCAGGCAACAAGCGCTTACTTACGTGCTTCCAGGCGCTTCTATTCATCACACGGGCTCCATCTTCAACTCACTTCAGCCTGTCATCCGCCATCGCCGGAACCCTGCAAAACAAGAGACATCATTACTAAAGACTTTTAAAGACATTAGAATTACTCGAAACTTACCGTTCGTGCAGTAAACGACGGACAGCAGTCCTCTGAAGTCAAGGGGCCTGCTCCCCTTATCCAGTGAAGAAACTGGTTACAGCACCCTTCCCCGAGGCAGATGGAGAGCACGGCGTTCACTTACCTAAGGTGAGAGCGTTAACCTTTGGGGTTCTACAGGAGAAGAGAAAGGGAAGAAGAGAGAGACATTCAATAACCCAGTTCATTAATCCCATATTTTCTATCTGCAGACATCTTACCCTTCGAGTCAGACATACAGTGCACAGAGGTCCAGCCCAAAGAGCCAGCCGTGTGTTACACATCACCTTTGAAGATACGGTATACGCCCAGTCAAGACCGGCGCCTCTACGGGAATCAGGTGAGCGTTACAGAACGCAAAGCCTACCGCAAAACTCCCGTCCAGGCGCTATGGAAACCTCGGATACCGACCAGCTAGCCCAGTTACTTGGGGAACTAAGGGCAGAAGTGCATGCAGCCCGTCAGGAAACGAACGCTCTAAGAAGGGAACTGATTATTTCCAAGGAGCGAACAGATGATCTCGCTAGACAATTGCTACAGTCACAAGCCGGACAGACCCCGTTACCCGCATCTGGGGGAAATCTTCCTTCTACATCCTCTATGAATCCAGTGCAGATCAACCTACCTGGGAATGTACCTCTGGCTCCGCCCGAACGATTTTCTGGTGACCCAAAGAGGTTTGCAGTATTTATCAATCAGTGCCGGTTGCATTTCTTATGCCGGCCAGCAGCCTTTCCAACTGATCAAGCTAAAGTAGCTTTCGTGCTTTCGTACCTTAGTGCCAATGCGGCACACTGGTCGATCCCTCTAGTAAATCAAGATGATCCGGTCCTCCATGATTTTCAAGCTTTTCAGCTCAGTATGGAAAAACTGTTCGCAAGACATTCACAGGGGCAGGCCTTGGACAATGAGCTTCTTTCGTTGCGACAAGGTAATCAAGACCTTTTGGCTTATATTGCGTCTTTCAACAGACTGATAGTGGAAACTCAATGGTCTGAGGACAAAAGGATTACGCTGTTTTATAGAGGTCTACGTGGAGAGCTCAAAGATGTGTTAGCCCAAGTAGTGAATCGCCCACAAGATTGTTCGGACTATATAGACTTAGTCGTTCAAATAGATCACAGACTGCAGAACAGGAAGGCTGATCG
The DNA here is from genome assembly GCF_040938575.1 of Ambystoma mexicanum. NCBI lineage: Eukaryota > Metazoa > Chordata > Amphibia > Caudata > Ambystomatidae > Ambystoma > Ambystoma mexicanum. The sequence goes on along the minus strand of NC_090922.1, from coordinate 233,761,008 downwards.
TTCCAAGTTTGATGCTCGAGTATTTTCCAAACCGCCAACTCCTTCCAAAGGAGTAGACTCCGGGGAACCCATGCAAATAGGGGGCCTGAAAGGTCCTCTAACACAAAAGGAGCGGGAAAGGAGAAAACAGTTGCAATTATGCCTCTATTGCGGAAACTCAGGGCACTTTCTTCGAGACTGTCCGGTGAAACCTGCCAAGAAGGCAGTAGGAGCTGCAGTTACCAAAGTTACAAACTCTGAGCAGGGAAACGACCTCGCCCGACAAGAATAGAGGTCCTCTTGCCGAGCGTGAAAACCAGTTCCGTGACCTCGCATTTCGTGATACCTATGGTCCTCATTAGCCCTGATAATCCGGATCGATTACATGCAATTGAAGCTTACGTCGACAGCGGTGCCATCGGCAATTATGTGGATCATGAAATGGTTTTGAGGATGAATCTAACTCTTTGTCCCAAGGCTGTAAAGGACGTCATTACTACGGTGGATGGAACGGAGATAGCCCCCGGACCAGTAACGCATACCACTCAAGAAGTGATGCTAGTAAGTCAAGATGGACACCATGAGAAGATCGTGTTCGATGTGATCAAGGCTCCTCAGTTTCAGATTATTCCAGGAATACCTTGGTTAGAGAAACACAATCCTCTGATCGATTGGCGAGCAAGAACGGTCCAGTTTCCAGAATGTGTCTCTACTTGTCATCCTCCACCTGGTGTTGCACTGGCAGCAATTTCTTCAGAGACTCCCCAGTTACCTCCCGAATACCTAGAATACCAAGATGTTTTCCGGAAGGATCAGGCTAACTCTCTACCTCCTCATAGGTCTTATGACTGCCAGATTGACCTGATACCTGGATCTACTCCTCCTTGTAGTAGAATTTATGCCCTCACCGAGCCTGAGAACCTTCACCTTCGACAATACCTGGATCAATACCTGGCAAATGGGTTTATTCGTCCTTCCAAGTCCCCTGCTTCTTCAGCTTTGTTCTTTGTTCCAAAAAAGGAAGGAGACCTTAGAACTTGTATAGATTATCGCTCCCTGAACCAGATCACCGTCAAGAATAGATATCCGTTACCTTTGATCCCTGAACTCCTGGACCAAGTCAGAAAAGCATGCATATATACAAAGCTGGATCTTAGAGGAGCCTACCACTTGGTACGAGTAAAAGAGGGCGATGAATGGAAGACGGCCTTCCGCACCAAATATGGGCTATTTGAATATCAGGTCATGCCCTTCGGACTTTGCAATGCCCCGGCCGCCTTTCAATATTTTATGAACGATGTCCTCAGAGAGCTCATAGATGTGTGTGTTGTTGTTTACATTGACGACATCCTCGTTTATTCTTCATCAGAATCTGAACATCGGAAACACGTGAAAATGGTCCTCGAAAGATTGCGTCAACACAAACTTTTCGCTAAGTTGGAAAAATGTGTTTTCAACGTGACTGAAGTTGAATTCTTGGGATTCATATTATCACCTAGCGGAGTGCGTATGGATTCAAAGAAGGTCGATGCAGTTCTCAAATGGCCATCACCATCCTCCGTAAAAGGTGTGCAAAGCATGTTAGGCTTCGCTAACTTTTACCGCAGGTTTATCCCCGAATTTTCTCGAATAGTCCAGCCCATCACTGCCTTGTTAAAGAAAAACAAACGTTTTGAATGGTCTACCGAGGCGGAACAAGCTTTCCAGGATTTGAAGACTAAATTTATCTCTGCACCAATCTTAAAACACCCTCGCCCCGAACTCCCCTACATCGTGGAAACTGATGCTTCAAGCCTTGCCATGGGGGCCGTTCTATCACAAAAGGACCCAGTAACCAATCAGTTGCATCCCGTGGCATTTTGGTCCCGCAAATTCTCGCCTCCTGAAATCAATTACACGATTACTGACAAGGAACTTCTGGCTATCAAGTCTGCCTTTAAGGCTTGGCGGCATTATCTGCTGGGGGCCCGACACACCGTTACTGTGATTACGGATCACCGAAACCTGCAATATTTGAAAACCGCAAAAGCCCAATCCTCTAGACAACTCCGTTGGGCATTATTCTTTGCCGAGTTTGACTTCATAATTACCTATCGACCTCGTACAAAAAACGGTAAAGCTGATGCCCTTTCTCGGATGGGAGTGGAAGAACACTTGATCAACCCTAAACCTGTACCAATCATTCCTGAACAAAGAATTCTGGGTGTAATCGCCACACAATCCATAGAGGAAGTTAAGGATAAAGCCAGGCAACTTGTAACTCCAGCAGACATACAGAATTGGCATCTGCAGGGAAAGGACTTTGCAGTAAAGGACAACTTATTGTATTTCCAAGAACGATTATACCTGCCCAGCACAGATTTACAGAAAAAAGTAATCTCTTGTTATCACGATTCTTTAATGGAAGGACATCCCGGTATGGCCAAGACCTCAGAAAAGATCAAGCGCTACTTCTGGTGGCCGTCTTGGAAAAAAGATATCAGAGACTTTATAATGTCCTGTGGAGTATGCGCCCAAAACAAGAGTCAAAAGGAAAGACCAGCAGGCCTCTTACGCCCTATTGACATCCCACCTCGCCCTTGGCATACGCTTTCTATGGACTTCATCACCGATCTACCTCCATGCTCCGGATACAATACGATTCTAGTAATCGTGGACTTATTCTCCAAGATGGCGCATTTCATTCCGCTCAAAGGCTTGCCAACAGCAGCAACTCTGGCCCGAGAATTTCTCGAAAACATCGTCCGACTGCACGGTTTTCCTTCGGTTCTAATTTCGGATCGAGGTAGTCAATTTATTTCTCATTTTTGGCGAAGTTGCTGTCGGTCGGCTCAAATTGATGTGAGACTATCGACCAGTCACCACCCTCAGACCGATGGACAAACCGAGAGGACCAATCAAACTCTGGAACAGTATTTACGCTGCATGCTGCAACAAACTGAAAAAACTTGGAAAGACATCCTTTGGATAGCCGAATATGCCTACTATAACTCTGTCCATTCGGGAACTGGGAAAACCCCGTTTTTTCTTTTATACGGCAGTCACCCTCGAACCTCGAAGTTGGATCCCCTCCAAGATCTTGAAACACCAGCAGTAGACTACCTGCATTCTACAATCACCCAAGCCTTTAAGGAAGCTGTTTCTCACCTTCAAAGGGCTAAAGAACAATACAAGAAAGGAGCAGATCAACATCGGAAGGAAGCCCCTCAATATCAAGTAGGGGATCAAGTCTGGTTATCCACCAAATATCTACCTCTAAAAGGGCCACGCACATTCAACCCAAGATACCTTGGTCCCTATTCCATCACTACCATAGTAAACCCAGTAGCGGTCAAGTTGGACTTGCCCCCGCACATGAAGATACATCCGGTCTTCCACGTCTCTCTATTAAAACCCGTGCAACCTCAAACCCGACTACCTAAATCTCCAAAACCCATCCTAGTTGATGGAGAACTCGAGTTTGAAGTCAAAAGCATTCTGGACTCCAAGATCTCCAAATCTAAACTATTTTACCTAATTGACTGGAAAGGCTACGGCCCCCAAGAGAGATCCTGGGAACCTGCTGAATATGTCCACGCTCCTCGCCTAATCAAAAGATTTCACCGAACATTTCCTGACAAGCCAAAACCCCCGGAGAAGCCCGGTTTGGGAGGGGCCTTGAGGGGGGGTACTGTCATGATCTCTGCTTCCAAAAGGTCAGGGTTTTCCCAACTCCCTTGGAAGCAGATCCATAACCCAGGTTCCGAGTGCCAACCAGTCCCAATTGGGACCTTTTGGACCCAGTCCTGGCGCCAGTGGCACCAGGCTCATAAATATGCCCAGTCCCAGCGCTGGAAGCGCCGGGCTCATAATGCTTGGGTGGACTTACCTGCAGCAGACCATGCTGCTTACTTGCCTGCCAGTTGAGCCTCTGATCCTCTTCTGTTTGGAACTACTTTTCCTGTTGGGTGGGGCAGGAGCCACTCCCTAGGTTCAGAACACTGAAACTCTTCTGGAAAGCAGGAACTCTTTTCTTACCTAGGCGTGGCTGTGGAAGGAGACACCTAAGCACTACAGGAGGCTATTTAAACCACACTCGATGGAGGAATCTTGCTTTGCGTTATTCTGCATCCTCTGCAGCAGAACGCTCATCGTGTCTTCTGCATCTGATCCTGGGCCTAAGGAAAAAGGCTTACCATCCTGAATCCAGTCTTCAGCAACACCTATAAAGACAAGAAAGAACAGGTTAGCATTACGGTCGTCAGTGACAGCGCTTCACTTACCTGGTCCATCGGCTGTCACCAACGCCTCGCGCTGCATTCCGGCATCTGAAAGACAAAGGCTTACCTACTCTTCGTGCGCTCCGGAGGTCTTCGCACTGCATTCCGGCATCTGAAAGACAAAAGCTTACCAACTCTTCGCACGCTCCGGAGGCCTTCGGCGCTGCATCCCGCATCTGAAAGACAAAACAAGGTGCGTTTAAAGACATTGGGGAACTTTAATACTCATGTGCCATTACTCCTTTCCACATCTAACCCAGTGGGTATTCCGGCACCCTGCAGCCGCTCCGAACTTGTACCTGCAAAATAAAAAGACAGTTAGAGCGCATCGTGAAGCAGGCAACAAGCGCTTACTTACGTGCTTCCAGGCGCTTCTATTCATCACACGGGCTCCATCTTCAACTCACTTCAGCCTGTCATCCGCCATCGCCGGAACCCTGCAAAACAAGAGACATCATTACTAAAGACTTTTAAAGACATTAGAATTACTCGAAACTTACCGTTCGTGCAGTAAACGACGGACAGCAGTCCTCTGAAGTCAAGGGGCCTGCTCCCCTTATCCAGTGAAGAAACTGGTTACAGCACCCTTCCCCGAGGCAGATGGAGAGCACGGCGTTCACTTACCTAAGGTGAGAGCGTTAACCTTTGGGGTTCTACAGGAGAAGAGAAAGGGAAGAAGAGAGAGACATTCAATAACCCAGTTCATTAATCCCATATTTTCTATCTGCAGACATCTTACCCTTCGAGTCAGACATACAGTGCACAGAGGTCCAGCCCAAAGAGCCAGCCGTGTGTTACACATCACCTTTGAAGATACGGTATACGCCCAGTCAAGACCGGCGCCTCTACGGGAATCAGGTGAGCGTTACAGGCACATACATTTTATGTTCATTGCACCGACGTGCAGCACTTAATTTCTCTTTTCTTTTCCAGTAAACACTCGGGGGGGGGGGTGTGGGAGGGGGAGTTTAAACTAACATTAAAGCTTTTCGTGGCTAGGCTGTTAGGATGGTGGAGCGCCATCATGTTGTAAAGTAAGTACTGGGACGAGGAAGAGGGAGGTAATGCTGTATTCCGCTCATTTCTAGGCGCTTTAATAACAGGTTTTAGTGCTACCGCTTTTATGGTAGCCGATGGATCGCCGGTCATGTCTCGGGATTCGAACTCGTGAAGTCCAGGCTGCCTTTACGCCAGAGCAGAGGCCAATGTTCAGCATTTCTTCTTGATATGCTACACGTATCTGTGGGTTTTCTGAAAATGGCAGAAATTTGCCTAAGCGGCAAAACTTGGGCTAAATGCATTTGGTCACAACAAATTGTCACAGATGTGTCACTTGTGTTCAGAGATTTAAAATGAAGGAGAAGCTTGCACCTTTTATTTGCAGGGCTGGTAGAGACTCCAAAATATAACCCCGACGAATGAATGGCAATGAGCAATGGTGCGGAGATGGTAAGGCTCCTCTGCGTGTGTCCCGTGACCCTTTTTACTGATGTACCGTAAAGCCGGCTGAAGTAGCTCCCTCTAGAATGCACACCCACTGGACACATGGGACACAAGAACTGCTGTTTGGTTAGTGAAATTAACAGCAGCACCCTCAAATAATTGTACCTATGCTCTGGCTGGCCAGACTTTGCTGGCAGGGAGCATGAACAGCAGTCCCATTTCTCATTAGACATGCGTAAAGGCATCTGACACCCTGCCGCCCTTCGCAGCGCTAAATGGAGGCAACGAGGAGATCACCAGAGCAACGCCTTTTTACTCTTGTAATACGTGTAGCCAATTTGCCACAACCTTAAGGGGGAGCCCCACTAGGGCACTCACAAGAAAGCGCTAGGATAGAGCTTTGAGCACAACATCCTTTATTTTCAGAGAGCACGCCTGGAGGCGCTAAGAAACATCTGATACTGATAATCAGGGACACATAGACACGCCACTAGGCTCCCAGGCTGAAAAAATATAATTTCGCCACTGGAGACATTCATGGTGAATGTTAAAGGCTTGCCATGAAAAGCATAAAAAAGACAGCAACACAAGAGACCATTAGATGTTGGTTAAAACCCACACCATGTTTCAGAAAGACACACTCGGCCGGATTCACAAAGCGTTCTTGGTATAACCCATTGAAGAAGCTTTGTGAATCAGTCCCAGTTCCTCCTCTGAACTCCTCGTCAATCAGTCATCTTTGTTTCTAATTATTCAGTCAACCCTCTGACAACAGACTCCAAACTCACCAAGTGATATACCAAGACTAAACCTATACCAACCCCCCGCTTTTAGAGGGTTCTCTGTGGTTAGTAAACCATACAATGAAAGTTCATATTAATCTGTTTTTCTATGTTGTGGGACTCCAAACCCCAGAAAAGTGGAGAGGGGCCCCACCTGTTTCAGAATGAAAACGGTTGAGTTTTGGGACATATTCTGTTCCCATCTGTCATCTTCTGGCTCCAGACTTCAGCTACCCTCAGTGCCCAAGGTGTCAGTCCCAAGTGTCAGATCATGTCACTTTCAGTCATATAATTGGTTCCTAATTATATATTTATTAGAATTTTTGTTCCGCTCTGGTGCTACCCAGAGGGTCTGGGAGCGCCTTACAAGTTTCAAAGGTTGAAGGGGTGGGAGATGAAGCAGAAGTTAGTAAATGTTTTCAGGATAGGATAGAAAGATTAGGATAGACAAGTGGTTGGAGGGGAGATGGCGAGGCGGGGCATTGTGTACGGAAACAGGTAGGGCTGGTGGCCCTTTCTGGAAGTGTTGAGGGTGCAGGTACAGTGTTTCATGCCCTAAGCGCACATTGGATACATGTGTGTTTTTCTGTGCATGTTAGTGTGCAGAGTGTAATGTGTAGGAGAATGTGGCTTGCTTGGCTGGTGTTTGTGTGGGTGATGGGATTGAGTTTGTCGTGAAGTTAAGAAGGGGTTTTGTGGTGGATGCCTTTGAAAACAATGTAGAGTCCTTTGAAAGCAATTCTCTGAGGTGCAAGGACCGAGTGGAGTTGGGAGAGCTGATGTGATATGTGAATGCTTGGGTAGGTGGAGGATGAGTCTGGCTGCTGCGTTTTTGTGGCTTGCAGGGGGTTTAAGAGTGCTGCCAGGCAATCCAATGAGGACAAGTGCTTGGAGTGCGGGGCGGAAGTTCATCTGGCAGAAGGATGTGTCTGATCTTGTTTTGGTGACAGCAAAAATGTTGTGTGTAAAGGAAATATGGGGGTCGATGGTGAAGGTAAGGAATTTGGCAGGCTTGGTGAGGGATATGTGTGGGTTGTCTGCGGCATGTTCTTTGATCCGGGTGGGAGGGGTCAGATTTGTGTTTGGGGGCAGATGAGGAGGTATTCTGTTTTGGAAGGGTTGCGCTTGGGGTGGTGGGTGGCCATCCAGGTGGTGATGGTGGAGAGACCGACTTTAAGGGTGTGGATTTGTGATGGGGATGAAATTTGGAAGTATATTTGTGTGTCTTCTGTGTATTGGTGGAAATTGACTTTGTGTTTGCTAAGGGTCTATCCAAGAGATTCAACATATAGTCATTCGTAACATACAGAGTTGGGTAATATGCGTGGAGTCTTTTTGTTATAGAAGATCCTTTAATTTATAATCAAAAATATCACATTCATTCAGATTTGAAAGAAAATATTTTTCCTGTTTACTTACAAATGATTTTGCATATGCAATGGGTGTAAAAGTATAGACTTCCCAATAATATGCTAACATCAATCTAATGGGGTACGTGCATGTGTTTCACCCAATGTGGGCTTTCTCAAGGCAAAAATAGACCCTTATGGTCATAAAATAAAAGTGATCACATTATTTTAACCCTAATGCAATTCACCTGAGTTTAGCTATGAACAATTTTCAGTTGCGTACTTCATCCCAATGAATTAAAAAATTATTTTTATAATTGTTCATTTTTTATAATTGTTCTTTTATAATGCGCTTAATACCGGAGAACTGTTTCTAAGCGCGAGAATGGGATTCAAACCTGTGTTGCTATGCTTCCAAGACAAAGACACTGCCCTTGCCCGTGAGCTATCCTCCCAGCCTCTAAGACCAAGGGACCCTGATGGTCATAAGCATTCCACATCATATCCACAATGTTCAACTCAATATAATGGCCTTATGTTAATATCACATACATGTTCATCAAATTTCCTTTCAGATTTCATTGGCCAACTATCATTGTTCATTAGTTTTCTCCTTTTTTATCAGGATGGCTGCTGAATGCTTATGACCATTAGGGTCTCTCTATTTGGATGCGGAACCCCGTACTTGACCAGGTTGGGATCTGAACAAAAAGGGGCATGGAGACAAAGTTTGTCATATCAGTAAGGCAGGAGGTAGACCACTCGAAGACAGTGCCTGAGAGTTTCATCCTGTGGGATAGGATGCTGAGTAGAATGATTTGGTTGATGGTGTTGAAGGCTGCAGAGAGGTCTAGGAGTCTGGGCAGTGGTTGTGTTCTTTGTGAAGGTGGTGATGCAATTTGATGCAGCTTGAGGTGGGCATGCATCATCAAAGACATGTGCAGGTTTTGTTTTGGTAGTGCGGGTGTTGAGGGTGTCTGTGTCGATGAGGTAGAAGTTGTCTCATGTTTTGGAATGTTTGGGAACTGGGGTTGGGAGTGGAAGAATAGAGCGGAGGGGTTGCCGGATGAGTATATTGGAGTTGAAGTTTTCCACAAAGGAGTTGCATACTGCATTGGATGGGGGGGTTGAAGGTGTGGGTGGTGGTTTGTAGAGATTTGACAATGTTCAATCGTTTCTGTGGACGAATGGTGGCAGATTGGAGTTCTTGGAGGTAATGGGTTGCTTTGGCATTGCGTATGGCTGTTTTGTATTTGTTGCAGCAGTGTTTGAGTGGTGCTCTGGTGGCGGGGCATGGGTTCTTTTGCAAGGCTTATTCTAGGCATCTAGCCTTCTGCTTGATAGAGAAGAGGGAGCTGTTGAACCATAGTTTATGGTGGTGGCTTCAAGGTTTTTGTGATTTGAGGGAGGCAATTCATACCCTGTCACTCACTCTGGGGCATACCCTCAAAGAGTATTTCCTAGCCACGCACTATCACTGTAGTGGTGCTGCTCATCACAGTCAGGCATGTTGACCAATGCAACCCCGATGAGGTCAAATCCCAGGTCCAGGAAGTCAGGAAATTAACCCCCCCAAGAACCAGCCCACAGGTGCCAAAGGGAAAATACACACAGACACATTTAACACATGCTGCGGCTGGTTCCAAAATGACCACGTGGTTAGAGCTAGATCGAGCCATTCACATTTTACCACACAACCCAATTCCACCCAGTAAAGCAGGGGGACAACTGCATCAAAACGTAAACTCACTTGAAGATTTAAACCATAGATCACAGATTTATTCTGCCGCTGGCACTTCCGCAAAACAACTCGACCTGGGCCTTTTACCCTGATAGGGTCAACCCTACTTCTACACTAATTTCCTGTGTTATTGCAGATTTGAAACCACATATGGACCACCGTCTAAGGATTCACACCCGACCTAGTGAGAGCTGCTGCTGCAGTTTATCAGCCGAATGATGCTAAAATATGTATCTTAAAGAACAGTTTCGTTTTTTTTGTTTAAATGCACGTTATTGTGGGTATTTATTGAGCGCGAACCTAGCTTCAGGAAGCCAAAGAAGCACTGTACATCAGTAGTTGTTACAAACAGGTGACTATATGTTGCATGTATTATCAGCATACTACTCAGGATAGCAGGTAGCAGTTAACATTTAGAGTTAGTGGGGAACATGCCACAGGGCTAAAAGTAGTGTGGGGGTTGGAACAGGCTGTGGACGATGGACGCCAGGAGTGTTCCATGGTCGGGTGCCCTTGGGAGGGTCTACCTTATGGTGTATGAGAAAGGTGCGGATTGCAATAGAGGGCCTTGATTCTCTCTGTGAATTCTGAATTGCATGAGGCCGGGGGCAAGACTGATGTAGACTGGTAGGAGTTCCCACAGTGTATGTGGTGCCCTTTTGATCTGGAGTAGCCAAGAGTCAACATGTTTACGCTGAGCAATATTTCTTAATGAACAAATAATTATATTTTACGAGTCCTTTTCTACGCTAGGGGTAGGAGACCAGCTTTTTTGTATTCTTAACTTAAAAGTATTGTGTTGAAAGTGCGCAGGTGGAATGGTAATGCAATTATGCATCCGAAGCAAGGAAACGTCACGACTCACTCTCCACGGAACATAGAATCTTGTTTGACCCCAGCTGCGCCAATGGAATTGCTCGGCCTTTATGCCATCATAGGAGAACGTGGGCCGTGCCCCTTCTAGACTTTTCTGTCCCTACAGCTCCGGGAAGCTTGCGATTGTGGCTTGGCTGGTGAAGGTTGTCCCCTCCTCTCGGTGAAGCCGCTTTGGTCGAAAGCCGGGCTGGCCACTGGAGGAGAGGCCGGGTTGTTGTCCGTAAAGTCATCAGTAGTCAGGCAAGCTCACAGGGCATTTCCCTACCTGACCTGCAGTTTCTTCTTCCTGTTTCTGCTCTTAAAAGCAGTCGTAATGATGGGGGTGGGGGGTCCCGTCTGGATTCGTTTGTTTTGCTGTGGAACCTCTTGACATTGTCCACCCTCTCAATGCCTCCTACTTTTCCACTCTCGTTGCAGCTTCCCAATTACCGCTGACGCCTGACAGACAATGGAGAAGAAGAAAGGATGCCTGAGTGTCACCAAGTACTTCCTGTTCGTGTTCAACCTCTTCTTCTTTGTGAGTATTAAGGCCTGTTGCCTCATGATTCATGTTTGTCCTATGCAAGCCTGACAATGTGCAGGCTTGTGTTGCCGCCTGAAGCTTGACTGTCTTCCTCTCAGTGGACTTCGGGGGCTATTTAAGGCCTGGCCTTCCATTAGGAATCCACTGGGGCATTAGAACAGACAAGGGTGGGGGATGGGGTGGGCTGCAGTGTATACGAGCCGGCAATTCTTGACCCTGTCATGCATTTCTTTTTATGTGGAACAGAGGTGTGAACTGCTGCTGCCTGCCCCACTTGATTTTTTTTCCCCTCATACAGGCAAAGAATAGCTTTCATGTAGTGTCACATCTACTGCTGGAAGTGCTTTATAGGGTGAGCCGTGTCTCATATACTGCTCAAGGAATTACAAAATATAAACTATTTTCGCACAATCGTGTTTAGCACATGAAAGTCGTTATTGACCTCCTCTCAGCCAATCAGAATGTTCGGAATGCATTCAGTAACTACTGGTATTGACTGAATTCCTGGCATTGTGGCTTCAGGAGCAGCCTGGCAAACCACAGATTGCATTTCTCTGCATTCAACTTCTATAATAAGGTCTGCCATTTTTTAGGCAGGTGTTTCTCAGAAAACTACAAAATACTAAGGGAAATTATATCCAAGTTGGCTGAACATTAACTAAATAAATATGTTAACAGTCACTATATATGTGTTTTCTTGCTCACATTTCTATTAAGCATGAATATACAGATCCATTGATACTTGGCTTGTTAAATGGTACAATCTTTGCTTGAAAAATAATGAATGCAGAGGTATATAAAATGTTGTGGTAGGACGCCACCCATATCCATAGGAATTTGGCCTGTCTGCAGAACATCACACTGCCATAGCACCCTCCCACCCACCTCAAAGTACAGCTATGCTGTGTGCCCTGAAGTTGATTAAAGGCTGCATGCATGTGTGGTTACTTGCATTACAGAAAACAGGGAACGTGGTGCACCATGACCCTGGGGTCCCCATGGAAATAGACTTTTGCGTCCCTGGGGAGCATTGGGATTAAAGATTATGCAGGAAAAATCATTACACCACCAGTACCAAACAGTGGTAGAAGTGTACCAAAAAAGATACTGGAACTGTGGTTGCGGCAGGGGAGAGGGGAGGCGGAAGCACAGTGCAGCATGCGACCAGGTGTTGCGGTCCGGACTTTGCAATAGTCTAAGTGGCTAGTAACTAAGGCTCCTATGACAACTTTACACTTGCACAGGGACATGAATGGACAGATCATCTGTATAGAATGGTGAATATGGTCGTAAGAAGTAGAGGAATGGTAAACAGAAAAAATAAAAGTAGTGGAACACCGCTCCCGACCGTTGCCGCTCACTTCGATCACTGGTAAGAAAAGTGAAAAAGTTCTGCAACGCTGCCCCAGAGCTGCTGCTTAGGACATTGGTTCCCGTAGTGTCCCCTTCAAAGGTTAGAGCGGTGCAGGCTAATCACCAGCATGAAGGAACCCACTTCCTAAAGGGTTAACTCTCCAAGGAAGTCCCTTCGCACTCCCATTATTATTCCCGTCTTTACGCTGCATGGTAAAGCCGGTCCGTGTGTGTAGGGACATGGACCACTGGAGCAATTTGGGATTCTCTCGCATCATGGAAACACGCAGTTCCTGCACTTTGGACTAGGGGGACCAGACGTCCCGGTTTTGCAGGGACTGTCTGGGTATTTGCACCTCTGTCCCGGGGTCCCGAGAATTTTTAAAGTTTAAAAACCCCGTCCAGGGATTTGGGGATCGGGTGGATACCATCCCTGTTTCTGCGCGGAGATCATGATTTTTGCCAAAAACCGGGATGGTATCCACCCGATCCCCAAATCCCAAACGGGTTTTTAAAACTTAAAATAGCCCCAGGACCCCTGGCGCTGCAACATGACACGGGACAGGCCACCCACATAGAAGTAGGACTATAGTTTCACTGCTGAAGCTGTAGTCCTACTTCTATGTCAGTGGCCTGTCCCGGTTTTTTATTTTCGAAATCTGGTCACCCTACTTCGGACTGTCTCGACTTTGAAAGCAGATCCATGATGTAATGGTCGCAGTTGTATTAAGGTCCGGAGAATGGTGTGGCATTTCTTCTTTCCAGAGGCCCAGTGCTGCTCGTGAGGCTGCAGCTGCTGGCTAATGAATGCCACTTGGTGTTTTGTTCCCATCTTATCAAGTTCACTCCCAGGACAGATGCATCGATTCACACCATGAAAGACCTGCAAAAGAGGCCTGTAACACCAGTGCTTCACAGAGTGCCACACTAAGCCGCTGGAAGGCCCACTGGGCCCCTCTGTGCTACTTCGAAAATGTGAGGGGGGAACAAGCGCAGGCTGCACCCGCCTATATCCGCCCTCTCACTTCTATTCACCCCTTTGGGCGAGGGGGGACAGCCCCCCCCCCGTCTTGGAGGTCCACATATGCTGCTGAGGCACTGACAAATCTGACTTTGCCAGCCCTTTGGCTGGCCATTGTCCCTTAACATGGGCCATGGCTTGGAGTGTTCCGGGAGAGTTGGTGGCAGTGGTATGAAACATCTGCCTGGTACTCTGTGCTTCACTAGTGCATGATCGTGCTGAGCTATCTTTGTAAACGTTGAACAGGAGACTGCAGGGTTTCGAACAGTGGATCGTGGGGGCTCACTTGGGGTAATGTAAAGCCCTCCAACCTTGCATAACCCATGGACTATCCTGTGTTCATTGCATCCAGGCCTGCACCCTCATCTAAGTGGACAATACCGGGCATGAAACCATTCAGTCCTGTACCACACTGTACAGGGAAAATGAACTCCGCCCTCATTAAAAGGTTGCCCGTGCCACATTGGAGTTAAACACTTTCTGCTCTTTTTAAACTTTTAAAAATAAACATTTTGGGTCTGTTACTAATTATAAACATTCTGTAGTTTTTAATACCTGTGTTTCTGTACAAGATTTCTTAGGGAAAATATCGGTTCACTAAGCGTCACCCCACCTTTATTCTTAGCATATATGTGTCCTATGTGCGACCAGGTGTGTATGTGCCGCACCCGGATCTGGGGGGTGCACCTACAACAGCTACCTCCTGCAAGATTTGTCACCAGGTGCACCTGGGTTGCCCCGCGCGGAACCCCCAAGACAGGATATTTGGCCCAGGATCCTAGTAGGAGTCCCGGACTAGGGCTGGACTACGCTTGGCCATGCTTTATAGCAACCAGAGAGCACTCAGCTAACACACACCGAGAAGAGTGCCTTGAGCCCAGGCCAAGCTCTCATCCTAATTAGCACTGTGAGTCCTTGTTTGTTCCTGTCCTGGACTTTCCCACTATCTGTTCTTTGCTGCCTCTTAGCAGCACACGGTCATCAATGCTTTGTCTCATCATGTGTCCATCAGTGAGGTCTGGAACCAGGCGAGGCCCCTACACACTCCTCCTACGGTCCCCTGAAAATACAGCATGTGCTTCTGCTCTTCCCTTTTAAGGGGAGAGGGAGCAACCCCTGCATACCTTGGAAACCGGTGGGAATGGGCTTGCACAGTGTGGCCATGCAAACAAAACGTTACGTAATCTACCGGTTAGCTTCCAGTCCTTGCTACAACACATCACTCAGGGGCAACGCGCTCGCCCTGGAAGCAAGACGACGCGGAGCACCCAGGGTTCAAAATTCCTCCATATTCTCCCAGCATATGCTGATGGTATTACAAACCGATGGATTTGCAACTCATAATCAGGAGGACTGCAAAAATAGAGGTAATTACGTTGCCTCCAGTGTTTCTATTCCCTGTAACCCCATAATGAGGCCATTTGTCTCATAAGGGTAGGCACCTTTCTTATGTACAAGGAAAGGCAAGGTTAAACAAAGAAAGTCCCAGGTCCCAGTTCTTAGGTTGGAAGCATCAGTTATTTTCTAACTGTTTCAGGGTGTCTAGGCTACAGAGGGGTCACACAGTTGTAAACCATAAGGGGGTTGTTTTCTGGAACGCTGAGCGAGCACTTCTAGGAGGAACCTTTATTGATGTTTCCAAATAGGGGTCAGGTTGGAACGAGTGAGTGCGAGAAGTACCTTTATAGTTTCCCTTAACGAATTCTAATCTCCAGACTGATGAGACGTCCCATTCCAAAATGGAGGAAAGGAACTTGAATGCTGATTGGTTCAGGATTTCTCCAGTCTTGCAATACAGAGCCATGGAGAATGTTCTATAACTGCCTTTCATCGTTGACTTCGGATCAGCAGGACATGTCCCCTCGCAGTCCTGAAGTTAGACATCTCTACGGGCCTTCTGGAGCCTGACTCCCAGAGGTGCGCTGAGAGACACTCTAAAGAATTACCAGTGCGAGTGTATGGTGTTTAGGAGACTCTTGCCCCTCCATGTCTAGGGACCCGTTGATATACTTAGAAATTAAGGCGTATCAAAGTTTGGGAAACAGAAGACAACTTTAAGAGCACTAGTCAGCGAGTGTGATAGCATTTTACCTTTGCTCTGTGCACACGCTCATCGGGTGGCACATTGCTTCCCTTTAGAGGAAGGCACCTATTCAACGTGGGCAGTGTGCGAGCCTGAGAGAGGAATGCTTATTCTGCAACGGTTTTCCCTTTAGCCGATTCCACCTTTGCACTCCAGATAGAGGCCACGCCATTCCTACTGCAGGCTTTTCATGAGCCATGTGGGGCACAAGATCAACTGTGAAGAGGCACAGTCACGAGGTGTACACTTCGGTCAGCGAGCCACGCCCCCTTCTGCTGGAGCTCCTCTACTCGCGCTCTGCATGGGTCTTCAGGAGCTGTGCAAACATGTTCAGCAGTGTGCGATCTTTCCCACGCGCCACCTGATGCTCTCGCCTCAGGCAAAGCTCCGGGTAAATAACCAAGACCAGTTGCTAACACTCTCTCACAGGAGGGCAGCAGGAATAGAGAGGGGGTTGCACTGTGAAAGACCTTCGAGGAATAAAGAGGGAATCTGTAGTTTAGGGAGAGTTAAGGGAAGAACAGTTGGGTCCCAGAAAGTCACTATTTTGAGTGGAACTGAAGAAGGGACAGTGCAAGTCTTCCAACGGAGGTCACTCTCCAGATAATCTACTGTCCTCCCCTACCGTGAACCAGGAGAGGACTTGTCAGCCTTCCTCCAGGCAGTTTGTGGGAGAGACCATGTACAGTGACTGGTTTTTGGGAGGGTGGGACACTTGTGAAAAGAAAAGTTAAAAGAATAGTTGTTCACAGATTTTCTTGTGTTTGTTGCAGATCTCTGACAAATAGGTGACTAGAAGGATAGGATTAGAGGGAGTTCCAGTGTTTGTTATTTCACCCAATTTCCCTTCCACCCGTCCATGGGCATCTGTGGGATTTAGCAGCTCCTGCTCGATTGTACTCTGGAGCCTGACACACCGTAGAGTGAACTACAGAGTGACAGATGGTTGAAGGGTTTACATGGGCTTGGTAGTCTGTATGCAGTGCTGCGTTCCTCCAGGGATGCAGGACCATGCTGAGCCTAGCCTCCATCTACTGCTATTGAGGGATACAGGATAGTAGCTTAGGTGACAGGTGAGTAGCTGTTTGGGAGCAGGTCCTGATGCTGAGAAACGAACACACAGATTATACGTATGACACACGTCTGGGCGTATCAGAGCAGGGCCTTTTCTTATCTGCATCCTTTTGGTTAGGGTTCTTGTTGTATTCTGCCTGTCAGAATGTTGCTGCATGGAGGTGAGGCACTTTTAGAATGTTGGTGCGTGAGCCTGAGTGTGTGCTCCACAGAGTGGCAGTTTGAAGTTAGCTGGCTGGGGGGGGGGGGGGGCTGGAGGGCAGTGGTTGTATCTCTCTATCTTACACTGGAATAAATACTGTCTCATCTGCCCTAAGATTAAAAGAACTCATGGTAGGGGGTCGGTCCTTTTCGCAAACGGCTCAAGATGCTACTATTTAATTAGAAACTCTGATTGACGGTTCTGACCCCTGGCCAGTAGATTCACTATCCTGCTGCTCTCCGCCCCTATATGTCTGTCAGTATTGTTAGTAGTTTTGTCTTTTCATGTTTCGCGTGGGCCCTGATGCTTGTGGGCTACAGCGCATTGTAAGCATTAAACATAACAAACATAACATATATCTGAATCTTGTGTTGATATACATGTGTGTCTTTTGTTGGTCACATAACAGAAGAGTGTTCTTGACAAGACAATGAAAACCGATCAGAGAGTTAGGGGGTCATTCTGAGTTGAGTGGTAACGGTAACATTGTTAGTATTTGGCAAATACCATGGTTTTTAAAGGGTTTGATCAGATATTTTTGGTAGAATTTCACGGGAATACCGGTGGTGGTATTTTAGGCAGATGTTTTGCAGAAAAACCACCTATTATTACCTCCACCGAGGTAAAAAATCCAAACTGTCCCCACATATTTTACATCTTTCTTTTTACTGTACAAAATGGAAGCACAGTTGCTTCCCTTCAATAGAGTGAAAATGTTTTTACAAATGATCATGTTGAGGGGTAAAAAGGTGGACATCTCCGATTGCCTCCTCCCATCATCTGACCCATATAATGCATAAAAGGGCCAGACCTGACCCTTTTGTGTACAAAAAAAATTAACAGTAATGATATGAGCCACTACTGTACATAATCCATTTCTCCCTTTACATTGATGCTAGAAATAGCTGGAAAAAAATGTTTTAAAACCCTTTTTATATTACTGCCATCAGAGGTAGTATTTCATAAATAGCAGTGGAGGTACTCCACAAATACCACCTCTGCTGGTGGTAAACTTTGAGTAGGGCAGATTTCCAGATGTGCCACAGCTGGAGCTAGTAGCTTTCTTTAGCGGTATTGCAAAATCTGGCCAACTCTGATTGACCCCCTTAGTTTGTGGTCTTCTCAAAAGTAATACCTGACTATTACATTTTTCTATTTGTGTTTTTCAATGGTGTCCAAAGGTAAGTACCACAAACAGTCCAACAGCCATTTCTATTACCACTGTATAGTAACAACCCTGGGTGTTATTCAGGGTGCTATTAAACTCTTTCTGTATGAGCACACTGTTGATCAAAAAATTCACCCGAACAGTGGGGAAGCATTTGTACAGAATCAAACTGAGGACAATCTCTAACAAGGTATGGATCTTTACTTCCTCGGCAAGTAGGAGTCATGATAAACCGACCAAAGGTGTATAGGGAGCAGTCATGCGGACATTAAGATCCAGGGACAGAAAATCTGTTATATAAATGCATGCATTGCCACCCCACTGGGCGGTATGAACATGCCTCTGCGCCTAGGCTCCTCTCCCTCTCACTCACGGTGGAGGCCCATGTGTGGGGACCTTCCAGGCAGCTCTACAACATGGCTGATATCAAGACGAATGCCTCGTTCCATTTACACTGAATCTGAGCAGGCTTTGCAGCACTCGGTTCCTTTGCGACACGGTACAATATGAAGAATCTTTTACATTTTGGAGCTAAGGCACATGTGGCAGCAACTCAACCAGCCTGCAGGGCAATTGCCTCTTTGCCCCCCTTGCCAGTCCGCCCCTGATAGAGGGCATAGGCAGGGAACACGGTTGGATTTCTGGACTATCTTTGGGGTGCCTTAGCCCTTGTGTTTTGCTTTCGATTTCTCGCAGCCCGTTGTGAGAATGCACAGCCTTAGAGCCAAGCTGGACTCATTGTCAAAGCTCGTTGAGCCTCTCCAGATGAATTGTCAAACGTTTGTTTGGGAACTTGGCGATCCTCCAGTACAGCTGCCATGCACTATATATCTTGTGGTTGGGATTCTTCGTGGTTTTGGCAGTCGGCCGCCGGTGCATTTGCCACACTAGAGGAGCAGATGGAGGCCATGTAGAAGGTTCTTTAAAGCCTGGATACGCTCCAGACCATTCTAGCCCAGCCGGAGGGTGGCAGGATATTTTCATTAGTGCTTGTATTCCTGGCTCTTCGTAATCTCTGTCAGAGCGTTGACTGGGTCCAGAAAGGTTTGCGGAGCACATAAGAGTTGTGCCAAGGCAGGTGTTGCTGAGACAAGGGGACATGGGGGTGAGCGCCTTAGTAGCTGGCAATCTTTTTCCCTCAGGTCTTGGTCAAAGCTTCACCATCTGGAGGGTCTTCCACATGTCCAGTCTTCAGGTAGGGTCTTCTTACGACTCAATGGTTTCTTAAAGTTTACATTAGCAGATCCTCGCATTTTATGGGTAATTGGGGTGCCTGTAAGTGTCCCATATTCGAGGGGTACATTATGTCAAACTTTTTAGTGGCCACCCTGTCAGTAGTGCTGCAAACATCACTGGCTTCTTCTCGACAAAGTCCCCAGGTGTGCATTGGAGCATGGCCCAAGACATGCACCCATGCTCCTCTTATCTGGTATTGGCCCTTTGAAGTCTGTGTGAGTGCTGCACTGACCGAGGCATGCCCACATGTGGCCACATTGTTATCACATGCCCTGTCAATGCCGGCAGGCAGCGGAAGGGGCTCCAGAGCGGGGAAAGATCTACTTGGTTGCCTGGCAATTTTGTGGCACCAACACGCGGTGTCTGAATGCTGCTCAATCACCCCTCTGTGCCTTTTTTTAGGGTGATTGGATTTGTCTTTTTAAAACAAATCAGACCTCGAGTAAAGCTGCGGACAGCGTGGGGACCCGCAGGATGTGGAAGCATTGGTGCAACTAGACAAAAACTTCAGGGTGGGGGGCCTAACTCTTCATATTCTGAAAGCGGGTTTAACTTCAGAGACTGTGGGGGGAGGCGGGGCAAACTCACTCGTGTGGGGGCATCGTTACACATTCTAATGAGACTCTTCTGGGTCAGCTTCAATGTTACAAGCAGTTAACTCTCTCCCTCACGTCTGAAACCACACACTTAAGGACTGCTGTGAGAATGAGCTGTATCCAGCCCAAGCACCTACCCTCCCAATTCCTCCCAGATATGCAAGTACTAAACCCCACGATTTCAATTGCCAATTCAGTGGGCACTGTTCATTGTGTCACGCCCTGCGACGGCTCTGTAGGTCAGGCAAGTCCACATAACCCAAAATGTCGGTGTGGGCTAAAGCCCAATCTGCCCAATGATCGTTGCGGCACTGCATGGCAGAGGGACCCAAGGGGGGAGTTTGATGCTCCTACCCCTTCCCGGCTTCAACACTGTTGGCTCCAAGCATGAATTGAATAAAATATGTTCTATACAAGCACACCCTGTAAACAAGAACACATGCAAACACGCACCCACATACACGCATGGTCATACTCGGGTATCAATACAAATATACATGTACTCGTCTGCATTTACAGAAAAGTACACTTGGACATACAACCATGGCCAGACGTGCACAGCAGGCCTTATATGTACTAACACACATGTGGCCACACACGTATGTGCACTCAAGCACCCATGAAAACACATACATGTACCGACAAACACTCCAAGCAAGCACATTTGGAAGTATAGCCCCCACGGACACGTTTAAAATAGGTGTCTAGTCAAAGGATCGAATATAAAGGGTCGACAGGTCAAAGGATCTACACCAAAGGGTCGACAGGTCAAAGGATCAAATATTTTTTTTCCACATATTTTTTTTTGGGGGAAAAAAGTGTTTTTTAGCAAAAAAAGGGGGGAACCCCCCCAAAAAAAATGTGAAAAAAAAGAAAAATTCGATCCTTTGACCTGTCGACCCTTTGGTATCGATCCTTTGACCTCTCGACCCTTTTACTGTCGATCCTTTGACCTAGAACCTTTAAAATATATATGGCTGAGCGGGGTGGTGGGGGTGTGTGGCTCAGGGGTGGGAGTGCTCTACACAGACAGGGAGGTAAATGCATTAAGTCGCCTTCCAGCAGGTGTTATGGGGCAACAATAAAATCAGTGACATAATTCAAAAACACTGAGTCTAATACAAGGGAGAGTACGCGTCATGTCAGATCTCATATAGAGCTGGAAACTAAGTATACTTAATAGCGACAGTGTCATTATATCGAGGTATGCATATAGACTGCACATAAGGCTTTAAGTGGACCGTGGAGTGGTGCTCCCAAGCCGGTGCACTACCGGGGCTTCCGCGACTAGCCCTAGGAGCACCAATCCCCTAATGCAACTGCATGGTTAAGGGCCTGCCTGCAGGGTTGGTGCTAATTCATGAGAAAAAAAAGGAGAAACAGGGCATCGAAAGGTATGATGGCAGGTCCCTGTCTCTCCTTTTGTTTTATAATCAGAGGCACAGAGCCCACAGGCAGCCCTTTAATGAAGCAACTTTGTAGAGTTAAAGGGGTGCCTGTGGGGATTGGCGCCTCTCACAAACAGAGCAAAAGTAGAGCAAGGCACACCGCTATTATTCCGTTTGGTGCGCCCTCCTCTCCTCTTTGTTTCTTAATCACAGACTACAACCACTGCAGGCAGCCTGCTTGTGGGAGTCAAGGCCTGTGATTAAGAGACAGAAGGAGAGGTGGGTGCAGCAAAAGGAATGATAGCAGAACGCTCTGCCTGTCCTACCTGGATCCACTGCCTGGCCAGGTTGGTAGCCAACTGCAATTACCAGCCTCCTCCTCACCCCGTTCCCTCCTGCCACCTCACCCATCTGTACTTTGGCTACACCCCGTAAATAGAGCCCTCCCCCACCCTCTCGATTCTTCCACCCACTTAAAGCACTGACTAGTGACTACAGAGGTCTGGTTCGCCTTTTCGGCTGTCATGTTCTAAGTATATTTAAGGCAGACACCCATCCACACTGTGCGTCTATTGGAACGCAGAACAATCTGTATTTCATGAACCGTGGGCGTCATCTCTGGAGCCTCACCCTAGCCCCCCCTCCTTTCCTCTGGCAAGATCAGTATGGAAAATCGCAGTGCATGTTCCTAGGCTTGCTACGCCCTTGGCCCTCTATCACCCCCCGCCGCCCCCTCACCTCAAACGCACTTAACTGAAGAGGGCAGGCCCGAGCCGTAGAGCTTTTCCGAGTCCATTAGCCCACCTCTCTGTGTGCTGCCCATCCCGTTCACTAGCAGCACTCTGGCTTCCTAACCCATCTCTGGAAACCTGTCATGGACACGTTCCGTCTAAAGAGACAGTGATCGGTGCTTGGCGGAGATGCAGTAAAAGGCTTTGGCTTCTTTCAGGGGAAACGTGCCGTGGGAGGGCATAGAAAGTCGGCCTTAAATGACTCGGCTTTGTAATAATTCCTCATGGGAGGACGCCCTAAAACCCTGGGGACGGAGGCTCCGAGGAAAGTTCTGGAAGCACCATTTAATGGCTTCCTGTTTAACGTGCCTCCCATTATTCCCAGGGCTCTAGAAACAGCAGTGCAGCTGCTCAAAGCGCTGCACATTTAGGGCCGGATTCTGAAAAATGAGCGCACAGAGGATGTGCTAATGTCACTTGCGCTCAACGTAGAAATGAACAAGTCACCTTATTCTCAAAGGTCGCATTTCAGGGGGACTGAACAGTAGCACATAGATGCGCTGGCCAGCCCCCTTCATACAATAGTGTTATGAGGATGCTTCTGACAGTAATGTAAGACAGGCTTTCAGCCAGGGCAGCTTCTAGACAATATGGTGCCCAGGGCAAAGGAATAATGTGCGTCCCCACCAACTTGTGCACAGCTTCCTCAAATGCAGAATATTTGCCCTGCGCATGCAATCCCTCCCCTGTGGTGCCAAGTACGCCGGTGCTCCAGATGCAAAGCAAGTCTGTCACTCAATTTCTAAAAATCGTTTTGGGTTGGGTGTATTTGTACATCTGTGCACCCGTCTTGGAAAGAGGGGTGCACAGATGTAGAGGTACACCCAACTCAAAACGATTTTTAGAAATGGAGGCACAGATGCCATCTGTGCACCCCTCTTGCATTGCATCTGTGAAGGGAGGTGGCAGGGAGAGGGCAATTGAGACTGTTTGCTGTGAATGTGTACGTGGTGAGGGCGAATGCTATGCTATGGGCGAGGAACGGAGGCATTGAGGGAGGTAACTCCCCTGAATTCTAAGGAAGGTAACAGCGTGGGAGTGTGGGGTGAGGTGGGATCACCTTCTTGGGGGTGGGGGTTTAGCAGGGTGGGGGGCAGTAGAATGTGATAATTTGGCTTTTTGAAGACCACACAAATCGGCCAAAATAAATATGTCTTTTTTGTATTTGTTCTTCAAACTGCAGATATATCACATAGAACCCAGTATGGACCTTGCCAGACTGTTGACCTTGTTCAGTGTAATAACATTCAATGGGACAGTACTTGCAGGGCCTAATGGTGCAGAGCTAATGGGATTCTATGTGTTTAAAGAGACAGTAACAGCACTTCTCAGCAAGACTGTTTCATTTATTTTCTACTCGAGATGCCATATTTGAAATAGGGCAATGCTGGTACTCCTCAGTTAGCTCGCTAAACAGGACTTCTCTAATTATAATGCTATGCTTTTGTTGAGGCAATGCTAGTTCATCTTAGTGGGGCTGCTATACTTTTGACGGGACAACATCAGCACTTCTCAGTTGAGCTGCTACACTCTTATTGACAAGGCCTCAGCACTTCTCTGCAGATTTATTTATTTTTATTGGTTATTTATAATGCACGTAATAACCAGAGGTTCTAAGCGCGGACCGAGGGATCGAACCTGTGTTGCGTGGACCAAGGGATTGAACCTGTGTTGCACGGACCGAGGGATCAAACCTGTGTTGCTCCGTGTCGTCTTGCTTCCAAGGCGAGCACGTTGCCCCTGAGCTATCCTCCCGAGACTCTGAAGATCTGAAGTACATTTAATGATACAGAACCAGAACGATTGAGCAAGTCTAACATCATCTTCATCGTCATCAGAATAACTCAACTTTGTTGTGGTTATATAAGAACTAATATATTTAAAGGGATGGAATTACTCAGAAGGTAGCAGCACTTTTCAATAACCCAAAGTGCTTAAGCATAGTTAATGTGAAAATACTACACTTCTCACCATTGGGACAGTACTGCCACTTCTCACAGAGTCTTCTACACCTTTTATGGGGCAGCACTGATCCAGCCCACTGGACAGCTTCACTTTTAATGGCACTTCTCAATAGGGCTGCTATACTTCAATAGGAAATGACCAACACTACCCGCAAGGAATTGCATACTCTTGATGCCACCGAAGCAGCAATTCCGCCCACCACAGCTGCTTTATTTTTGATGGCACAGTGCGTGTACTTCTCAGCCACTCTGCTTTACATTTAAACAGACCGAATTGTCATTTCTCAGCAGGACTGCAGCACTATACCATTGTGTTCTGTATGTTGAGTACTTCTTCACCACCAATGTGGGTTCATAGCACTCTCCCAGGGTCTAAATAGATCTGGCTACATTCAATTGGCAACAGGCATGTCCTGAGCTGCCTGCTGTACATAAGCTGCCACTCAGAATGTTGGAAGCCGTGATGGGACAAGGGATAGAAGGCTGGAGCCATCAGGATAGCAGAATGAGCAGGGTCTTAAAACCTGCTCACTCATTCTGACGTGAGAGGCCATGGGGAAAATGAGCCTGATCCCACATACACGGGGTTGTTACCCCTTTATCTCTCCTGAATGAAAGAAAGGGCTCTCTCAGACACAAGTTATCACCGCTGCACACACAATTAATGAATATGGTATGGATCTATAGATAAAGAAAACTGGAGTGAGAATTCAGAGTGTTTTAACAGAAATATAATTGTCTTCCCAGGTGGGAGACTGACTCCATTAATATACATGGGGTCACTGAGATGACCAAGAGTGAAACTGTGCGTTCAGTTGTGAGATTACCAGCAACGGGCATACTATGCTCCAAGGAGTGAGATGCCCACTCTATATATCACACTGTTTAAAGGCGTGAGACTCATCCTGAATGCTTGCCCAAAGAGCATTGGCCAGAGTTTCACACTGAAGAAGTGAGCATGTGATTCGGGGTCTGCAGCCCACACACACGCATGGGATTCCCTTGCACCCACTTGCGAGATTTGCACCAAATTAGTGAGATTGTGCTCCAAGGTAGGAGGCACACGCACAGTCTTTGCTCTGAGGTTTGACACACTCACAGGATGGGATGGCATTTCCTTCTCCCATCCTAGTTGTGTTGCTGTGCCTATTGAGGGCTACTACAACCTGGATGATTATAGAGAGGTGGCGTAGGGGCAGTGTTGGCCTACTGGAATGCAACTGGAAGGCTTAAACCTCCTTCCTACTTGACTTTAGTATATGCAGTACATGCTAGCCAATGTTTCCACTGTTCTGCGCCTCCCCAACCCCTCGCACCAAGTTGACAACTATGTGCAAATGCGGTCATATAACTGCTGGTGATGTCACTTCCTATATTTGGGCACCCCCCCCCCCCCGGGAATTTAATAAGTTGGCTCCCATGCCTGTGGCATACCCAACATCAGTGTGCCCCTCTTGCCTCAGACATATCATAATGGTTCTATGTCAATTTTCTGCTTTTTGAAGGCTGCACATAAAAAAAACCCAATTTATTTCGGTCGATTTTGTGCAGCCCTCAAAAAGCTCATATAGCACAGGTCAGTGGGTTTTCCTCCAATTCAGGGGGGTTGCACCCCCCGAGCCTCCATTTCCACCTTGCTCCCCGTACACACACACACACACACACACACACACACACACACACACACACACACACACACACACACACACACACACACACACACACACACACACACACACACACACACACACACACACACACACACACACACACACACACACACACACACACACACACACACACACACACACACACACACACACACACACACACACACACACACACACACACACACACACACACACACACACACACACACACACACACACACACACACACACACACACACACACACACACACACACACACACACACACACACACACACACACACACACACACACACACACACACACACACACACACACACACACACACACACACACACACACACACACACACACACACACACACACACACACACACACACACACACACACACCTGGCAATCCTGCGGTGACTCCTCTGGGTTTCGCTGTGCCTGTCAGCACCTGCACGGACTGGTGTGCATCGCAGGGGCTTACAGACCGATTTAGAAAGACAGCTCGGAGCAGTCTACTAGCTACGTCTCCTAGGTAGTATTTGCACTCCCACAATGGGGTTCCCACCTGTCGTATTTCTGTTTGGGCTCTTTCAGAATTACTCACTGCTTCCAGGGACACAACGATAATTACCAGCACACAAATGCCACAACATGGCAATAAACTACAGGAGGCACACAGAGGTTCCCCTTCCTTTATTCTCTGCACTGGCAAACTGCTGAGCGTGGTGGGATTTCCCCATTGGCGGATGCTCTTTATGACGGAGCTCCGCGACTCCGTCACTGGGTCCTCTCCAGGACCCTACATCTCACCCTTTCGAGCAAACAAAAAGTCACTCAGAGTTCTGTGTTCTCATCTCTTCAATCAGATGGACAGGCCTTCTGATGCATCTTGTCGACCTTGCCCGGCGTACTTCGTGCTCCAGGTCAGCTTCTTCTCTCAAATGTTCATCGTGTGATACTGCTGTGCAGTCGTCCTCACCGCTTTCTTGATCTTCTTCCTTGTACAGTCTGAAGTAAGAGACATTTTGAGTGACCACCCTCCTGGGGGAGTGAGCAGTTATCATTGTTTCATTCACCTGTGATATCGTCAGATGGTCCTGATCAAATTTGAATCCGCCTTTTTATCTTGCCGTCTGCATACGAGTACCATGTCGCCTACCTGCAAGTCAGAGCTCTTGGCTCTTCTTCTGGTGTCGGTGTGCTCCTTCATCTTTTGTTTCTTGCAGGCATCCACTTCTCAAATCTGTTTTGTGTCCTCGCTTACGTCAATTGCCAGGCAAGGGAGCCTGGTCCTTATCCTTCTACCTGTCAGGGTCCGGCTTGACTGAATTCCACAGGAGCTGATGCTGGCCCCACAGACCCTCACCAGGTGCTCACCTCTCATCCCTAAAGTAAAAGCTGAGCTGAGACCCTCAAGAAAGGGAAAGGGGAATTTGGATAAAATAACGGAGACACTGCAGCCCTGCAACCTTCTGGTAGGCTCTGGTATCTGTAGTAAACAAATACACTTGGTTACTAATACATTAGTGTTAACTTCTTTTCTTAAATTATTTTTAAACAAACTCTAACTTCTTAACCTCTTAAACCTCTGTTTAAGACTTAGAGGTTAATTATCTGTATGGAATATCTTGTAAACTATTGTAATGCTTTAGTGCATATTGTCACTAGCCATTCAAGTCTCTTTAGTATCCTAAAGTAAATGACTCTTGCAAGCACCTTACAGACTTAGATAATCTTCTTTGCTCTTAAAGTTCATTTAACTCTATGAAGTGTGAGTTTTAAATGCTTTTAAAAAATGAAGTCTTTCTTTGAAGTATTGAATTCCCATTTGCGTGAAAATTACATTAAATAGAAACTCATAAACTTTCTTGAATGCTGCTGCTCCTTCTGCGTGTGAATTTTTCCTTTTTTACATGTACGAACATAATGCGATTGACACGCAAAATCCCAAGACGTGAAAAATTGTCCTCGTGCTGAAAAATCACATGCGCACCATAACAAAATACACACATGCGTGTAAACACGTGCACGCGCTAAAAACAACTCGTGCTCAGTTAATATGGACTCGCGCTCTATCGCAACCCAACATGTGCTATAATATGCAACGTCACACACGTGAAAATTGTGCACGCGCTAAAAACAACTCACGCTATTCATTAGGACATGCGCTATATCGCTCTGCATACCCGCGCGCTCCCATAACGACGTTACTGAAGACACGAGGAATCGCGCACGCGTTAAACTGTCTTGAAACACTTTTCACGCAGTTAACTTTTAAACTTGCGCACACAGCCTTTATACTTGTTTCCTTATTGTATTTACACTGTAAAACGTTTTCTCTCAGTAAACTTTAAAACTTTTTAACACTTTAAGTTTCTTATAAAAAAAATGGAAGTTCACTGTGAAAATCTTTAAGCTTTTAAAAGGAACGATCCCACCTGATGTCTTCTTGTTCCCTCTGGCTCAGCCATCGATTTTCTTACTTCTTTAGTACATCTTCTGAACTCTGAAAGGCCTTACTTAAGGAGCTTAACTAATGTACAACCAGCCACTGAATTACTATGGATGAAAGGCAGTTCAGAATCTTGCTCACCTCCTAAGAATCCAACCTATTATCCTTTCCACCAATCGGACAAACCAAACATATCA
Source organism: Ambystoma mexicanum (assembly GCF_040938575.1). Lineage (NCBI taxonomy): Eukaryota > Metazoa > Chordata > Amphibia > Caudata > Ambystomatidae > Ambystoma > Ambystoma mexicanum. Next base: position 233,732,869 of record NC_090922.1, on the reverse strand, counting down.
TTGTTCCTTAAACCAATCAGATTAAGTTTCTTTCTCTCCATCTTGACTTGGGCAACCACAAAGTTAATTCTATGTACATACTCTTTCTGGTTACTACTCCAGCCAGCCCTGACACTACCGAACAGCAGTTCTGAAGGACACTTTCCCGTCGTACCATGTGTCGAGTTTCTGTATTCCCTGAGCATATTGCACACAGCTTGGTTGAGTGACATGGACCGTAGTTCATTTTGTTGAAGAACTCTTTTCAGACTGCCCATGAACCATCCCACCATGCCATTTGCCTGTGGACACAGTGGAGTGATCTTTCTATGGTGGATGACCAGGTATTTCATGAATTTTGTGAACTCCAGGCTGCTGAAGGGTGGACTTTTGTCCGACTTCAGGACTTCTGGAATGCCCCATGTGGAAAATATGTCCTCTAGCACTATCGCAGGTTCATGGGAATCACTGTTCGATGTCCTCGCATGACGAATCCTTCCGCCGATATCGACAACTCCTCTCGTACGTTCCTGAATGCACATAGTTCTGCAGTGGAGTGCTCTCTGCTTTGCCCACTTATGATGTTTGCGTCTATCCATCTTCTGGATTTGATCAGATACTGCACCTTCTTTAGCATGACGTCTTTCCTGGTGTGATCCAGAATGATCTTTGGCGTGATTGCCCTTGGGGGGCCATGATGAGTGAGAAAGTTCACATATTCTTCTGCCACTGTCTCATCAATGGACATGTCCGGCAACGGGTGTCGAGACATGAAGTCTTCTGGGTTGTATTCCTTAGCCGGTTTGTGAACAATGGTGAAATCAAAGTCATGCAGCCGTAAGCCCCACCTTTCTATCCGTGGGGGCATTTTGCATTGAGAGCTTCTGTAAATGGTCACCAAGGCCTTGTTAACTGTCACAATAGTGAATGGCTTGCCCAGGCAGAAAATTTAGAAGTGCTTGCACGTCCATACGATAGCGAGACCGGAGTATCTTGTCTCTACATTTGAAAGGCTCTTGCTAGCATACGCAATCACTGTCCTGGGAGACTCTCGCCCTGGTTGATGTTGTGCCAGGATTGCCCCTAGACCAACCGAACTGGCGTCAACCAATACCTCTGTGCACATGTTCCGGTTGAAGTATGCCATGCGTTCTGCTGAGGCAATGTCGCTTTTTATTTACATGAGTGCCTCTTCACATTGTTCTGACCACTGGAATGCTCTGCCTTGCTTAGCGAGTGCTCTCAGGGGTGCGCTGGTGGTCGTAAAGTCCTGAAGGTACCGGCTGCAGTAACAAGCCATTCCTAACAAAGACCTAATCTAGCTGACGTCTTTGGGGGGCGAAATCTCAGAAATGGCAGCAACCTGGCTTGGGTCAGTGCTTTTGTCTGTATGTGAGAAAATATGTCCATAGAACTTGAGATGAGACTTGTGGAAGACACACTTTTCACGGTTTACAGTCAGACCGGCCCCCACCAGTGCTGTGCACACCTGTTGAAGAGCTTGATCATGCTGTGCAATAGTGGCTCCAAAGATCAGGATATCATCACTGTAATGAAAGCAGTTGTTCACGTGCCGAATCACTCTCCTCATACGCGCCTGAAATATTGTGGCTGCCGAGCAGATGCCGAAGCTGAGTCTCTTATATCTGAAGAGTCCAATTGGTGTGGCAAAATTAGTGATATACTGGGATTGTTAGTCTATTCTAATCTTATGATATCCCTTGTTCAGGTCAAGCTTCGAGAATACGTTCGCCCCATTTTGTAAGCTGATCATCTTGTCTAAGTGCATTTCATGGTATCTCAAACTCCGAATGGCCTTGTTCGCCTGTCGTGTGTCCACAAATATGCATATTTTGTCTGGTGTCCCTCTCTTGGGAACAGCTACTGTGGGGGACACACATAGATGGTTATATCATACCCTCACTCAGTAAACATTGGATCTCCTTTTCTACAAGCAGTTGTAGATGGATCAGTATTATCCTCTAGTGTTGAGCTACGGGCAGTATGGATTAATCAATGTGGAGTGTCACAAGGTTTCCTTTAAGACACCTGATGACCTCGAACAAATTTGGGAATGCCTGCACAACCGAGGGTCTTTGCTGCATGGTATATGTCACTGCAGCAATCTCCATCTTGAGAACAGTGGGTCACCCTAGCAAGTTGCTCCCAGGAACCCCTCCTTGTAATACATGAAATTCGGCGTGTGGACACTTTTCTCTGTACCATAGACCAATACACCAATACATTCCTGTGATTCCGCACTAGGCCTCTTGCCGCCCACAGTAAGACCTTCAGGTCGGACGGTCTTAACTGTGGAGGATACGCCATCTTGTGATACTCTGACACATGTACATGATATTTAGAGTGGCATGTGTGTCGATTAGAAATTCTGCCTGATGATCTCCTAATAGCAGATTGATATCACCCTCAGGTGAGGTCGTCACTCCATTCATCATGTAAGCATAGTCATGTTGAGTAGTCTGCATGGAAAATGAGGATGATGGAGAGCTGCCTGTAAATTGTCTGTCTAACATGTTTTAGGAGGTTTTGCCTCGCACCGGCATCTCTTCTTGGACCAGTGCTGTGCATGCTAGGCTCTTGCTTGGAGGGTGTGATATTGTAACCTTGTGGCCATCCAGGTGGAGAGTTGCAGACGACTGCTAAGTGGTTCCCTCTGCCACATTTAGTGCAGGGATGTCCAAATGCAGGACACTTCACGCCTTCTTGATGAGGGAATGGGAGGCCACACAGGTAACATCTCTCAGATGAAGCAGGCCCCATGAAGGTATTGTTACTTGCGTGTCTACTTTGAGTCGCTGGTGAGAATTGATATATTTGTTCTCTTCCAGGGACCCTAGTGGTTTCAATCTGCAAAGCTTGTTTGTCCGCTCTGGATTCCGTCCTAGCCATTTGTAATATGGTGGCTAGAGGGAGCGGTTCTTGGAGGAGTTTCTTTCTAAATGATGACACTCTCCTATGATTCTTAATTTGATGGCTTCCTCATTCGTGAACTTGTGAAACTGACAATGCACAACCAATTTGCGAAGACGAGTTGCAAAAGTATCCATTGATTTTCCCGCTATCTGGCATGCCATATTAAAGGTGTGCCTTTCATGATCAATATGGCGCTGTGTGTCAAAGTATGCGCTTCTTTGTGATCTGCGCACGTTTTAACTTCTTCTGGCCGGAATGTGGGTGTGAGGTCCTCTACTTTGTCTGCAACCAGATTCACCAGCAGCCTCCTGGCGAATTTGTCAGGTGCATTTTCGCTGTGGGCATATAGGTAATTTTTAAACCTCCTTATCCATCTATCCCATCGTGGTCCCAGGGCTTAATGGTCGCCAATGTTGAAGGTCCCAGGTCGACGAAATGCTGCTGTGCTGCAGACATCTTCCTCACTTGGATCACCTTCTGACATCTCTGTGGTTCTCCAGCATGGGGTCTGGCATGGATTCACATGCTCATGAATATTCCCTGTCGTCAGGCTGGGAATCCTCGGTAAAGAAAAAACCAGTATCAGTTTCGTTTCTGATCTGTCTTTCGTAGTAATAACCAATCACTGGTCTCTGCGTCATACTGACCACAGCCAATGACTGCCCTCTACCTAAGCACCGCCTCTGGCAGCCATCTTCAGATTTTTACCGCACGTTCATGTGTTGGGATCCTCGTGCTATTGCTCTCGAGCGTTAGTGCTATTTTTTCACGTTTTTTCTCAAAAACTTAGTTTTTTCGGTCAAAAGAGCCTCAAGCTCCACCGACTCTCCATCCGATCAACGGGGACCCGTGTCGGATCCGTCTGCGCCCCTCAAGGGTGAAGATTTCGTCGAGCTACGCTTTTGGAGGACTCCAGAAGTTTCTCAGGCCCGGACATGGCCCAGGAGAAGGGAAGCTCGACGCCCGGAAAGCTGTTCAGGATCTGCCCTGGATGCCAGCTCCAGAACGTCTTTAAGGAGGACGAACACTCCTTTTGTCTCTACTGCTTACATGAGGACAAGACGCACGTGGAGAAGGACTGTGCGTTTTGCGGCAACATGTCGGAGCGGACCATGAAGGACCGCCATCAACGTCTCGCCAACTGGCTGGAAGGGAAGAGCCCGTCAGGCGAGAAGAAGAGGAAGAAATCTGAGCGGGCTTCTAAGACCTTTGAGGACGCCCCGGCGACGGGGTTCCAACACAAGGCCAAGCACCGCGAGTCCGCTGGCACCGGGAGCGCCGAACGGTCGGGCTCTACGGGTGCCAGGCAGGGCGCACCCTCCCCGGCACCTTCAGCCACGAACCAACGCTCTGGGTCGGGTGAGAGGAAGGGCGAGCACCCGGCGAAGCTCCTGGAGAGGCCCCGGTCGAGCTCGAAGGCCCCATCGGAGGGGGAGCGAGGCAGTGTCCCCCCCCTCAAGGATAAGGCGGTGAGCGCACCTAAGGTGGTGAAGGCCTTAATCCATCCGGCCAAGCCCTCTATCGATACTGTCGCGGCGACCCTGGCTCAGCCTGTGGAGGCTACACCAGTGGTGGCGACCTCGCGGCTCAGAGTCTCCCTGCCACCTCGGAGGGAGTCCTCTTTTGTGCCCATCGATAGGACCCCCGTGAAACCCCCGGCGGGGAAGAAAAAGGGGGGGGCAGGGCGTCGTCGTAGATTCGGCCTCAACCTCAGAGGAAGAGCTGATTGAGGTCTTAAGCCACGGCCTTGGCGTGGAAGAAGACTGGCCCGTCGGGATGGATCCCGACGCAGGCGACGACGACATCGTCGAGGGTACCGACGAGGCCCCTGATCGCCCGTCGGATTCCCCTCTGCCAGTGCCGCAAGACAACTCGGCGGCCATTTTGTTGGCTATACAGTCCTTATGTTCAGAGATAAGGACGAGACTACCGTTGCCGACGGAGGAACCTCTCCCGTCGGGGGATCCTGAACCGGGACCTTCAGGTGCTCCCCCGCCCAAGAAAAGAAGGATTCACCCTCCACCTCCTTTGCCCCGTCCAGCCCTCCTCCCCGTCCACCCGAGGGGATGATACGGGCACTGACACGGCAGCGACGGGTACGGACGACAAGGTGTACGACGAGGACCTACCGTCGTCACCTCCCACCAGGGCTTCTCCGCCCGACGAGATTGGATCGTTCCACTCCATGATCGCTAGGGCATCCGAGCTTTTCCAACTCTGCCCTGAGGAGAAGAAAAAGGAAGGATTCCTTTATCAACGGCGCGAGGCCAAGAGGAAGACGGTCCTCGCGGTGCCTCTACTGGACGACATTTGGGATGAGGGCCTCGCCCTCCTCAAGAACCCTTCCACGACGCCAGCTAGAAGAGACCGGTACGAGAAGAAGTACCGGGTCCCGGACGTGGCCCCCCTGTGCCTCCGGGCGCAGCCTACCCGGACTCTGTCGTCTCCGCGGCGGCCAGGAAGAAAGCGGGGGGGGGGTGCGGCCTCCACATCGACTTCCCCACCGGACGGCGAGGGAAAGAAATTGGACGCTATGGGACGCAGGGTCATCTCGTCGGCAGCGACGACGATTAAAGCGGCCAACGCCTTGGCTATAGTGGCCCGCTACGACAGGTAGTTATGGTACAAACTGGCTCCCCTGCTGGACTTCCTACCGGACGACAAGAGGGTGGATGCCCTGGAGATCCTACAGGAAGGCGAGGTGGTGTCGGACCACGCCATCACTATTGCGACGGACATCGCCGACACTGGGTTTCGCCAGTTGGGCAACGGCGTGTGCCTTAGGCGGCGTGGATGGCTCAAGGCTACGGACTTCCGTCAAGACGTGCAGACCACAATCCTGGACATGCCGTTCGATGGGAACAACCTGTTTGGGAAAACAGTGGACGATTCCCTCCAGGCCATTAAAGCGGACACTGAGACGGCCCGGGCCCTTGGGGTTCTGCAACGACGGACGCCCTTTCGGAGCAGCGGAGGCAAGGGCGCCTCCAAAGGTTCCGGCGGCGGTTTCTCCACCTACCGTCAAGCGGCCCGCTCGTCGTCTCAGGAGGCCTACAGAGGACGAGGCAAGTCTGGCGGACCCCGCCGTTGTCGCCAAGGAGGTCAAGGCGGCAAAGCCTCGTCGAAACAGGATTGACCCGGCCGTGGGGTCGGGCCCCCACCGAAGCACCCCGGTGGGAGGCCGGCTGGCGAGCTTCGTCAGCGTGTGGGAGTCCATCTCCACCGACCGTTGGGTGCTGGACGCCTTAGCCCGGGGCCATGCGCTCGAGTTTCAAAGAAGGTGCCCGCGCGTCCCCCCCGTGGCCAGGAAAGAGCTTCACGTCCCTCAGCTTCTCCTGGAGGTAAAGGCGATGCTCAGGAAGGGCGTCATCGAACTCGTCCCAAAGAGGCTTTGGGGCTCCGGAGTTTACTCGAGATACTTCCTTGTGAAGAAGAAGACGGGAGGATGGCGCCCCATCCTAGACCTGCGACGTCTGAACAAGTTCATCAAGGCGCAGAAGTTCCGGATGGTCACCCTCCAGCACGTCCTGGGGCAGCTGGAGGAAGGAGACTTCCTGTCGTCGTTGGATTTAGAGGATGCCTACTTCCACATTCCCATCCTAAAGGGGCACCGAAAATTCCTCAGGTTTGTGGTCCAAGGGCGTCACTACCAGTTCAAAGCCCTCCCCTTCGGACTACGGTCGGCACCCAGGGTATTTACCAAGTGCCTTGCACCGGTGGCGGTACAACTGCGCCGCGAGGGGATCCATGTCTACCCCTACCTGGACGACTGGCTCATCCGAGCCAAGACGAGGGAGCTCGCCGTGGAGCACACGGCAAGGACCATCCAACTTCTCACGGACCTGGGATTCTCCGTGAACTACGCCAAGTCCCACCTGGTACCCGCTCAAAACGCACTGTTTCTGGGAGTGAAGCTCGACACAGTGTCCCTTCTGGCCTCCCCGTCGGA